>NC_053494.1:30352677-30683510 GCF_905171775.1 Rana temporaria | reverse complement strand
GTTGTTGCAGGGGGGAGGGGTGCTGTTTCTGATCTCTCACCAGCTGTTTCCCGCCTTGAAACAGACATCAGCTGCAAACACACACTCACATTGAGAGGCAGAACACAAGGAGAGAGACAGACACCTCCCCCTGATCATCTGGGACATCCTACACACACTACACCATTGATCTGCCTGCATGCACCATCACCTGATCAATAAGGCTGATCGGAAGAGGGGATCAAAAAAAGGGGGGAAAGCTGCTGGAAGGAGGGTGCAAAAGGGGGGGAGGGAGGGGTGCACGGTGGTTTTTATTTTGGGGGGGTGGTGGGGGGGTTGGTCCTCCTGCTGATTGCTATGGAGTATTTCATGATGCCCGCGCAGAAAGTATCCTCCCTGCAACACTTCAGGAAGACGGAGAAGGAAGTGATCGGGGGGCTGTGCAGGTAGGTACCCCCGGCACTTACTGTGCTGCTGCTTCTGCTTTCTGTTTTGCTGGCGCACATGGCCCCGACCGTGCACGCTGCAGATCTCCTTAGATCACCTTGCAGACATGGGGAGGGAGGCGGGGAGCCCCGATCAGCTGTGTGCTGGGGAATTATAAAAAAAAAAAAACACAGAGGGGGCCCCTCTGCACCCCTGAGAGGCAGCCAATGGGGGGAGGGGGGTCCCCAGGACTGGGAATGACCGGCGATCACTGGGGTTTGTTTTAAAGGGCGCAGAGAGGAAGGTTTGTCAGTTGCAAACAGACCCACGTGGTGCCCCGGCCATGCTGCAGAGCCGAGAGAGAGAGCATGAGCGATGCCTGCCTGGGAGCACCACTGCGGCTCTCCGCCACTGCTCCTGGGGGCGCCATATGGGGGGGGGGGGCATTTAAATCTAACGCTGGAAGCGATCACACACCCCCCTCCTGAGCAGTCAGCTGATTTCACACCAGAGAAGCAACACCCGGGGGGAGGCTAAGATTGCAAACTCAGTGGGGGGTGTGACAGGGCGACTTGTGGGGCTACAAGTCCCAGCGCGCCGCGCCAGATCTATTGCCGACATATTTTTTTTTGGGAGCGATTAGACAAAATTTGAACCGCCATGACTTTTTACTATAATTGGCCAATGTAGGGGGGAAAGCAGAATGTCACTCACCGCCGTAGTTTAGTAGCGATTGGCCGCTCATTGACAAAATTAGAAGCGCCATGACTTTCTACTATAATTTGGCCTATGTATAGATTTGGCGATCAGGGAGACAGGGAATGTCACTCGCCGCCATCGTTCCCTAGCGATTGGCCGCTCATTGACAAAATTAGAAGCGCCATGACTTTCTACTAGAATTTGGCCTATGTATAGATTTGGCGATCAGGGAGAAAGGGAATGTCACTCGCCGCCATCGTTCACTAGCGATTGGCCACTCATTGACAAAATTAGAAACGCCGTGACTTTCTACTATAATTGGCCAATGTAGGGAGAAAGAAGAATGTCACTCGCCACCATCACTCAGTAGTGATTGGCCGCTCATTGACAAACTTAGAAGCGCCATGACTTTTTCCCATTATTGGCCTATGTATAGATTTGACGGTCAGGGAGAAAATGGAATGTCACTCGCCGCCATAGTTTGGTAACGTCAGGCCGCTCATTGACAACATTTTAACCACCATGACTTATTACTCAAATTGGCCAATGTAGGAAGAAGGGAGAATTTTACTCGCAGCCATTGTTCAGTAGCGATTGGCCGCTCATTGACAACATTTTAACCACCTTGACTTTCTACTCTAATTGGCCAATGTAGGGAGAAAAGGGAATGTCGCTCGCCGCCATAGTTCAGGTAACGATTGGCCACTCATTGACAAAATTAAAAGCGCCATGACTTTCTCCAATTATTGGCCTATGTATAGATTTGGCGATCAGGGAGAAAAGGGAATGTCGCTCGCCGCCATAGTTCTGTAATGAATGGCCGCTCAGTGACAAAATTTAAACCACCACGACTTTCTACTCTAATTGGTCAATGAGGGAGAAAAGGGAACGTCACTCGCCGCCATAGTTCAGGTAACGATTGGCCACTCATTGACAAAATTAGAAGCGCCATGACTGTCTCCTCTAATTTGGCCTATGTATAGATTTGGCGATCAGAGGGAATGTCACTCTCCGCCATACTTTGGTAATCAACAAAATTAGAAGCTCCGTTATTTTTCTCTGATGTTTAGTTGCGGCGAAGAGGCTATTCCTCTTTGCGGAAATAAAATAAAATGATCACTCCGCACCAGTCTTTAGAAGCATTTGAACCACCATAACTTTTCTCCTTTTGGGTTGGCCAACGTAATGATGCAGAAAATAGGCAATAATCGCCAGCCGCTGTTCTTTGGGCGGGATTGGCCACTAATGGACAAAATTTGAACCAGTATGATTTCCCTCTAATTGGCCAAGGTAGCACGGCCATGACATTGGCTGATGTTTGGTTGTGGCAAAAAGGGAAGTGATTGCTCCACGCGGTTCTTTGGGCGTGATTGGCCACTAGTGGATACAATTTGAACCAGTATGACTTTCCCTCTAATTGGCCACTGTAGAACTGATGTATGGTTGCGGCAAAGAGATGACAAAGGGAAATTGTTACTCGGCACAGATTTTTAGAAAGTTATTGACCACTAACGGACAAAATTTGAATCGACATGACTTTCCCTCCAACTGGCCAATACAGAACGGCCATGACATTGGCCAACGTATGGGTGCGGTTAAAAGGAAAGGGATTGCTCGGTTCTTTGCCAAAATAGGAACTGCCATAATTTTTTTTTTTTCCTTGGGTTGACTGAGACGGGGAGAATAGGGAACGATCGCCAGCTACTGTTCTTTTGGAGTGATTGGCCACTAATGGACAAAATTTTAACCAGCACGCCTTTCCATCTAATTAGCCAATGTAGAACATCCATGACATTGTCCGGCCCATGGTTGCGGAAAAGAGAGGGAAATGATCATTCAGCGAGGTTCTTTTAGGAGCGATTGCCCACTAATTGACAAAATTTGAACCACCATAATTTTTCTCCTTGTGTCGACTGACATTCTGATGTTGCAGGGAGAATAGGGAACGATCTCTTGCTGCTGTTCTTTGGGAGTGATTTGCCAATAGTGGACAGAATTTGAACCACCATGACTTTCCACTCTAATTGGCCAATGTATGGATGCAGCGAACGGGCAATACACTTTGTTTTGTTTTTTTTGTCAGGGAGAAAAGGGAACTTGCTGCCATACTTTGGGCGCAATTGGCCACTAATTGGCTAAATCAGAACCACAATGACTTTTCTCCTTGCATCTGCAAACGTTGCTGGGAAGAGACGATTACTCATTGCAGAGAAGAAAGGGTTATGACCACTTGGTGTCATTCTTTAGGGGCGATTGGCCATTAATTGATAAAATTTGACTTTCCCCTTAAATTAGCCGATGTATGGATGCAGCAGAACAGGCCATTCTTTTTTTCAGGGAGAAAAGAGAATGTCGCCCACCACTGGACATTGGAAGTAATTGGCCGCTAACCTCCAAAATTTTAACTATGACAAGGCCCAAGTATGGTTGTGGCAAAGAGGCTATTTCTCATTGTAGCGAGACAGCGCAATGATCACTTGGCGCTGGTAAGCAAACGGTTGCCCGCTGACAAAATGAAAACCACCATGACTTTTCTCTTTGGATGAGCTGACTTATGGATGCTGCAAAGTGGGAAAGCGAATAACCACCATTCATTGGGAGAAGTTGGTTCATATTCTTCTTTTTCAAGGAGAAAAAGGAATGATCACTCTACATTGATCTTTAGGACCAATTGGTCCCTAATTGACGACATTTCAACCCACAACTTTTCTCCTTGGTTGTGCCAATAAAGTGATGCGGCAAAGAGGCAGGGAGAATGGGGAACAATCACTTGCCTCTGGGAGTTCTTGGCCAATGAGCAAAATTTAAACCGCCATGACTTTTCCGCAACGCATGGATGCGGCGAACAGAGTATTTAGTTCTCTTTTCTGGGAGAAAAAGGGAATGACTGCTAAGCAGTCACGAAAGTCTTGGCGATAAGTGATCGCTGGAAATGGGCATGTTGACCCCTTTGCTGCCCAGCGATGAGCAATAATTGGTAAATATCGTTGGTAATATTGCGTCATGTATGGGAGTGAGAAGTTTCCTACCTGATCTTCAATTTTTTTTTTTTTCTGGCCGTTAGATCGTAATTGATTTGTTTTTGACTTCATGAAGGGATTAAATATCGACTTCCAAAATTTACCATTTTCAATTGTAAATCTAACCTGTATGATCGGCATGTTCATATGGTGCAGGCCCACTTTGTGTTTGCATGAATCGGTTGCCCATAGCAACAACCAGATTTCCTTTATTCAGGTGAAATAAGGGATCTGGTTTCTAGGGGCATCAGTTTTACATTTTGCTGTAGTAATAAACATGTTCCAAGGTCACGTTGTTTTGCTGCATGCCGTGCTTTTCAATAGTGTGTACTGTATACTAATACCACCATGTGGCTTTGTTAATGGGTGGGAGGAGAGATGGAGGCTTTTGTAGTCTCGCAAGGTCAGTAGCAATGCGTACCTGGATGCTGGGGCCCCTGCTGCTTTTAGCTGCACCCAAGTCATTAGGATACCTGGCTATTGAAAATGAATGCTTTGATGCCCCCCCCCCCCCATTTGGCAGGGAGGGAATTTTAGAATTGTCGTATTGAAGGTCAATATAAATCCACACTACGCTGCTGTGGCAATTCCCCGGTTTATTATGGGATTGGCTGTGTATTGGTGAACTGTAATGTTTTAATATCATTGCCTACATTTTGTACTATCATTTTGAGGATCCCTTTTGCTGATAAGGTGGACATGCTCCATATTATTAATAATATTCAATGCAAATCAGCAGTCATACAAGTAAAGGTAGAATACTAGGGGTATGTGATAAAAATACTATGTAGTATTATATTGCATACCCTTAGTATTCTATCTTTTTTACCTGTATGACCGATTTTTGCTTTTTTTTTTTTTGTTTATTATTCCTGAAACAGTGTTGTACTTTGAGTTGGACATAATTATTTTAAAAAAGTGTGTATTGCTGAACTAGAGCCGGTTCACACAGGGGCGACTCAGCCGCCTGAAGTCGCGCTCCGCTCAATGGAACCGTTCTAATAGGAGCGACTCAAGTCCCTCCGACTTAGAAAAAGGTTCTTGTACGACTTTGGGGGTGACTTGCATTGACTTCAATACAGAAGTCATTTTGCAAGTCGCTTCTGAAGTCGTCTTTAGATCGTCTTGCTAAATCGCTCCCAAAGTCGTGCCGCCCCTGTGTGATGCGGGTCTAAGCCACCAGTTTATGCAGATCTGTAATCATTAATACATCACATGTATTCTTTTTAAATGCATGCATTATTAACGCCTGAATTTGACATATCCGCCTCTTGCAGTCCCTTTACAGCAGGGCTCATGTATGAGGCAGCACAAGGAGCCAATCAGTGCATTCACTGCCAAGAAGCATGTTAATGGGAGGAGAGCGAAGTGACGGAGATGAGCTTATCACTGTGTTGCTTCTTTTACTGTTCTTTCTACAGGTTGGGGGCAATGTGTCCAGGATGCCTGGGCTCGGAGGAAGTGGGTTGAATGAGTCTAACCATTATACTGAGGCTCTCTAGCAAAAGTACTGCAAGGGAAATCTCTGGACTGACATGGTTTTATTTTATATCGGCTACTAATTTTTATGTTTTTGTTGTTTTTGACTGGTGTTCAAGTAGAGTAAAAATAAGGGCAGTCTGGAAAGAAAATATTTTAGATCTTGCTGTCCGCACCACTAATCTTTTCTACCTTGCGCTTGCCAAATAATGTGCATCTTCTGGTCAGGGTTGGATGTCTGGTTCCCCCCCTTGCTCTGTGGTTTGATAGATCATGCCTACAGGACACCGTAGTGACAGGGGCCAGCAGATGGAACCATGAAGCTGCAGAGGGGAGGGTTGGCAGTCATCTGACACTCCTGGAAATGTCGGATGCTGAAGTTTTATATCGCACTCGGCGCTTCGAGGGATCAAAGCTTGGCCGCAGCACAGCCAGGAATTGGATATACGATTTTATTTTAGTGAAGTTAAAGCCTTGTAATGACAGAATACACAATGTTGCAGGTTTTTGTGAAATTGAAACAATTTGGCATTTATGTGTGACGGCTGAAAAAAAGTCGGTGCTACAAATGTTTCCATCCCCAGGATTTGTTTTGCTTTTGTCGTTTTCAAACGTTTTGGTTGTTGGGCCTCATTCACACAAGGTGTATGTACCCATGCCCATATGAGGGCCGTATTTCCCCACATAGGGATGCCCAGGTGTTTTCTGTGCAGGCAGTCCCATTGGCGTAATTTGGGATGCAGCGGACACAACCGCGACTCCCAATATGACAATCGTGTGAATGCATGGCCCCGGATGCAGACTGTACGTTCAGAGCCGTGCACCCACACAGACGTCACCTCAGGAGCAGCAGTTGTGTCTACAGAATTGAATGTCATTGGACTACCTGCATGGAAAACACCTGTGCACCCCCAATGCGGGTAAACCGTGGCCCTCACATGGGGGGCACAGACACAAACGTGGCCTCCCGTGAACGACGCCTTATTCTAATGCTTACAAATGCATGACTGTTATTAGAAAAATAATGCATGTGAGTGGGCTGTCATTGGTTTGTTGCACACCTCTTATTCCATACGCTGCTGAATTTTACGGCCTACAGACCTATCTGACCTGTGCCAAGTGGTGCCCGACAGCAAAGAATGTATTTCGACGTCCTCCAAGCATTCTGTCACCTCAGGCAAAGTTTGGCCTCCAAGAGTCTGTGTACCACCACATTGTGCAGCCAGAGGGCTGGAAGCTGGACCTTGCACTCCACCCCCTCCATAGTAGCTATTGAGGTAGTGAAGAGCTAACTGCAGCAGCTTTATTCCCCTCATGGCAGCCTTGTCAGGATTTAGGGCATTGTTTTTATGGGCTTTGCAAGGCTCCCCACTGGTGACCTTGCACGTCGTGGGCCGAGGGGGAGAACAGCGCAGACAGGCCTGGCCGTGACTCTGCAGCCCGCCTGGAGTAGGAGTGTCGGCACGCGCGGTGCTGCCGGGAAGTGTAGTTCGGCGGCGTGGGGGACGCCGGGAGATGTAGTCCGTGCTTGGCCATGCGTTCCCTCAGCACAAAGCGTGCTGTGGGGAGGGCGGTCACGTGACTTGGTGTTTTCCAGCTCGCGCAGCGTTCAGCTGACGGCGGTCAGTGTACGGGGCCTGGCTGGCTGCACTTCTCCCCCTCATGTCCTGTTATGTCATGGAGCTTCTGCCATATTTATACACAAAGAAGTAGCTTCAGTTTCACAAATAAATGCTACTCAGCAAATTAGAAGCGTTCTGCTGAAAGGGGTTTCTATAAGCAATGTCGGTGTCCTGTAGTGTAAAATAGGAGACCTATCGCAGCAATGCTGGAAGAATTGAACAGACAAAGCTTTATAGACACAGAAAACACACTCTGACAGAATAACCAGGGCTTCTAAAATGTCACCGGATTGGCTGGCTCTGTCGTTGCTGATCTGCTTCTGAAAATGCTAATTGCTGGGCTGTCTTTTCCCTCAGGGCTGACCTGGAACAAGCATGCGCCTAGTAAACGCAATGCTAATTTGCATTGTGATTTAGCTTTAAAGCGGAGCTCCGCTGTAAAAACAATATTAAAAGCCAGCAGCTACAATTACTGCAGCTGCTGACTTTTAATATTGGGACACTTGCTGTTCCTGGAGTCCAGCGCCATCCGCAGTAGAAGACGAGCGATCGCTTGGCACTCTGCTGCCCCCTGCCGTCCTCGGTGAGGGAATCGGGAAGTGAAGCGCTCCGGCTTCACTGCCCAATTCCCTACAGTGCATGTGCGAGTCGCAGAGCGCCGTCCTCACTGGTTCCCGCTGTGTTCTGGGAGCCGTGTGTTTTCCCAGAACACAACGGGCAGGGGCAGGATGTGACGCGCTACCCGCAGGTCCCCGCATAGAGGACTCCCGGAAGTGGGTGCAAATATCTGTTTTTGACAGGTATCTGCGCACACCCCCCCCCCCCCCGAAAGGTGTCAAGTGTGAAACCGGAGGGGGGAGGGTTCCGAAGTTCCACTTCAGGGTGGAGCTCCGCTTTAAGCACCTCAGCGCCAGAATATCTTTACCCCCTCCATGACCAGGCCATTTTTTTGCTACTTTACCCGGTAATTGAGCAGTCATGCAATGCTGTATGCAAACAATTAACCACTTAAGGACCACTTCACGCCGATATACGTCGGCAGAATGGCACAGCTGGGCACAATCATGTACCTGTACGTTGCCTTTAAGAGCCCAGCCGAAGCTCCGTGACCTGATCGCCACCGGTGTCCCACGATCGGTCACCGGAGATGAAGAATGGGGAGAGGTGTGTGTGTGTTTTTGTGTGGGTGTGTGTGTGTGTGTGTATATATAAACACCTTCCCTGTTCTTCACTGTGGCATGTGATCGTCTGTTACCCGATATAGGGAAAGACGATCAATGATGTCACACCTCCCGCCCCCCCTACAGTTAGAAACACATATGGGCTCACACTTAACCCCTACAGTGCCCCCTAGTGGTTAAAGGAACACTAAAGGTTAATTTTTTATTAGATCAATTGATTGCTGTAAGCTAGAGCATTTAAATATCACTTGCCTCGTTTTTCCTTTTGACCTCCAAAATACAGTAATCCAGGTTTGAAAATGCCATTTCCTGTCACTCCTCTTCTTGCTTTCCACCAGCATCTGAGCTGTTTTGCATGGTGGAAAGCAGAATGTGCTCACCCCCTCCCTATGACTACAGCCCTGCGTGAAGATGCTCTCTTATCCCTCACAGGCATGGAGGCTAAGCCTAATGGGAACTGTAGTTCCCATTAGGCCGTGATGTAGCAAGAATGAATGCGCACCGCAAACCAGGAAGTCAGTGAGAATAACGATTCAGGAGTGACGGAGGTGAATAAACCAGCCCGATTTCAACAGGTATCAAACTAGTTATAATGCAAAACATTACTTTTTACTTTATCAGCTACCCTTTAACTCCTAAACTGCAATTGTCATTTTCACAGTAAACGGCGCATTTTTATAGCACTTTTTGCTGTGAAAATGACAGTGGTCCCAAAAATTGTCCGATGTGTCCGCCATAATGTCGCAGTCACAAAAAAAATCGATCGCCGCCATTGGTAGTAAAAAAAAATTTTTTTTATAAAAATGCAATAAAACTATCCCCTATAAATTTTGCGCAAAATTTAATCGATAACGCTTATTGCGTTTTATTATTTTTGGTAAAAAAAAATGTAGAAGAGTATGTATCGGTCTAAACTGAGGGGGGGGGAAAAACTTTTTTTTATATATTTTTGGGGGATATGTATTATAGCAAAATAAAAAAAAAAATTGCATTTTTTCAAAATTGTCGCTCTATTTTTGTTTATAGCGCAAAAAATAAACAGAGGGGATCAAATACCACCAAAAAAAAGCTCTATTTGTGGGGAAAAAGACCCCAATTTTGTTTGGGAGCCACGTCGCACGACCGCGCAATTGTCAGTTAAAGCGACGCAGTGCCGAATCGCAAAAAGGGCCCTGGTTTAACCTGCATAATGGTCCGGGTCTTAAGTGGTTAATATCACACCTAGAGCTTTCTTTTGGTGGGATTTTGCAAGAGTCGGCATCTTCAAAAGCAGAGTTGAGCAGTAGCGGCTATCTACTATTCTCAGTGTCGGTTTCTTAGAAGGAAATACAAAGCAGAAAAATACAACATGCGGTGTCACCTTTTACAGTCATCACATGATGTAATTTGAAGATCACTATACTGTCTGTGTCTAGAGTATGATAGTCGTCACAGGACAGTGAACCAGTCAATCATTACAAATAATCGGGGCTTACTTACACTAGCGTTGGCTTTCTGAAGAGCCGTCCACGCTGAATCACTCTTCAGGGGGTGCTTGACAGGTGGCAAGGAGGTGTTAAGTAACCCCTAAAAGCCTGCATTGCAGGGTCACAAATACTGCAGCTGCTGACTTTTAAAAATAAGGACACTTGCCTGTCCAGGGTGCCCACGATGTCGGCACCTGAGGCCGATCTGTCCCTCCGCTGTCGGATGCTGCCGCCACCATCTTCGGTAAGGGAATCGGGAAGTGAAGCCTTGCGTATTTACTTCCTGGTTCCCTACTGCGCATGCGTGAGTTGTGATGCGTAATTCGAATGGTCTGTGCTGCCTTCTGGGACCTGTGTGTCTCCCAGAAGACAACGGGGGGGGGGGGTGCCGGACGTGGTGTAGATATCCGCAGATAGTGTGGCTATCTATGGCCGGAAGTGGGTGCAAATGCCTGTATTGGACAACGTAAGTTCCATTTTTGAGGTGGAACTCTGCTTTAAGAGGGAGCAGTATGTGGGAGATAAAAATGCAACTCCACTGTGGTGTGTGTTCCCCCCCCCCCCCCCCCCCCCCCCCTTAACCCTCAAAATGCAAATGTAAATGAGCCCAAACTGTTCAGTTATGTATTAAAAAATGAATAGTCAGCAGCTACAAAACTGTACCTGCTGACTTAAAAAAAAAAAAGGACAGGATCCAGTGCTGTCCTCACCCGGCCACTTTCTTCACTGGGCTTCAGTCCCCAGTGCCGACATACCAGGGTGGATTTAAAGCAATCTATGCATTAAGGTGAAAAAAACATAGCATAACGCCGGCGCCGCCCCCCCCCCCCCCCCCCGAGCCCCGGTTATACTTACCTGACCCCTCGAAAGTCCCGCGCGGTCCCAAGATCCTCTTCGCAGCTCAGCCTGGCCGCTGTTCTGCTAGAGCAGATGGGACAGAGCAGCGCAGCCATTGGCTGGCCCTGCTGTCAATCACAACCAGTGACTCGGCGCGCCGAGGGGTGGGGCCGAGTGATACAGTGAGCGGCTATGGCCGCTCGCTGTATCACGGGAGCGCGCCTGCAATTAGTGACCACCATGTGAGCTCTCGCATGACTGTGGTTACTAATTGCGGCGAGCACAGAGACAGCCGCCGAGGGACCCCAGAGGACGTGGATCGGGGCCACTCTGTGCAAAACGAACTACACAGTGGAGGTAAGTATGACATGTTTGTTATTTTAAACAAAAACATTTTTTTCCCTGTACAAACACTTTAAGTTTTATATCAAGTCGCTTTAAATGACTAGTAAAAAGGCTTGATTTCGGGGCCAGTTCACACCAGATGCAGTTCCGTGTGCATTTTTTCTGCACTAAAAATGCATGCATAGTGTTTTCCATGTATTCCAATGGCTCTAGTTCACACCATGCAGTCAGTTTCTTTTTTTCATACCTCCCCCCTTTTTTTTTTTTTTATTATTAACCTTCGATAAGGACAAGTGCGTTTTTGCTGCATTTAGGTGTGTTTTACAGTGTTCCAGTGCAGGTAAAATGCAGCATGTTTTACTTTTTTTTTTTTTTACTGGAACGCACTGAAACTGCAAGCACTGGTGTGAACTATGCCATTGAAAAACCATATAACCTACTTTCCATGTGTTTTTGATGCAGAAAAAAAAAACACACTGGACTGCATTTGGTGTGAACTGGCCCTTTAAGGTTTAATATATATATTTTTTTATTAAATAACAAACATGTCATACTTGCCTCCACTGTGCAGTTTGTTTTGCACAGAGTGGCCCCGATCCACGTCTTCTGGGGGTCCCTCTGCGTCTGTCTCGGCTCCTCCCCTCTGAGAAGCGCTCTCCCACATTTTTCAGATTTTTCAGTACAGTTGTTAGAAAATACAATAAAAATACACTACAATACGTTCCATCACTTCTGTATTTTTATTCTGTCGTACGAGAATTTTAAGGAACTTTAGTAAACTCTTCTTTTTCGATATGAGATTAGCGTGCAAAAAAAAGAGGACAATCATTGGTCTGATAATTTCATGGTGTGTACCAGGCGTTGGATAGGGCGGGTGTCTTGGCTTTGTTGTCTGGCTGAGGTTTGTGGATCACAAATATGACTGGACACAATTACAAATCCTTTGGCAGATAAAACAGTTCATGTAGGACTAGTTCAACTGTAAATTTGTATGTTGTGATTAATTAAGAGATCCTAATAATAGAAGTTGGAATAGATCATCCCCAGAAGACTGTACAAACAGTTTAACAATGTGTATTGGTCAATGAATAAAAACAGAGAAGCCACAAGAGATACGCTGATTAGGAGGGCTTGGATGTGTGGACTCCTTCAAGATTAAAGTAATTTGCATTTCTATTGGCTGCAAAGGAAGCAGTCCTCACAGCGGGGCGTTTGTAAGGTATAACTAATCCCAGCAGGTGTCCTAATTGCCCTAAAGAGGCAATTAAGGAAACTGCTTTGCTTAAAAAGAGACCGCTGTCACAGGGGAAGAAGGGCAAACTGGTGCAGGTAGGAAGCGCACGGAGTTGGCAATATCCACACATACCTGCAGCAGCTTCCCAGACTTTATGTTCTAACATAGTCTTTTCTCTGCCATCACTCTTCTAAGGCCCAGATTCTCAAAGGGCTTACGACGGCGCAACGCAATGTGCGCCGTCGTAAGTCCTAATCTGGGCCGTCGTATCTATGCGACTGATTCTTAGAATCAGTTACGCATAGATATCCATTAGATCCGACAGGCGTAAGGCTCTTACGCTGTCGGATCTTGAATGCAATTTTTTATTTTTTTTTGCCGCTAGGTGTCGCCTCCGTCGTTTTCCCTGTCGAGTATGCAAAATACGTGATTTCCCGAAAGTACGCGCGGTCGACGCAGTGAAGTTACGACGTTTACGTTAGATTTGCGCCACGTAAAGTTGCCCCTGCTATATGCGGGGCAACCAATGTTAAGTATGGCCGTCGTTCCCGCGTAGAAATTTTAAAATTTACGTCGATTGCGTAAGTCGTCCGTGAATGGGGCTGGACGCCATTTACGTTCACGTCGAAACCAATGACGTCCTTGCCCGCCATACTAACTGAGCAATGTTGGTGCAGTGATCACCCCTACAGTGCCTTTGTGCTCTGAGAGGGTACCCCCCAAAACAACACTGATCAGCGCTGATCTGATGCTGGTTTTCCAGCATGCCCGTTCAACAGAAGTCGGTCAGGCTGCTGTACACACTGGCTGAATGTTGGCCCATTTTTCTCTTGAAATGCCCGATGCCAGCAGATATTCGACCAGTGTGTTCCAGCCTTAAAGCGAAACTCCCCTGTAAAAAAAAAAAAAAAAAAACACAAATAAAAACAAATACTACAGCTGCTGACTTTTTTAATAGATGGACACTTGCCTGTCCTGGAGTCCAGCGACGTCATCAGCAGAAGACAAGCAATCTCTCGGCTGCCCCCACCGCCATCATCGGTGAGGGAATCAGGAAGTGAAGCGTTGCGGCTTCACTGCCCGGTTCCCTACTGCGCATGCACGAGTTGCGCTGCGCCGTCCTCACTGTTCCCCGCTGTGTTCTGGGAGCCGTGTATTTCCCAGAACACAATGGGGGGGGACGGGGACGGGAACTGACTTACTGCCCGCAGGTCCCCGCAGAGTCTATTCCCAGAAGTGGGTGCAAATACCTGCCGGGTATCTGCAACCCTTTTCCCCCCTGAAAGGTGGCAATTGTGGCACTGGAGGGGGGGAGGAATCCGATGAGCGAAAGTTCCACTTTAGGGTGGAGCTCCGCTTTAAAAGTGCAGAATCCCAATGACCTAAACTCGGACCAATACTGTATTTGTGAAAGACATCCCTCTGAGATTTGAAGAGCTTTGAAAATTCATGTCCTCTACTGTTAATGAAGACGCATTCCTTCATCGGGACCAAATTCCTGGTCACTTACTAAAGGTGACCTTAAGGCTTCATGTACACGGGACATGTCGGTAAACATAAGAGAAAGTGTGGGCTAGTTGTTGGTGCATTGGGGTGCTATTTAAAATTTCACTACAGTACATGCCTTGCTGCGCGTTTGCGGTAACGCGTGGTAAAACGTGTTTTACCTGCGTGGTGCAATGCAGCAGTCTGAATAAGCCCAGTTTTTTGTTTATACCACCTGAACTTTTTATTCCTTACATATTCTGACTAGATTCTTCTGATGCACAATGTTAAAATGACAAAAAATAAATAAAATCTGTCAGTTCAGGTAGCCTTTTTTCATGTCTAGTTATGACATAATTGTCAAATGCACTGCTTTCTGTAGGACAGGCCTCCTAATTAGCAAATTTTTCCATGAACCCCATGCCTCGTGGAACATTCTGCCAAGTTGTTATGGTAAGTGGCTCTCAGAGGCAGCCCATACAAGGTTCGGATCTCGGCCAGTTTAGCAGGAACCAGCCGAGATTCAAACCTTGTTTGGGCAGGCTGAATGTACGTAGTTGATTGATCAACTTTGGTGCAACCAGCATGACAGGTTTTACCAATGATTATTGCTAGCGGCTGCTATAGCCATTAGCAATCACCGGGAGAAGATATTGGCCCAGGAGGAGGGATTCCCGCATCAACACTGTCTATGTTGCAGGAAAGAAATTTGCTCCTTGTATGGCCGGCCTAAGCCTCAATGGCCGTTTTTTCCCTAATGGGATGAAAAGGCATCCTTGCAATTTTTTCTGGAATGTTGGCAACTATGGTATGAATGTGTTCAAACTGTTTGAGCTATGGGATTAAGGGATCAGCTGGGATCAATTTCCGGCGGCTCTCAGGAGTAGAGATGAGCTTAGGCTGTTCGAATGCACTTCCGAATCCACCCAGGAAGCTGGTCCATTACAGGGAACAATCATCTGTGGATGAGGCCTTCCCCACCCTGCAGCCGCGTTTATACTTGCGTATATGTACAGCTGGGTGGTGAGGAAGGCCCATTGCAGGCAACAGCTTCTTGCAGGGCTTGGCCATGTGGGTTTGGTAGAGCTTCTAAACGCGCCCGACCTTATGTTTACTCAGGAGCCCCTATACCCCTAATGTGGACATTTGCCCAGTCACAATGTGCATGTTTCTGTAACTTTTGTTTACAAAATTTCTGGTGCTCACATCATGAATTCTTAGGCCGCCACCACTGCGTGAAAGTAGCGTTGGCCTATAATGTCTTCAGAAATGAAGAACCTCTCTATAGAATGTGGCACAAAATGGACACCTGAAGCCATTTTGTTCATCGTAGAGAAATAACGTGTGCATGTTAACTGCAGAATTGGAGACTTTTTTTTTTTTTTTTTTTTTTTGTTCCGCTGCGCCAGATTAACAAAGTCCTTTTTATTATCCATAAAATTAAGATAACATTTCTTCACTATCCCATTGCTGCATGAGGTGTCTTATTGCTATGCTCTGTCCTCTTGTTAATCACGTCCTGTGACTAATCCCTTCTATCGGGAGGGGTTAAGATTTTGGTGGGGGCAGGAAGCTGGAGTTCCCTCCATTCAACCCTGAGGGGGTCAGCTGCCTTCATTCTCCCCCTGTACTGTCATCTGGAAATTATTACGGAGGCCTGAGGGCAGACAGGAGGGGATGAAAGGGGGGTTCTTGGTTCCGGCTTCCATCCTTTCCTGAGGGCCCACACACAGAGGCACCTAATAGGTCATATTATGCTGGCCGGTGTACAACAGACACCCACCTTAACCCTTTCAGTGCTGTGCGCCTACAACAAAGGACATGCACTCATGTTTATTTACTTGGCTTTGTTCGTTAAAACTATGTGCACATAGTTTAGCAGTAGGCCTTCGATATCAAAGTGTATCTTGGCCTTAGGAAACCTGATTCTTGCATATAATATTCTAAGATGGGACAGTTGGACTTTGGTTGCTATTGGCAGCACTATTATCACTTGCTTCAAGCATCTTGATAAGAGACCCACAGTACAAACTGCACTAGCCCCCAGCAAGAAATCCAGAATCCGTTTTAATAATGTCACTAGCCTAAGATAAAGTGACCCTTGGGATGTGAGGACACAAACTGAGCCTGTTGATACATAGCAGACATGAGGGGGTTGATTAAAGGGGTGGTTCACCCTAAAAACTACTTTTTTTTTTATTAGACTGGCCCCCCACATTACAATATGATTAAGCCTATTATGTTTTTTTTTGATGCTGTACATACCTTCGTACAGCTATTCACCCGTGGCTTCCGGGTTGCGAGTCCCACGGGAGTGGGCGTTCCTAACATGTTTGATTGACGTTTTGACCAAAAACGAGCTCCCCCCGTCGCGTTACGGTTGGCGAAAGGAGCCGAACGGCGAGTCGGCGCTATACTGCGCATGTGCATCGCCGTTCGGCTCCTTTCGCCAACCGTGACGCGGCTTACGCGACGGGGGGGGGAGCTCGTTTTTGGTCAAACCGTCAATCGCAGACATGTTAGGAACGCCCACTCCCGCGGGACTCGCAACCCGGAAGCCACGGGTGAATAGCTGTACGAAGGTATGTACAGCATCAAAAAAAAGATAATAGGCTTAATCGTATTGTAATGTGGGGGGCCAGTGTAATAAGAAAAAGTAGTTTTTAGGGTGAACCACCCCTTTAACTAAAAGTGGAGAGTGCAAAATCTGGTGCAGCTGTGCATGGTAGCCAATCCGCTTCTAACTTCACCTTGTTCAGGTTCCGCCAATTTTTTATTTTAAAAAGCCAGCAGCTTCAAATACTGCAGCTGCTGACTTTTAAAAAATGGACACTTACCTTTCCAGCACGCCCGTGATGTTGGCACCCGAGGCTGAGCAATCAGTCGTCTCTCGGCTGCACCCGCCGCCATCCTCGTTGAGGGAATCGGGAAGTAAAGCGTGATGGCTTCACTGCCCAGGTTCCCTTTCCCTACTGCGCATGCGCGAGTAGCGCAGCGTGCCGTCACTGGTCCCCTCTCTCTCCTGGGAACAGTGTGTTTCCCAGAAGACAGCGATTGGTGCGGGTAGGGACGTGACTGCCGCAGGAGTGTTATTTCCGGAAGTGGGTGCCAAGACAGGTATCTGCACCCCCTCGACCCCTGAAAGGTGCCAAATGTGACACCGGAGGGGGGGAGAGTTCCGAAAAGCGGAAGTTCCATTTTTGGGTGGAATTCCGCTTTAAGCATTGACAAACAACCTGGAAGCTGATTTGTTTCTGTGCAGAGATGCACCATATTTTGCACTCTCCAGTATTCGTAAATCAACCCCAAGGTGTCTATTCTCCCCTATGCTTCTGTCCAGCACTGCCAAGACCTGATGCTGGGGCTTCCAAAATGCCTATGCAGGTTTGACTCTGAGAAGGTTTAAACTTTTCCAGCTCCTGTGCAATGGTGTACAGGCATTGAACATTGCAATGGGGCATAAGTGCCCCATACCTGGAAGTACCAGGTATGTGAGGGCACTCCTAGATAAGGAGGGGTATGGTGGTTAGGCAGAAATAGGAGCAGATTTGCTAGTCAGTGGTAGGCTTCTTTTATTTTATTTTTTATTTTTTTGTCGTGAGGGGGTAAGATTGATCAATATCTCCTAATATATTAATAACTTAGGAGGCCCATAAAGCTGGGCCATGGATCTCAATAAAAGTATGGTAGATGTTGCACCACAAAGGAATATAAAGGAGGAATTTAGTGCCATTTGGGTAGAGTTATTGTTGAATCTTATACCAAGACGTGTGGATTAAATACAAGTAGTAAGGGTCTAAGGCACCCAACAACCCCTATGGCTCAGATAATACAGAGCCTCATATAACCACGAGGCCAAGTTCACACTGGCATTTAAAAGCAGGTGTTTGAGGGGCATTAAAAACACAAGAGCCTGTGCAAATTATACAATAGACAGCACAGTGCTGTTCACATTATCAAAACATGAAGTGTTGGTGTTTGATTTGCTTCAAAATTGAAGACTTTTGTCAAGTTAGGAGGCATTTGAAGCCTTTCAACGCCTCTCATTCAAGTCTATGGTAACTGGCAGGCGTTTGAGGGGTGTTATAGAATAGGTGTTTGTGGAGTGGATTTAATGCTCAAACGGTTCAAAACTGTGCATAGGGTATTTGGGAGCGTTTTTAACTTGTCATTAATGCCCATACTAAAGCTTGTTGACGTGCTTCTAACGCCCATACTAATGCTATAGGACAGTGTGAACAAGCCCTAAGAAAGTTGACTCCAGTACTGTACTGTATCAGCATCAGTTATCCTGCATCAGCAACTAACATTCTTCTTTTAACTTTTTTTTTGTTTCAGCCTCGCCAATATCCCCCTGACTCCTGAGACACAGCGGGACCAGGAAAGGCGAATACGCCGCGAAATCGCCAACAGCAATGAGCGACGTCGAATGCAAAGTATAAATGCTGGTTTCCAGTCTCTAAAAACTCTAATTCCTCATACAGATGGGGAGAAACTAAGCAAGGTCAGTGGAGGGGTCATTAGTGATGTGTAGTATGTGGTTTATATTATAATATATAAATAAAATATGCTTGTTTGTTTCAGGAAATTAGGTCTGTGGTTAACTCCTGAAGGATATTTTGTGCTATATTTGCCATGTACGGTGGAACCTCGGATTGCTGTTAACGAGTGTTTATATATATATATATATATATATATATATATATATATATATATATATATATATATATATATATATATATATATATATATATATATATATATAGATATCTCCTGACTCGGTTTGCAAGTGTTGTCTCGCAAAATGAGCAGGATTCAAGCCTCTGCGATGTTCAGTTCCGCATTTGGCTAAAGGTGTGGGGGTGCCAGAGCCGTTCGGAAATACTCAGTTTCTGAGGGCAGCCGAACGATTTCCAAGTCTCTCCGGCGCTCCCTCCACCTCAATGTGGACCCCCTGGATGGGTTCACTACACAAAAATTAGGCACAGCAAATTGTGAAGGTGAATAAACAAAGGTGAGGTCTTGCTGAGCCAACTTGCCTCAGCTGGGCTCATTAACTCTACCCCTGCAGCACTTCCCTCTAGTGGTACAATTTGGCATAGAGCCTAAATATGGGACACCACATACATATATGCCATCCTGGATGCAACCAGGCGATTTTTACCTGCCTGATTGAGAAATTCTGAAATTTTTGCTCCAGTACTTCCACTGGCAGAAACATGTCAGGGGAGATTGGAATTGTAGTCAGTACTAGTTGCATGCTTATTATTTTTCTTCAAGAAAGAGTAGATACCCTGACTGGACTTTTCAGTTAGGTTGACGCTTGATACCCGCTAAGGTACCCGTCCAGCATTACTGGAGTCAGCCCGAACTAGGCCCTTTGACAAGAAACTCGCACCGATTACTCTGAATCTGGAAACAGCTCCCCACATCTAGCCACATACACGTGAGCACTGGCTATAGCAGCACAGAGTAATCCGTGCGATTTTCTTGTCAAAGGGCCTAGTTCGGGCTGACTCCAGTAATGCTGGACGGGTACCTTAGCGGGTATCAAGCGTCAACCTAACTGCATTTACTAATTATCAGATGCACCTATAGCCACAGGACACAATGCTGCTCACTTTCTCCTTTTTTTTTTATTTATTTTTTTTAAATGCTTTGTTGGAATGCTATGCATGTAGAATAACCCAAATTGTATAGCTGGCTGATTTTTTTTTATTTTTTTTCCCTCTTATACCCCTGAGAAAAGGGTTGTCTCTCCGAAATGTCTGGTGCAATGTGGACAATCATGCCTTATATATTTATCTCCATTTGCTTGTAATTCTTACTCCGCACTGTATTCATTCCATACACAGCGTACTTTCTTTTTAATGTATAGTGTTTTTGTGCAATAAATTATATTTATATTTTTTTCAACATGTGGCTGTAATCCTTGTGCCTGAAAAGTCCAGTCAGGGGATCTCCCCTTTCTTGATTCATTTTTGGATGTGGCACACTTTGGAGACAAAACTTTTTCCGCCATTATTTCTCTTCAGTTCATTGAGCCTAGGTTCACATTGCTGCGGAGTAAGAAAGTGTGTGAGTTCAGCTAAACTTGCACAATTTCAACCCAGCAATGCAGTCCGACTTCGGGGGCGATTTGACAGACTTTTGTGTGGGTTCCTATACAGATGCAGGCACCACTACTGTGGTTAGAGCTGATGGTCGGCTTTCTTGTGATAACAACTGATGAGGCTCAGCAGCCGCTCGATTCTTATCACAAGCAGCGGGAGGGGACTTCCGTCCCCGCACCACCTGCGGTCTCCCGTCCCACCGGGCAGCCCAACCATCCACTCGACACATCCACCAGCTGGCTGTAGATCCCGAATCTGGGTCTCGGATCTAGTAACCCGGAAGCGTCACTTCCTGTTTACTGGAGCCTTAAAGGGGCCAGATTTAGAAAAAAAAAATCGGTATTCAAAACTGCCAAACGTTTTTTGGAATGGTTTTAAGTGCAGAGGAAGGATTTGCTCACAAGTGAATGCATTTGCGCCCTGTAAATGTAAACCGTGTTCAAACCACACATGTGAGGTATCGCCATGATCGTTGGAGAAAGAGCAATAATTCTAGCACTAGACCTTCTCGAACTCCAAACTGGTAACCGTTAATTTTTTAACGGATCGCCTATGGAGATTTTTAAGTGACCGTAGTTTGACGAAAAATTCCATGACTGAGTGCAATTTTAAAACATGAAATTTTAGGTATCTATTTACTCGGCGTAACATCATCTTTCACATTTTACATCTTTGGCTGTACTTCTTTCATTTCACTTCCATTTTAAGAAAATTTAAGAGAAAAAACTTTTTTTTATAATTAAGAGGACTTTCCCTTAGCACTTTTGTCTACATAACCACCACTTAAGCATGAGCCTGGACCTGCCGCTGTTAAAGGTCTTTAGATTACATGCCACCAAGCCCCCGTTCTTATCTTGAGATCATTGTTTTGGGTGGGTTCAGATGCTTTACACTGTCTGTTACACCTCATCGCTCTTGTTTTCTCCCTTGCACAGATAAAAACACAATTGCAGGGTTGAACAACTACCGGCCCTACTGTCTTTGGTTTACTCAAAGCAACAAATATAAAATGTAGCGCCAACCTATGTGAAAAATTGTGTCCACAAAGTGGCCCCAAATAGACAGACACCCTATAGGGAAATATGTCCAAAAACTTCACTGGGTACACGATGGGGAAAAGATCATATATACCATGAACAGAAAATAACTGACGTTCGCGGTTAAATATGAATAAGTGAACCAACAAAGGTAAATAAAGCAATTAATAAGTCCTGTAAAAGTGTGTGACCACAGATACAATTTATAAGTGAAAAAGTCCCATGTATATGTGTGGGGGTGGTTCTTTATGATACATTCATAGCTTGTGACTACGTTCAGATATTCCCCTCAGTTGAAAAAACAACACCACTTCACACACTCCAGGTTTCAAAGGGAAAAAGAACACCTCCTCATAGTGTAGAAAAATTTAATAAAATCTCTCAAAAGATATAAAAAAGTGTTCCACAGCAGAGAGAGAATCCAAACAGTACAAATGTATATAAAAATCCCGACAGATAAAAAGTTCCACACTTTTCTTTTCTTGATTTGATTTGCTGTGGTGATGTGACCTGCTGTGGTGATCTAAGTGTGGAACTTTTTATCTGTCGGGATTTTTATATACATTTGTACTGTTTGGATTCTCTCTCTGCTGTGGAACACTTTTTTATATCTTTTGAGAGATTTTATAAAATTTTTCTACACTATGAGGAGGTGTTCTTTTTCCCTTTTTTCCCTCTGAAACCTGGAGTGTTTATTCCACACCATCTCACGGACGCTCCTGGGGCCAATACTTCCATCTCCTTCAGGAACATCAGAATCAGGATTTCTTCCTTCATCGGTGCTGTTGGAGGGTATCTGAGCCCATATAAGCCTTGGAGACCTACCCACCGTACGGTGAGATGTGGGTCAACGGGAGTCGGTAAGAGTATTCATCTTTTAACTTACCAAGGAATGTCCATGAGAAGAGGTTCTTGCCTTTCCGTGTGAAGTGGTGTTGTTTTTTCAACTGAGGGGAATATCTGAACGTAGTCACAAGCTATGAATGTATCATAAAGAACCACCCCCACACATATACATGGGACTTTTTCACTTATAAATTGTATCTGTGGTCACACACTTTTACAGGACTTATTAATTGCTTTATTTACCTTTGTTGGTTCACTTATTCATATTTAACCGCGAACGTCAGTTGTTTTCTGTTCATGGTATATATGATCTTTTCCCCATCTTGTACCCAGTGAAGTTTTTGGACATATTTCCCTATAGGGTGTCTGTCCATTTGGGGCCACTTTGTGGACACAATTTTTCACATAGGTTGGCGCTACATTTTATATTTTTTTCACTTTTGCACAATTATCCATTGGTATGTTGGCTGCCCACAACCACTGATATATATCATATATTTTTTTCGAGTAGCGCAATATTTTTTGTATATATTTACTCAAAGCAACAGCAATACCTCCCTAGAAATTGTGTCCTAGCACTGGGACCTGAGGTTATTGTGAAAGCTCCATTTGTCTTTGACTAGTAACATATTGGGGACGAGAGATTCAGGTTCCAAGTGCTAAAGGACAAATTTTGAAAGCCTGCAGGCCTATTTTAGTGCGCTGAGGGGGAAATGGGTCAATCTTGAACTCTGCTCTAATAGAGTGGTGTACAGTTTTGTCTCCTAGGTCGAAAGCTATATCCAACCAAAAGACACTGATAAAACTGAGGATTGCCCTTAGCAATATACAGTAAAACCTTGGTTTGAGAGTAACTTGGTTAGAGAGCGTTTTGCAAGACCAGTACTTAAATACATGTTGACTTGATATACAAGCGATATTTTGATATACAAGTAGCGTCATGTCACAACTGACTATAAAAGAGAAGAGAGGCACCCCTAAGTGTAGCAATATGGTTACATTTAATGAAGGTAGAACATGTAAACTCACACGGTAGATGATTAAAATAGACACATCTAAGTATGCAGACATCCGTGGTAAAGCTGTCCACATAGACCGTACTCCTCACCTCCATTGATGTCACCCCTTCCACAAGCGGTTCAAGCCTTTCTTTTAGATTGCTGTACTGCAGGGTAGTCTTCCCAGTCACGATTGCAGACTGACAGTGGTGAGGAGGACTGTCTATGTGGACAGCTTTACCCCAGATGCCTGCATACTTGGTTGTGCCTCTTTTAATCCTCAACCATGTGAGTTGCTAAATGATGTACCTTCAATAAATGTAACCATATTACTACACTTAGAGGCGCCTCTCTTCTCTTTTATACTCTGTAGCTCCTGGTAGATTTTGCTTCTAATCCCCTTGTGGAGGCTTCCATTTGTGGATGGACATTTTATGGTTCCACAACTTATCACATTGCTATAATCTTTTTATATGGACTATAAACTGAAGGACTTGTGAAAAAATGGTTGTGGAACAAATCATCTGAGTTTCCATTATTTCTTATGGAAAAATTTGCTTTGATATACAAGTGCTTTGGATTACAAACATGCTTCTGGAACGAATTATGCTGGCAATCCAAGGTTTTACTGTACAGTATATTGCATACTTCTAATGTCTACGTTGTGTCTCTCTCCCACACAGGCAGCCATACTGCAACAGACAGCAGACTATATATTCTCCCTGGAGCAGGAGAAGACCAGGTTGCTGCAGCAAAACAACCAGCTGAAAAGGTTCATCCAGGTAATAGAATAATCTCTGAGTGCAATATACATAATACATACTGCTGCTACACAATTGCGTGTATTGTGCAAGATGAATAAAAAAAAATAAACTTTTATGAAAAGAGGAAAGGAGGAGTAGATATAAAAACTATGCAATATGCACATATTAAAGGGTAACTCCACTTCCATGGGAAAAAAACAATGCGCAAATAAAAAATAAAAAAATAATACAATTGCGACACAAAGTTAAATTGTAATTTTAATGTTATTAAACATTACCTCTCTTTTTCAATCTGCTGCTCTGTAATTTTCTGTAAAATACAATGCAATATGGTGTGTAGACTGCCCACTGCAAATGTAATTTCCTGCTTGAGTGATTGACTTGGGGCCCTTTCACACAGACGTGTCCGGGCTCTGCTTTGCTCAGCAGGGATCGCCGGAGCGACCCCCGCTGAGCAGGCAGATGACAGGTCTGTCTCTGCACACTGTGCAGGGACCGACCTGTCAGAGCGCTGCTCTCCCCTATGGGGTATGGGATGAAGACGAACCGTAGAGTCCGCCTTCATCCGATCCACCAGACGGATGGAAAATAGGGTTTCCATCCGTCACACTTTATCATTTTAATTGATATTAATTAAAAGTGGAATATGATACAATTTTTATATATAAAAATATAGATATTCTTTTTTTAAAAACTGGTTTTGTTTTTTGGCAAAGTGCTTCCTGCATTTCCGATTCCATTTGGTGCAACCCTATGTAAAATGAATTTGTGATTTAGTGTCATTAAAACACAATTTGTCATTCACACCTGGGCATTTTAAAATTGCGGGCAAAATTTTTTGGCAATTTTTTATATATATATATATATATATATATATATATAGATATATATATATATATATATATATATATATATACACATACACACATACTTTTTTTTTTTATTTTTTTTTTTTTTTTTTATATCCCGAAATGTTTTGCACCTATGCTGACCTATGTAAGGAAGATGTATAAACGTACCTATTTTCATGTCTGGCCATGTGATCCGTCTCTCATGTCAGCCAACGGCAGCTGCAGGAGGGAGAAAGGAGCACCGACAACGGATTGGCCATAGGAAGCCTGTGGGTGATGTCACCGCTCCCAGACTTTGTCAGCCTTTGTCGGAGCGCCCTCTCCTTTCCCCTGCAGCCAGTGACTGGAGGGCCTGAAAATAGGTAAGTATATGTTAATCTTTGTTACAAAGGTTAGTCGGCTCAGGTGTAGGAGGTGAGAGGGAGTATTCTTATTAGTTAGGCTTATCTTGGAATTCTACTTTAAAACTGCACATCTGTACTTGAGACTGCAGATCTAGCTGATCGTTTTTTTCATATACTAAAAAGAACAACTGGGGAACAGTAAACCTTACTTGCTAAAGATTATTTTATATGTTCTGAAGATTTTGTAGTCCGCTTGCTGCCCTGCTTCAGCAGCAGAATGGTCAAATTAATGGCCTCTATTTGTGGCAGGAATTCAGTGGCTCCTCTCCCAAGCGGCGGCGGGCAGAAGACAAGGATGAAGGGATCGGCTCTCCGGATATCTGGGAGGAGGAGAAGGCAGATGATCTGCGGAGAGAAATGATTGAACTGAGACAGCAACTAGACAAGGAACGTTCAGTCAGGATGATGCTGGAGGAGCAGGTAACTAATGATCTTTTTATTAAAGTGATTGTAAAGTCAATTTTTTTTCCTATAAAAATATTTAAACATGTCATACTTGCCTGCTCTGTTGTAGTGGATTTGCACAGAGCAGCCCAGATCCTCCTCTTCTCAGGTGTCTGATTCTGGCCACTTCCTTATGTTCAGCTTGCTATGGGGGCACCCAAGCCGAGTTACAGCTCCCTGTGTCCATTCAGACACAGAGCACCCTCTCTCTCCCTTGATTGTCTAGCTGACTTTAAATGACAGCAGCAGGAGCCAATGGCGCCGCTGCTGTGTCTCAGACAATCAGAAAGGAGAATCTTGGATGGCTGAGACACTTGTGGACCGAGAGGGATCTCGGGTAAGTGTTAAGGAGGCTGCTGCACACAGAAGTGTGTGTGTGTGTGTGTGTGTGTGTGTGTGTTTTTTTTTTTTTCATTTTTTTTTAAATCTTCATGCATAGAATGCATTAAGATACATTTTCTGACTTTACAACCCCTTTAAGGAAAAGTTGTTACTGCTGGTCGTATGACTACAGTGCAACATGGCCTGCACATACCAATACACAGCTTCATAAGAGACTTGAAAGGACTAATATGCAATCCTTTTTGTTAAAGTTAGGAATTGTATTGTCTCATTACTACAATAGGTAGGCCTCACTGACAAAGAGTGATTTGAAGTACTTGTTTTCTCCTAATAACTAAATTCAATTTTTCTACTCGTTCAGTCACTGTGGAGACAACTTAAAGAGATGCTATAATTCTTGGGTGAACCTTCATACTTGCAGCTTGCGTTTTATTTTTTGCCTGCAAAAAAAAATGCATTGATCATGTAGTTTAAGCCCTGGTTCACACTGGTGCGTTTTTGACATGCGGCACTGTCCTAATCGGTGCGTCGCTGCACAGATTACAAAAAGTATTTCTTTCTCGTACATCACGGGACACAGAGCAGCATATTCATTACTATGTGGGTTATATGGAGTACCTTCAGGTGATGGACACTGGCAATCTCAAACAGGAAGTGCCCCTCCCTATATAACCCCCTCCCATAGGAGGAGTACCTCAGTTTTTTCGCCAGTGTCTTAGGTGTTGGTCATGGAATAGCTTGTCTCCTACATCCTTGGGATCAAGGCAGGCTAACCGGATCTGTCCAAGGTGCCTCAGAGCCAAAGTGGACAGTACCCGGGCCCCAAACCGTGGGGTTTTGCCCATAATGCTTCTCTTTTTAGAGAGCTGGACCCTGGGCCCAGGACTTAGAACCTCTGCGGTACCTAAGGTAACCTGTTTGCCAGGGTGCTATATGGGCCCAGGACAGTGGGTTCCTTTTTAGGACCCCAGGGCCTGAAGGTCTAGTACGCCACCCACGGAGATGGGGGAAGATTGGACCGCTTGCTATGCAAAGTCCTGCGGCATGGAGCAGGTAAGAAAGGGGGGGCCTGCGGGACTTGGTTCGTCGGCAGGCTCTCTAGGGAGATCTTTGGGGGATGTGCCTGAGTATGCTCTTGCATTGGCAGTTTTGGGCCACTATGTCTATCAAAGAGACAGGATGGTCTGTGTATGGGCTCCCATGTGTGATCTTCCTAAAGATATGTGTTGCATTGTGAATTGTCTGCTGGGCGCTGGGTTGGGAAAGGAGCTGTGTGTTAGCTATGCTTTCCCAGGACTAGGGGGTCAGTGACTCACCTGAGGCCTTACCTGTCTGGGTGCCGTGCGGTGTCCTCCTCCAGCATGTCAGACGCTTCCGGCGTGGCCCCATCCTCCGCAACAGGGGCGGGCGCGCGCCCTGTAATATAGGCGCAGGGTGATGATTCGCGCCGTTGTGGAGAAAGAGGGGCGGGACATCCGGTCTCATAAAAGGAAGGGGCGGCCCTTCCTCTATGCTGTGTAGCTCAGTTGCTTGCTGAGCTTGAAGGAGGAGGACGCAGAGCGGTTGCAGTGCGGCTGAGGGCACCCAGTGGCGCAAGGAAGTATTGCAGTTCTGGTGAACAGAACTAGCTGTGTGGTTACTAGCCTAAAAAATTCCTTATACAGCAGATGGATACTTGCAATTTTTTGAGGGAAGATAGCATGTTTTCATAAAAAAAAAAAAAAAAAAAAAAAGGTTTTTGAAAAAAAAAAAAAAAAAAAATATATAGGAAACATACTGGTCTTCCCGTTTTGGTTTTTGGACGTTAATTGTTAATACCGTTCCCTAAAACCGTACTATTATTTTCTCCTAGCTACAACCATCAAGGGTTGTAAGCAGGGGTACCTCGGTATTGTACCATGGCTTCCAAGGGTTCAGGATCAGGGGGTACAAAAGAAAGGGGCCCCCCCTCAGATTCTGACGGTTCAGATCGGCCTATGCCGGTACTTTCCCCACAGGTTATTACACCATTGGGCACCTTGGTTAAGCCATTAGGGAGATCTGGTGCTGAGGCTACATCAGATCCACCCAACCCTGTGTTTATCACAGAGAGTATGCTAGCCGCCTCCTTGGAGGGGCTAGAGAAAAGATTGGCGGCTATGATAGCCAAATCTACACCGGGTAAAAAGCGGACTAGGTCTCCGTCGCCTGAGTGTGGACCCTCAGATGCTGAGGTTCTCTCCCCGGGGGGATTTGAGTTGCAGGAGGATCATTTGGACCGGGACCAAATTGGTTCAGAGGTTGAGGGTTCGGCTAATGAAGAGCCTTGCTCGGCCTCCCAAGCGGAAAGCTTCTGGGTTCATTCTCTGACAGACATGGTCCACTTGGCGTTTAATTTGCCTTTACCGGAACCTCAGGGTCCGGCCGTATCATCTTTAGGCTCTTTGAAAACGCCTCGCAGTAGCGCTGTTTTTCCAGTCCATCCTCTTTTAGAGGAAGTAATCTTCCAGGATTGGGCACGACCAGACAGAATCTTTTTACCACCTAAAAAATTTTCCGTCGTCTATCCTATGGAAGAAAAATTTGCCAAAAAGTGGACTCTCCCAGTGGTGGATGCCGCCATCTCCTGTGTAAATAAGTCCTTGACTTGCCCGGTAGAAAACATACAGGTGTTTAAAGAACCGGTTGATAAGCGTTTGGAGACGCTTTTAAAAGCATCCTTTACTACGGCGGGTGCAGTAATACAGCCAGCGGTGGCTGCTATTGGAGTTTGTCAGGCACTAACAGACCAGACAAGACAAATGCTTAAGGTTATTCCGGCCCAACAGGCGGAAGAATTATCTGATATTCCTAGAGCCATGTGCTTCGCGGTGGATGCTATAAGGGATTCCATCCAGCAAGCGTCTCGTCTGTCACTATTTTTAGTACATATGAGAAGGCTCTTATGGTTAAAGAACTGGGAGGCTGAGCCCCCATGCAAAAAGCTCCTGGCAGGGTTTCCCTTCCATGGAGAACGACTCTTCGGAGAAGATCTGGATAAATACATTCAGACTATTTCAAGTGGCAAAAGTACACTTCTACCAGTAAAAAAGAAGGTCCGGGGACCTGCGTTCAAACGGCAGCTTCCCCCTGCTCAAGGGCCCGCCAATTCCAGGCAGTATCGACGGCCTCCTGCGAGATCATACTTTAACAATAAGCCACCAGGACAAGCCTTTGGAGGCAAGAAGCAGTGGTATCGTAAACCAGCAAAGACAGCCCCTAAGTCTGCCTCATGAAGGGACGCCCCCACCCACGAAGGTGGGGGGAAGGCTGCGTCTTTTTTCAGAAATTTGGGAGACCGACATTCCCGACAAGTGGGTCCGGTCTTCCGTGGCCACAGGCTACAAATTAGAATTTCTAAAAATCCCTCCACCTCATTATCAGGAGTCGAGAGTGCCAGTCGAGCCGACAAAAAAGGCCGCCTTAATGGCGGCATTAAATCATTTGCTTTACCAAGGCGTGATAGTAGAGGTACCAGCCCAGGAACAGGGGCTAGGGTTCTACTCCAATCTGTTCATCATCCCAAAGCCCAACGGCGATGTCAGGCCAATCTTGGACTTAAAGGGATTAAATGCATACTTAAAAGTACGCTCGTTCCGGATGGAATCCGTGCGATCGGCAGCCGCCGCACTTCAGAAAGACGACTTTCTGGCTTCCATAGACATAAAGGATGCTTACCTTCATGTGCCAATTTTTCAGCCACATCAAAGGTTTCTACGCTTCACAGTGGCTCGGCGTCATTTTCAATTTGTGGCACTCCCTTTCGGGTTGGCTACGGCTCCTCGAGTATTCACCAAGGTCCTAGCTCCAATTCTAGCCAACCTAAGAATCCAGGGGATCATTGTCCTAGCATACCTGGACGACCTTCTAATCATAGATCATTCATCTCCTGGCCTGGAGCGAGCAGTAGCTCTCACGGTTCGATACCTAGAGAGGTTCGGTTGGGTCCTAAACCGAGAAAAATCAGCTTTCCAACCCACAAAGAGGTTGGAATATCTCGGCATGTCATTAGACACGGAACAACAAAGGGTGTTCCTGCCTCGAATAAAGGTCGAGGCTATCAAAGAATTGATACATCTGGTTCTAAGCAAGAGAGAACCAACGATTCGCCTATGCATGCGATTACTAGGCAAGCTAGTGGCCACCTTCGAAGCGGTGCCATACGCTCAAAGTCACACTCGTGTCCTGCAGGCAGCCATTCTGTCAGCATGGAGCAAGAGGCCACAGGCCTTGGAATTTCCGTTGCCACTCTCATCAAGAGTCCGGCAGAGTCTGTGTTGGTGGTTAGACCCTCAGAATCTACTGAAGGGAAAATCTTTCAGCCCCGTGACATGGAAGATAGTGACCACAGATGCCAGCCGGAAGGGCTGGGGAGCGATCTTGGATGGGTGCACTCACCAAGGTACGTGGGCACAGGAGGAGAGTCAATTGCCCATCAATATCTTGGAGCTCAGAGCTGCTCGGCTAGCCCTCAGGGCTTGGACCTCCAAATTACAGGGGTTCCCGGTGAGGATACAGTCAGACAATGCCACGGCTGTGGCATATATAAATCACCAAGGGGGAACCAAGAGTCAAGCAGCTCAGAGAGAAGTGAGCTTAATTTTCCTATGGGCAGAGAATCATGTGCCCTGCATATCGGCAATATTCATTCCCGGGGTGGACAACCTGCAGGCGGACTTCTTGAGTCGTCAGACTCTGTCGCCAGGGGAATGGTCTCTGCATCCGCAAATATTTCAGATAATTTGCCAGAAGTGGGGAATGCCGGACGTGGATATCATGGCATCAAGGCTCAACAAGAAACTAGACAGGTTCATGTCCCGGACTCGGGACCCTTTGGCCTGCGGGACCGATGCGTTAGTTTACCCTTGGCATCAGTTCAATCTTCTATATGCCTTCCCTCCGCTCCAGTTACTACCCCGCCTGTTGCGCAGGATCAGGGTGGAGCACAAGCCAGTCATTCTGATAGCTCCAGCATGGCCCAGAAGGGCATGGTACTCACTAATCCTAAAGATGTCAGTGGGAGACCCTTGGACGCTTCCTCTACGACCAGACCTACTTTCACAAGGCCCGATCCTCCACCCTGCATTACGGCGTCTAAATTTGACGGCCTGGCGGCTGAATCCCTGATTCTTAGGGGTAGAGGTCTATCTAGACAAGTAATCTCTACCCTGATTAAGGCTAGAAAGCCAGTCTCCAGAGTAATTTATTACAGGGTTTGGAGGGCCTATGTAGGCTGGTGCGAGTCCAAGAAATGGCTTTCCCGCAAATATACCATTGATAGAGTATTAAGTTTTCTCCAGCTAGGAGTGGATAAAGGATTGGCATTAAGCACAATCAAGGGACAGATTTCAGCTTTGTCAGTGTGGTTTCAGAGGCCGCTGGCCACCCACTCGCTGGTTAAGACCTTCATTCAGGGGGTCTTGCGTATTAATCCTCCGGTTAAGTCACCACTTTGTCCGTGGGACTTGAATCTTGTTCTGTCAACTCTACAGAAACAACCCTTTGAGCCGTTGGCTGAAGTTCCTTTGGTTTTACTAACAAGGAAGTTGGTATTTCTGGTCGCCATAGTTTCCGCCAGAAGAGTATCAGAGTTGGCAGCCTTATCTTGTAAGGAGCCATATCTTATTCTGCATAAGGACAAGGTGGTTCTCCGTCCTCATCCTTCCTTTTTACCAAAGGTTATATCCAGTTTTCACCTGAACCAGGATTTGGTATTACCATCCTTTTTTCCAAAGCCCACTTCCAGAAAGGAAGGGTTGCTGCATACCTTGGATATTGTCAGGGCCATGAAGGCCTATCTTAAAGCTACAGAGAAGATGCGGAAAACAGATGTGTTATTCATTTTGCCAGATGGGCCCAAGAAGGGGCAGGCAGCTGCAAAATCCACCATTTCGAGATGGATTAAACAGTTAATTATTCAGGCCTACGGCTTGAAGAGGTTGCCTCCTCCGTTGTCAGTAAAGGCCCATTCTACCAGGGCCATGGGCGCCTCCTGGGCAGCACACCATCAGATCTCTATGGCTCAAGTATGCAAGGCGGCAACCTGGTCTTCAGTCCACACGTTTACAAAATTTTACCAGGTGGATGTAAGAAGGAATTCTGATACAGCCTTTGGGCAGGCAGTGCTGCGGGCTGCGATTTAAGACCCTCAGAATCGGGGGGCACCCTTGAGTTAAAATTTAAGTTTAAATTTAATTTTCTCAACTAAGTTGGATTTATTATTATTTGAGAGTATCTCTGAATTAAATCCTTGTGTCTTGGGAAGATTTCTCCCTCCCCTCAGTAAAGCATTGCTTTAGGACATCCCACATAGTAATGAATATGCTGCTCTGTGTCCCGTGATGTACGAGAAAGAAAAAGGGATTTTTAATACAGCTTACCTGTAAAATCCTTTTCTTGGAGTACATCACGGGACACAGAGCTCCCACCCCTCTTGTGGGGACCATTTTGGGAGGCATACTGCTTGCTACAAAACTGAGGTACTCCTCCTATGGGAGGGGGTTATATAGGGAGGGGCACTTCCTGTTTGAGATTGCCAGTGTCCATCACCTGAAGGTACTCCATATAACCCACATAGTAATGAATATGCTGCTCTGTGTCCCGTGATGTACTCCAAGAAAAGGATTTTACAGGTAAGCTGTATTAAAAATCCCTTTTTTCTGTACTACTTTTTGCGATTTACATTGACATCTGTGCAGAAACCTGCACAGATGTCTCTGAAATCGCGGCCAAAATCAGGACTGACAAGTGGGAGTGAAATCGTGCGAGTTCAGCTGAACTCGCATAGTTTCATTCCCGCAGCCCAGTGTGAACCTGGGCTAATGGTTCTCATTTGTTGCCCTGAACTACCAACCTACCAACCTATAGTGGAGTAAATCTTCACATTTTTGTGTTGGCAGTCTGTTGTGTTGAAACGTGAGGCATGGCACTGCACAGGTAAATGCACGACCCCTGCCTGTAGTCTAAGAACTGACACCTCCTGTGAAGAAATTGCATATCTCACAATTCCTGGGTCAATCACTGGGTCATTTTAATCTGGTGCTGGTACAGATGAGAGCTACACTGTAATTTTATATGGCAGAGATGGATGGAGCAGAAAGTTATCCTGTCCCCTTGGTGCTTGGGGACCAGCTGGCTGAAGGGAATACACAGGGAAGCAATCAGCCATGGCATTACAAATTGCAGTTGTGGCACGTAAACCCATTATTAGAAGTTAAGGCACACAACACAGGGACTATAGAACTACATTAAAGCGGATCTCCCACGCAAAACAGTTTTTTTTTTTAAAGGCTACTTAAATAGTTAATAGCGCTGCTTATCTGGACTCACGTTTCTGGTGTCCTACAACCGCTCCTCTGGCATTCTGCCTGGAATGTAGACTTTGATTCCCCTGTTCGTCCTGTTGCCATTTTAGCAGTGGGCATTAGAAGCCGACAAGCAGGCACTTCCTCGTTGCGGTGACGATCGATCTCATGCATGCACACTCGCAACGGGGAGCCGTGGCGTCAGCGTCTTCCTGGTCCCGAAATCACGCGATGTTTGCTGAACACAAGGGAGGTATGAGATAAGGCTCCCAGAGCACACTGCTCTGGGACGGGAAATGATACAATGCCCTAGAAAAACCAGAGAAAAACCCGTAGTGTGCAGACCGGAAGGAGGACGAATATATATGGAACTGTAAATATTTGAGAAACAAAAATATCCGTTTGTGCAATGTTTAATAGCAGCAGTAATCTTATGATTATGTTGAAATTCGGGTGGAGATCCGCTTTAAGAACTAGTTAAAAAAAAAAAAAATGTTAAAGTGTACAATGTCTTTTAAGGCAAACATTGAATTTTGCTATAGTTAGTTTAAAAGGGGAGGAGATAAATCAATGTAAAAACTTCAAAAGTAACCATTTATAAACAACCTTTGTTTTACAAAGTAAACGTTTTAATACATAACAAAGGATTCCCTGGAGCTATGCGAGCTAGCTAAAGAGACGGCACAGCAGTCCCTGTATGTTTTGAGACTTCCTTTGTCTGACCGAGGCAAGATTCTCACCTATACACTGTCCTAACCCAACAGTAAAAGGCACATTTTCCAATGCATGGTAATACACATTTTTGAATGTGTATTATGCAAATGCACACCAATGCTCATGCATTGTAATGTGGTACACTGCCAAAGTAAGGTATGGTCCAGTTTCAGGTACGTTGGCAACCCATTAAAAATGCCTTAACATGCCCTTTGTGATACTACACACCACAATAGTATAAAGGGGCTCTGAAACCTTTCCTGAACCATCTTGGATATCTCTGACTTGCTAAGTTGTTTATAAAACTGTATCAATAGGCTTTGCATTTAAAAAAACAAAATGTAAAAAGGAGTATTAAGGTTCACCTGCTGACCCACAAGAAGAATCCAAGACCTTAAAGTGATTGCAAAGGCTTTTTTCTTATAGGTAAAAACGTCAAACGTGTTCTACTTGCCTGCTCTGTTGCAGTGCATTTGCACAGAGCAGCCCAGATCCTCCTTCTCGGGCCCCTCTTCGGCGCTCCTAGCCCCCCCTCCCTCCTGTTGAGCGCCCCCACAGCAAGCAGCTTGCTATGGGGGCACCCGAGACGAGTCACAGATCCCTGTGTTCATTCAGCCATGGAGCAGCACCCCACCTCCTTTCTCTTGTCATTGGCTAACTGAGTTTGATTGCGGCAGGAGCCAATGGCACCACGCTGCTGTCTCGGCCAATGAGAGGAGTCCGGGCAGCCGAGACATTCATACAACATCGCTGGATCTAGATGGGCTCAGGTAAATATTGGGGGGGAGGGGGCTGCTGCACACAGAATGCTTTTTTATCTTCATGCATAAAGATATAAAAACCTTCTGACTTTACAACCGCTTTAATTGCATTATTTTATTTTATTTACCTAAAATATATACATTTTGTTCTTTTTAATTGCTGATCAATGCTTTACAAGTTGGTAAACTATTAAATATTCCCAAACTGTCAAATAGATCCCATTATTATAGAGGTAATCTCGGTTAGAGGAGAATTTTGGATAGACGACCCACACACCTTTTTTGGAAGCTTTTTCAAATTTTAGAGACCTTCTACTTCAATTATAGGGAAGCATCTATGAGAATGGGTGATCAACTTCTAATCGGTTAGTTTTGAAGTAATTAATTGGTCTACCTTATTACTAGGTTCGAGCTCTGGATGCTCATATGTACCCTGAGAAGTTGAAGGCGATAGCTCAGCAAATCCAGCAGGAAGATGAGGGAGGGGAAGCACAGGGGCAGTCACCGGAGTCACTGGACAGGAGTGAGCAGCTCCTCCACTCCCAGGTGAGTCATCCATTGTTTTTTTTCCTATCGGTGCCTATTCTAAGGCATTGATGGGAACATTGTACAATTTTCCTTTACATTTACCAAAACCATGTAATATGAGGTCAAACCTAAACACTTTTAAGTTGTATGCAATTGGCAGACCCTTGCACTACATGGTTCAAGAAATGTGTATAATGTATGGCCCGCTTAAGTCTGAGCCTAGTTACCTAACTTGCCGTCATTACCAACATGTAGATCAAGGACAAAATGGGTTGTATGCATAATTTGCCCAAACATCAGCTAAAATATAATACAATGTTACTTACAACATTTTTGAATGTTGATTTTACTTCTTAAAATGTATTTATTGCAACATCTCACTCCTGCATCTGATAATGCCTTAAAATATGGTGCCTATGTAAATATTATATATATATATATATATATATATATATATATATATATATATATATATATATATATATATATATATATATATATATATATATATATATTCTCTTTTTAATATTTACCTGCAGCATGTTGACTTTTTTTTTTTTTTTGTTCTTCCCACAGGTCCTGGCACCACATCTGCCCTTGGCACCTACCCACCATCCCACAGTAATAGTGCCTGCTCCACCACCTTCATCCTCTCACCATGTCAATGTTGTGACTGTGGGACATTCCTCTGTAATCAGTTCTGTGTCCACGTCCCGTCAAAATCTGGACACCATTGTGCAGGTACGTGTAGAAAAAGCAGGGGAGATACAATCCAGTCTTATAAACAAAAAAAAGTGCACAGTACAGTTCATTTTTTTTTTTTTTCCCCCTTAACGTGATTGTAGTCTTGTGGTTTTTTTTTTTCCTTTCAATTAAAATAACAAACGTTCTACATACCTGCTCTGGGCAGTGGATTTGTACAGGGCAGCCAGAATCCTCTTCTCGGGTCCCTGTTTGGTGCTCCTGGCCCATCCCCTCCTGATGAGGGGCCCCCATGGCAAGCAGCTTGCTACGGGGGCACGGAGTTGAGTCACTGCTCCCTGTGTCCATTCAGGCATGCAGCTGCGGCCCAGCCCTGCCCCCTCTCTCTTCTGATTGGCTTCCACAGTAGCGGAAGCCAATGGTGCCACTGCTGTGTCTCAGCCAATCAGGAGGGGGAGGATGGCTGAGACACACATGGACATCGCTGGACAGAGATGGGGCTTAGGGGGGCTGATGCACACAGAAGGCTTTTCATCTTAATGCTTTAAGATAAAAAAAAAAACTTTTGCCTTTACAACTCCTTTTTTAAAGTTCTTTTGTTTAATTCCCTCTATTACAAAGCACCTTGTGATCTTGCATATAAATGCACACTTTTTGGAAAGTTTACATGACTTAATCGGGCAAAGCCTGAGTTTACATAAGTAACTTGCCCATGTGCTTTCTATTGCAAGTCTTGCAATGTAGTAGCCTCATTAGAATTACTTCAAAATCACATGTTTATTTCCCTCAAAGCATAGAAATAGTCTACTCAGGCCCTGGAATTTGTAGGCATTGGGCTTAAATAAATTTACAGTTCGTTGCCGACTCTTTTAAACCACTTCCATTGTTTGTCCTTTAAACACTGAAGCTTAGACCTGCTTATATTTTGTTTTTCCCTGGTTCCTCATCTCCCCCCAATCAACATCCCAGGGGAAATCTTTTGATAAAACCTTTCCATATTCATTACATACCCTTTTTTTTTGTCTCTGTTTCTCTTTGCAATGCAGACAGATTGTGACTAGTAGGATGGGCCAGCAGGGTGCTGTACAAAGCCTCTTGAAAACATCACAGCATCCAGTACTTTTCTCAAGAGCCCCCAGCCCTGGTGTCTTAGACCTTGTTCACGTGCATTCCTATGCAGGCAGTCCCATTGATATCAATTAGGATGCAGCAGCTGCACAGACATAGCCACTGCTCCCAATTTGACATCTGTGCAGAGGCACCCACATGGATGTCGGATTAGGAGCAGTGACCCTGCCTGTGCAGCTACTGCATCCCAATTGACATCAAGTTGAAATTGCTGGTCAAGTATTAACGGCCCAATTTAGTATTTTTTATTTTAGAGCTGACAGACTAACTTTTTGTACTGCTTTTTGTCTCCACCAGGCAATACAACATATAGAAGGCACGAGGGAGAAGCAGCTGCAGGATGAAGAGCAACGGGGAGCTGTCATCGTGAATGCCCCCCGCCCATGTGAAGATTCGGACACCGCTTCAGACACAGAATGCGACGACAGTGGTGCAGAGCAAAGCAAGGACGACACCATAGAGGACCCCTGACATCTGCTGCCCCACCCACATGTGGGAAGAGACTGGGGGAAACTGGAGGGGGGAGGGGGAGGCTGCGGGGGGGGTACTAGAGAGAGCCCTACCAAAAGTTGCCTTCATCTAGCCTCCTTCTCAAATCTTGTAGGGTTTTTAGGGGTGGTCTACCGCTGACCACAAAGATACTGTAATAAGGTTGAGGGCAAAAGGGTTAGCGCACTAAGGGATTGCCCTGGTCTAATAAAGAAAAGGAGGAGGTTCCTTGTGGTGGGGGGGGGGGGGTCCTTAAACATAGTCCCAAAGCTTGCAGCAGTCCCTCTATTCCTATTAAGGTTCTCTTTAAGTCTTTCCTAGTGGAAGGGATTAAGGCCTGCACTGGTAAAAAGGGGTTAAAATAAGCTTTTATAAAGTGTCCCTCCTTGCCGCTGTTAAAAGGACACCGTACAAAAATCTATACTGTATGTATTTGTGCAATACATACAGGCATCTTTGCAATTTCTAAATTTATAGAAACATTTTATACTTCTGTATATTTTATAGAGAGCTAGCACGCGTATAACAGACCTATATTTGACATCTGTTTCTTTTATAAGAAACAACGTCATCAGAATGGGACCGCAGTAGGGAGATAGCATAACAAACACTATTTGTTGGTTTGAGTTAAAAATGTTATCCTAAAATATTCCCCTTGTTAACTGCCTGAAAGTATTGTGCAGGCCTTCTTCTTTAAGACCACATGATGGCGCTGTGGGGAACAGAAATTTTCAGTTTTTTTTTTTTTTTTTGCATTGTAAATGAGCCCACACAAAGTCTTAGCACTACATGTAAGATTATGACATCCATTCATCAAAAAATATTTTGCTTTAGTATTTGCTGCTGTGGCCTTCATTTTCTAATTGATTTTTTTTTTTGCATTTTCTCTGAAGCTAGAATTGGTTTACTAGGGGTTAACAAAAAAAAATGTGAGGACTCAGCCAGTACAACAAGTTAGGCTTGTTTTGGTTAATAATTTTATATCATGATATGCTTAGTTGCAATATTGTGGAGCACATGAATGTTGTCGCTATTTTGCTTCAGGGTTGAACTCGTTTGGACAGCAGAGCTGACATCGATCTTTTCCTGAACCAGCGTTCAATCTGTCGGCTCAGTACGAGATCTCCCGTGTCTCAGGATGCAGTGTTGTCACTAGTTTCTAGCAAACTGAAAAGTTATAGTTTTGAAGACAGGATTACCTTTTAAAGGTGTTAAACTGGGCATTTGGCTTCATTGTTTGCCACTGATAACGTATGTTTACTCTTCACCAATCGGATCAAAAATCTTCCTGCTATGAAATTGCAATCCCTGTAGAAGCTAAACAGGGTTTGAGAGAGAAAAAAAAAAAAGCTAAAGCGGCTGACCTCTTAAATCTTGTTCTTGAGGGAAAAAAAAAACAACCTACGTGTGAATTTATTTCTGCCATTTTAAACATCAAACATACTTAATGAATGAATTGATTAGCCCAGTTGGTAAATTGCTCCTTTCAGCTCAATAGGTAGCTTTCCGTGATTTATGACCTATGGGTCTACTTTATTTTGTCCTAGACGTTGGTTCCAGATTGAGCCAGGAAAGCAGACTTAACAGCCATCGTGTGCTACGCTACTTTTCCAGGCTTTTTAAAAATATATTTAAAGGGTCAGTCCATCAAAAATGTATTTTTTCCATGTTAGGTGGGTGCTAAAGAGTCAAACTACTACTCTCAGGGACAATCCCAGGGCCCATTTACACTAGGTGCGAGTACAGGCTGGTTTGTATTGCCTTTTATGTGCTTCTGTTAGTAAAGCTTGTCATACAGGAGCCAAATCATGCATTTTGATCCCGTGGGCTTTTAAAGCGGAGTTCCAACCCAAAAATGAACTTTCTATTAACAGCTTGCCTTTAATGTAAAATGTATATATATATATATATATATATATATATATATATATATATATATATATATATATATATATATATATATATATATATATATTTTCACTCGCTTCTATCTAGCTGTTACTTTCGTAATCTGCCTAGTTCCTGGTCCTAGGTGATTCAACTTCCTGTCCCAAGACCCCATTGCCTCCTGGGAAATGATGACACTCATTTCCCAGGAGGCAATGGGGTCTTGGGACAGGAAGTTGAATCACCTAGGACCAGGAACTAGGCAGATTACGAAAGTAACAGCCAGATAGAAGCGAGTAGAAAAAAAAAAAAAAAAAAATTCTCTGGGCATTACTGTGCCTAAAAATCGCCCAGCATGCACCTCTCCCTGAAAACCAGGAAGAAAAAGAAATTGGGCTTCACATGCCCACACATATGATGGATACGGCCACAAAATGAGCTGGAGGATATAAGGCAAGTGTTTGCAGTGACTTCTGGAATGATTGGGCAGCTATTAATGTTTTAGGGACTATTTAATTTGATTTTGGCTTGCAAAAAAAAAAAAAAAATTATGCCCGGAACCCCGCTTAAAATAAAAGCGCCTTAAACGCGTTTGTATATGCTCGTGTTCCAGGCACTCCTATTGGATTCTAAATGTGTGATTCTGCCCCAAAAGAAGCTCATGTACTTATTGTGAGCTTTGTGTAATAAAGGACACAGCAAGTGTGGATGGGCCCACTGAGAATAATAGGATTCTTCAACTTGAGAGCTGTCACACTTTGGAAATCACAATTTGAGAAAACACTCAGGTGTGAATGGCGTCTTGCTGTTCCCATGTTGGTACTCTTGCTGCAGCCATTACAAGGGGTTCTGCTCTCCTTGCTTGATTCTAAATCCAGGGTACAACATGGTTAATGCATCAGAAGGAGTGGGGACACTCAAAACTTAAAAAAAAAAAACATAACAGCCAGCACATAGGGATGGGAGCTTGCCCCACTGGTGCCCCCAGGGGTATTAGAAGGTCAGTGACACTGTCCCCCCAGTCTCCACCTTTATGATTTGAATGGACTGTCCCTTTTTAATGCAAAGGGTAATGATGTACAGTAAACCATAGTAAACAATTTGACTTTAACTTTAATCAGGTTGGCGCAATTAAATCAGCGTAAAAATTAGTGATTGCTATGGGTTCCTGCACTTAACACATTGTTTTATATTCCTTTTTTTGCGCCCATGAGATTTGAAGCTGCATGCAGTTTTATTGACATATGAAGCTTTCTTGTGTGGAGAAGCAGGCTCTCATTTACCCAGATAGAACCTGTATGCTTAACTGCTCCACGGTTTACCGTTTAATTTCCCTAAAAGCACTTAAAAGTCATTTTTTTTATTTTTCCTGTTTGCCAGTGATAATTCTGCCAGTAAAAATGCTAAATATTAGGTAGGCTGCTGCAGTTTCCCCTATTTGTTGTCATTTTGTTGGAAAAGTTTGTTTTTTTTGCTCCCTAGTTTTTCCCTGCGGAGGAACATGCTGTGATTTTTCAGTGGTGCGATCCTTTTATTAAGTTACAAAAATATAGGTGTATAAATATTTCCGCATAAGGAGTTTACGAGGGAAAGCCAAAAAAGGATGCACAAATGAGGAAGCCATTTTGTTGAACATCTCTTGGGACATATGTGATTCTATGCTAGAACTACAGGAAGGAACGCGTAGGCATGTCTCTCAGCAACCAGTAAATGCTTGATTAAGACTTGGCAACATTATCTGAGGTTGAGGTGCAAAATATCTTTGGTAATGTCCAATTTAGAGCTTGAAATATTTTTGGCAGGGACCAAAAGGTAGCTGATCATACCTTGAGGTTTTCCTTCATGCTATGGCGTTCTGTTGTGGGGTGTTGCCACATTCATGTTCGGGTGTGATATAAGTAATAAGACAGCCTATTCATGCTAACACATGGCAATGGAAGGAAAATGTGGACTTTTTTTTTTTATAGCATGGCACTACCACATACTGCATGTATGCTGTGGTGTGTGGCAAAGTGGGTCAGTTGACACCTACTGTACTTATGCATTTAGGGTGCCATTTTAAATAAACGGCACCACAATGTACCACACATAGTGGCATGTTACCCCAATGGGTAGGTGTAAAGCCAGCTTTAGTCTGTCTGGCTTCTTTTCAGCACGGTGTGAAAAAACTACAGAAAAAAACTCAACTGGGTTATGAGCTGGGACAGTGCTCATTGAGTGAAGGATCCTAATGCCAGAGCACTGTAATGTGGCAAGGCATGATTAAAGCTGACCATGCCAAGCACATTTTTCCTGGTTCCTAATGAACCAACTGAAGTTTGATCAGACGGTGGCCCTGTCACTACTCCCTATGACATCCCGTTAAATGAAAATCGAAGGAGCTGAGTAGAAAGTTGTCATCTGAACAGTGCCTGCCTCCAATCAGAAGCGGGCACCGTTTGATTATTCTGATAGGCAGCAGCACAGAATTCAACAGGCGCATTGGTAGATTCGTCCATCCCCAAGTTTAGCGTGGATGGAGGATTCAGTTAGATTTAATTGTTCAGCCTGCTGCCAATCAGTGTATGGTCAAAAGCTAACTTTGTTATATGCATAGGGAGTTCTCTGGTCTCCAGCAGCCCTGAGGGCGAAGCCTCCCCAAGCTATTAAGTCTAACTGCCGACTTATGGCATCTTACTAAAATTGCCTAATTTTCCCTTACATGGAAGAGTATAGGGTCACTTTTTAAAAGAGAAGTATGACCATAGCGTGTTTGGCTATACTTTTGTGGGTCATAGGAGTGCACTTAATTGTGACGTCACCTGACAGCGGTAAAGAGTTGCTCCAGGCTCTGGAAGGAATTCAACAATGTTGTCGGCATCCTCACGCCTCCCTGATTTGACAGCTGGCTTTGGCTCTCAGCACATGGTTAAGAGTCAAAGCCAGGTGTGCCTGCCACTTCCTCTGCCCAGAGCTACAGTGAGAGCTGGAGGGGCATAGTGGAGAGCAGTGACTGACAGCCTCTGCTCTAAGCAGACCGAGAGCTGAGCAATCGGTGGTCATGTGATCGCTCAGGTCACAAGCTTAGACATGGGACCGATGCTGTGGCATAGAACCCTAAACTTTTCCTTCGGGCTCTAAAAGCAAACCTTTTTCTGTCATCTTAGACACTCCCTTGCATTTATAGTCATGCAATGGTCTATAGTACTCTGTAATCAAACTAATATATTCCTTCATGTCTCTTGCCACAATTATGTCTTCAACTCGGTAGACTGTCTCCAACAAAATGGCTCCTCTGTGATGGTTAAGCTCTATACCACTGATCATTACAGCATGATTTTATTCAGCATAGGAAATAAGGGTACCCCGCCCATGCTCAGCACTCCTCCCCCCTTTTTTTTTTACCTATGATTGATCTTCCTGTCTATTTTTTTTATTTTTAAACCATTTCAGCTCTTGTGTTTATTGAGGAAAGAAAAAGCTATTTTATATTTTGTTAAGAAAGTGACATTAAAAAAAAAAACCCTTCTAGGCATTGGCCTTTGTAAAGAAACAAAATAAAAATGTTTGTACTTGTTTTTTAGAAATCTGTTGTCTGTTATTTTTATTATGAAGACTTCATATAGAGTAATATATTTCTGGATATATTGATGATCATAAATCTGGGCTTTTTTGGTTATGGATAGAACACATAGGAGGTAAAAAACTTCTGAGGGTGACCTCATTGGGGAGCTTTTCCCTCACTTTCTGTCCTTGGGACACCCGGACAAGAAATTGGGAGAGCAGTTGTCACCAGGATAGTAAGACCACAACAACACAATTGTTCTGACCCTTGCTGCAGTCTACTAAAGATTTGTTCTTGGTGAATGGTAAATCCTGCCAATGCATGAATCTATCTATTGGTGATAGACCGACGCAGGAGAGAGGGGGCAGCGCTCCTGCACCCTTTATGGACTCGCCACCACTGCTTCTGTTCTTGCACAAGACAAGGTAGTGTTGAGGCCCAGAACCTCTTTCCTAAAGTAGTTTTGGCTTTTCACCTCAACTAGAACTATGGGCCAGATTCACGTAGGTGAGCGGCAGCGTAACGTATCGTAGATGCGTTACACCGCCGCAAGTGCCTGATTCACCAAGCACTTGCGATGAAAACCTACGCCGGCGGCCTCTGGCGCAAGGCGGGCCAATTCAAATAGGCGTGTGCCATTTAAATTAGGTGCGCTCCCGCGCCGGACCTACCTACGCATGCTCAATTTAGTAATTCCCGTCGTGCTTTGCGCGCCGTGACGTCATTTTCTTTGAACGGCGACGCGCGTAGCGTAATTCCGTATTCCCGGACGGCTTACGCAAACGACGTTCATTTTTAAATTTCGACGCGGGAACGACGGCCATACTTTATACAGCAATACGATTGCTGTGTAAAGTTAAGGCACCAAAAACGACTAACTTTGCGACGGGAAACTAGACTAGCGGCGACGAAGCGAACGCGAAAATCTGTCGTGAATCGCCGTAACTCCTAATTTGCATACCCGACACTGGTTTACGACGCAAACTCCCCCCAGCGGCGGCCGCGGTACTGCATCCTAAGATCCGACAGTGTAAAACAATTACACCTGTCGGATCTTCTGGCTATCTATGCGTAACTGATTCTATGAATCAGTCGCATAGATAGTCTGAGAGATACAACGTCGTAGCTCGTCTGTGAATCTGGCCCATTGTTTCTGTCCCTCTGTCTGGCTGCAGTTCATCAGATCTCCCTCCATTGTCTGAATGTAGTTCTTTGAGTTTTCCACAGCCAGTGCTCCTGATAGAAACACGGACTCCCTCCTTGCCATTCCTGATGGTCCTTGTAAGGGAGAACCAACTACAATTTCCCTTGACTCCGACAATTCATGCTTATAGCCTTTTAAGATCTGGTTTTACCCTTTCCTGTTGAGACTCACTCTACTAGATTCATGAGAGCTACTTGGGCATCAAGCAACTGTTTTCCAGATTTTTAAGGCTGTCCTCTGTTTATGCGTGATGTAAGTACTACCAAGCGGAAGTTTTGGTCTCATCTGATGGCAGCTTCAGGCACATTGAGTTGCAGGTAATCAAAAGTTCTATAGTGAGTAACTTGTATAGCGCAACAAATGCGAACTTAATCACCTCAAGGCGCTTGACATCCAGAGTCGTACCGGTCCTTCAGAAGAGGTGGGTCTTTAGTTTTTTTTCCTAAAGGCCCGATGGTTTTCCTCCAAGCACATGGTAGAGGGTAGAGCATTGTGTGTGCGGGCCTGTTAGTGTTTTGTAGGTTGCTTATCCCTCAGATCTGGAGTGGGTCTCGCCTCTATTGCCTTGTACACACAAGCAGAATTTCCGACTGAAAAAGTCAGACGGAAGCTTTTCATTGAATATTCCGTCCGTGTGTATGCCCCATCAGACTTTTTCAGACGGAATAACAAAAAAAAAATTCTATCCGAATTTCCATTCGTCTGGATGCAATTCCAACGGACTAAAAACCACGTATGCTCAGAATCAAGTCTACTCATGCTATTGAACTTAATTTTTCTCAGCTCGTCGTAGTGTTGTACTTCACCGTGTTCTTGACAGTCGGAATTTGGTGTGACCGTGTGTATGCAAGACAGCTTGAGCGGAATTCCGTCGGGAAAAAAGTCTAAGTTTATTCTGACGGGAAAACGGTCGTGTGTACAGGGCATATGTTTGTGCAATCATTTGTCTGCTTATAACTATGCTCAAAAAAAAAAAAACAAGCAACATAAGTGGCTGTATGTGGACATGCCTCCAAACTGTGTTTTGGTGTTTTCAGTGAAGGGTACTATTAATGCAGCAGCATACAGTAAAAAGATTTTTTTGGGGAAAGCCCTTTTATGTTTCAGTATGAACTTAAAGCGGAGGTTCACCCAAAAAAACAAGTCTAACAATACATTCAGTATACCTCAAACATGCACAGTATGCCGTTTTTTTTTTTTTTTTTGGGGGGGGGGGGGGTGTACATACGGTATTTATCCATATTTTCCTCCCGGCTTCCGGGTACTCGCTCCCGTGGGAGTGGGCGTTCCTGTGCAGTGCCGCAATGTCATCTGGGACTTTGCCCATATGATTGACGTGCCTGAGAAAAACGCCCCCCGGCGGATAAGGCGCGTCACGACTTTCCGAAAGTTGCCGAACCGCGAGTCGGCTCTATACCGCGGCTGCCCCCCGACTAGGAGCCGTATAGAGCCGACTCGCGGTTCGGCTACTTTCGGAAAGTTGTGACGCGCCTTATCCACCGAGGGGAGTTTTTCTCAGGCACGTCAATCATATGGGCAAAGTCCTAGATGACATTGCGGCACTGCACAGGAACGCCCACTCCCGCGGGAGCGAGTACCCAGAACCCGGGAGGAAATTACCGATAATACCGTATGTATACCCCCCCCCAAAAAAAACAAGTCGTACTGTACATGTTTGAGGTATACTGAATGTAATGTTATATACTTGTTTTTTTTGGGTGGACCTCCGCTTTAAGTGTTATGCACAAAGACCTGACCTCCACCTCAGAGCCGGTTCACACAGGGGCGAACTGTCAGGTGACTCAGCCGCCTGACAAGTCGCGGTCCGTTCTAATAGGAGTGTCACAAGTCGCTTCGACTTAGAAAAAGGTTCTTGTACGACTTTGAGGGTGACGTGCATTGACTTCAAAGCTAAAGTTGTTTTGCAAGTTGCCTCTCAAGTCGTCTTGTGATCGCCTTGCCGGTTCTCCTCCAAAATCGTGCCGCCTGTGTGTGAACTGGCTCTCACCCTTGCGATACATTTTAACAGTCGTTGTGAGCCAGATCTTCTTGTCCACATCAGTTCCTTACCTCACAAATGCTCTTTTAGCTGAATGGGCACACATTCTCAGGCACTTCCCAGAAAATATTTTCTTCTATAGGCTGTTATAGATGCAAAAAGACTGAATAGACACAAAATCCAAATGTATGAGACAGCCTTCCCAAAATAGTGGAGGCTGTAATGCCTGGTACACACTGGTAGCTGGATTCAGGTATGCGGGCGCATCCTTGCGGCGGCATAGCGTATCGTATTTACACTACGCCGCCGTAAGTTAGCAAGGCAAGTACTGTATTCACAAAGTACTTGCCTGCTAAGTTACGACGGCGTAGTGTAAATGGGGCCGGCGTAAGCGCGCCTAATTCAAATGAGGATGTGGGGGGCGTGTTTTATGTATATGAAGTGTGACCTGAAGTGATTGACGTTTTTTTAAGAACGGCACATGTGCAGTCCGTGTACATATCCCAGTGTGCATTGCGGCTAAGTACAACGCACGGACGTATTGGTTTCGACGTGGACGTAAATTACGTCCAGCCCTATTCACGGACGACTTGCGCAAACGACGTAAAATTTTCAAATTTCGACGCGGGAACGACGGCCATACTTAACATTACTAGTCCAGCTATTTGATGGAATAACTATACGCCTGAAAATGCCTTACTTAAACAGCGTATCTGTACTGCGTCGGCCGGGCGTACGTTCGTGAATCGGCGTATCTAGTGATTTACATATTCTACGCCGACCGCAATGGAAGCGCCACCTAGCGGCCAGCCTAAAAATTACACTTTAAGATACGAGGGTGGAAGACACTTACGCCGCTCGTATCTTAGCCTAATTTAAGCGTATCTGGTTACCAGAATACGCTTAAATTTGCGTCGGCGCACATTCAGACTTAGGCCGGCGTATCTACTGATACGCCGGCCTAAGTCTTTCTGAATCTGCCTATGGATGTTTTTTTATTTTCATTTAACCCAGCGGGCTGAATGGAAAAAAAACCTGAGAAAATGCCATAAGAAGTCCTGTTTGCAGTTTGCGAGAAGCCATGTGGGGGACACAGCAAACATGTGGAAGAAGGGGCTCTGGTCAGATAAGACCAAAATTTAACTTTTTGGCCTAAAAACAAAATGCTGTGTGGTGGAAACTAACATTACACATCACACTGAATACACCATCCCCACTGTGAAACATGGTGGTGAGGGCATCGTGTTGTGGGGATGCTTTTCTTCAGCAGGGACAGAGAAGCTGGTCAGAGTTGATAGTAAGATGGATGGAGCCAAATACAGGGCAATCTTAGAAGAAAACCTGTTAGAGTCGGCAAAAGACTTGAGAATGAGACGGAGGTTCACCTTCCAGCAGGACAATGATCCAAAACATACAGCCAGAACTACAATGGAATAGTTTAGATCAAAGCATATTCATGTGTTAGAATGGCCCAGTCAAAGTCCAGACCTAAATCCAATTGAGAATCTGTGGCAAGACTTGCAAATTGCTGTTCACAGACGCTCTCCATCCAATCTGACAGAGCTTGAGCTATTTTGTATAGAAGAATGGGCAGAAATGTCCCTCTCTAGATGTGCAAAGCTGGTAGAGACATACCCAAAATGACTTGCAGATGTAATTGCAGTAAAAGGCGGTTCTACTCAGGGGGGCTGAATCCAAATGCACCCCACACTTTTCACATATTTATTTGGAAAAACTTTTGAAAACCATTTATCATTTTCCTTCCACTTCACAATTATGTGCCACTTTGTGTTGGTCTATCACATAAAATCCCAATAAAATACATTTACGTTTTTGGTAGTTACATGGGAAAATGTGAAAAATTTCAAAGGAGTATAAATACTTTTTCAAGGCACTGTATAGAGATGCGTTACACACAGAGTGATACATTTCAATATGACATTATTTGCCTAGGCCTGGAAGGCAGGAAGTACCTGAAGAAAATTAAAAGAAAAGTTTAAAACAAGTAAATATTATATATTTTACTATTTACTTACTAATGCTAGCAGCATAAGGTTTAAAAATGTTGAGCGAGAGAGTGCAGTTCTGCATTAATTGAAAGCAAGATATTTTCTTGCTCTGCCAGTTAGATTTACAACTGGTGTCAACAATACCCTTCAGCCACCATTAGAGGGCAGTCTTTGCGCTTTGTGTAATACTTTCATCTAACCTAATGTTATCCCCCCTTCTCTGATGCAAAGTTGTTTCGGAGACCGCAAAAAAATAAATAAAATAAAAATCCCATTCATTTCTGTTTCAGAATTGGGCTTATGTAAGAGACAGATTTTTTTCTCATGTTGTATTTTCTAGGGTCACCTTAGGCTTTATTGCTGGTAAGGAACTCCACCATGTTAAAATGCAGTATGTTCTATTAACCACTTAAGACCCGGACCAAAATGCAGGTAAAGGACCAGGCCACTTTTTGCAATTCGGCACTGCGTCGCTTTAACTGACAATTGTGCGGTCGTGCGACGTGGCTCCCAAACAAAATTGACGCCCTTTTTTTCCAATAAATAGAGCTTTATTTTGGTGGTATTTGATCACCTCTGCGGTTTTTATTTTTTGCGCTATAAACAAAAATAAAGCGACAATTTTGAAAAAAAAAATCTATATTTTTTACTTTTTGCTATAATAAATATCCCCCAAAAATATATATAAAAAAATGTTTTTTTTCCTCAGTTTAGGTCGATATGTATTCTACATATTTTGGTAAAAAAATTTGCAATAAGCGTTTATCGATTGATTTGCGCAAAAGTTAGAGCGTTTACAAAATAGGAGGTAGTTTTATTGCATTTTTACATTTTTTTTTTTAACTAGTAATGGCGGTGATCAGCGATTTTATGGCGGACACATCGAATACTTTTGACACATTTTTGGGACCATTGTAATTTTTACAGCGAGCAGTGCTATAATAATGCCCGATTGCTGTGAAAATGACACTGGCAGTGAAGGGGTTAATCACTAAGTGGCGCTGTAGGGGTTAAGTGTGCCCTAGGGAGTGATTCTTACTGTAGGGGGATGGGCTGTGTGCAACAAGACAGTGATCACCGGTCCTGATTTCAGGAAGCTGTAATTCACTGTCCTGTCACTAGGAAGACTGGGGAAATGGTTGTTTACATCAGCATTTGCCCCTTCTTCCTCACCGTGACACGATCGCGGTCGGAGTCACGGAGCTCGCAGCGTGTGCGCGTACGTCCACAATGCCCCTTCTCAAAGGGAACGTTTATATACGTCCTTTTGTCTGCCCGTGCCATTCTGCCGACGTATATCTGCGTGCAGCGGTCGGCATGTGGTTAAAGTAACTCAGGCCAATGGGAAGTAAGATCTCCTAATTATCATGTAAGCAGGTTGCCTACTGAGTTTAGTTAGCCAGTTTGGCTGCCGGGGGGGGGGGGGGTTAATGTTTTGCAGCTTTCCCTGGGCAAGTTAGCGGGCTTTTGGGGGTCCGGACTCAGTTCCTGTGCATTATAAAAGGGGAGAGGTTTGGGTCCTAAGGAGCACGGGCGAGAGAGCAGGAGCTATAGAAGAAGGTTGCTGGGACCTGTGGTGCACTCCAGGAACGCCAACTCATCAGGATACTGTAGCAATGGTTACCTCTATTCTGGATTATTCAATTATGGACTTCACCCACAAGGTTGTTACCTATGCAGGTATGCTGGGGCAGCTTCAATTAGTGTTAGTTAGGGAAAGGACATTTTACCTTGCCAAGTTAAGTAGTTTCAACTGCTTAGAGCCTGGTCTGAAGTTATTCAAGGGGTGCATGTTGGGTATTGGCATATTCCTAAGAACTTGTGTCTGTAAAAACACTGTGGGGTTATGTGTAACACCACTACAAAAGGTTAACTTGCAAGGTAAAGAAGAGGAGGTAGTTGCCATGGGTAAAAGATCCTTGTGGGTGAAGTCCATAAAAATAGCAAGGAAAAAATAGTATAGCATATACAATTGCAACACAAGTCATATTGTAATTGAATGTTATTAAAAATCACCTTTCCTTTTCAATCTGCAGTCAAATGTTCTGTAAAATGCAACAAGGCTACCTGGAGGTGTTCTGTACACAGATTGTAAACAGAAAGGCCCCCAGAAAAGTAATTTCCTGCTTGTGTGATTGGCTCACAGATTTTCCCAGAAGTCTGCACTAAGATACAAGTCAGATATCAGGCCTCCCCTGCAACAGAAATGTCATTTTTGGTGAGATACTCCTAATAAGAAATCACGTCCAAAGGGATGCAGACCCTACAACTTAACTCATTAGAGCCCTGCAGGTGCTGTAGCTGGTTGAGAATTATAAAATCACTCCCATTAGATTCACTTTCCCACATAGACTCAGACAAACACAGGGATTTCTTCAGAATAACAAAAGTTAGGACTCTGCAACAAAGTTTGTTAAACTCCTTACAATGTACATAGATCACCCAGAGGGGAATGTTTTTTTTTTTTCTCAACAAAAGTTGAGTTACTCTTTAAATTAGATTTAAAGGCAACACTTTTTTTTTTACTTGGGTTAGAGCAGTGCTTCTCAATTATTTTCTGTCATGCCCCCCCTAGGAAGAAGAAAACATTTCGCCCCCCCCCCCCCCCCCGCACGACTGTAAATAGTATATTTTGTCTATAAAATTGTTATAAGTACACCTCTGCATAACACCATATCCTTATTAACGTATAAGAGAATAAAAAAGAGAGAAATGTGGATCACTTTGGCATTCAGCATCAAACGTGGGCAATGTGCTGCGCTCTTACCATGACCCAGATGGATGTGTAGGCCTTCAGGAGAACGGACATTCCGCTGTCAGTCCCTATGCACCATGGGCAATCGAGTCGCACGCTCCACTCAGGCTGTGCAGGACGTCTCACTGACGCTGAGCGGAGGAGCGGTGTCAGGACTCGCAGAGTGCTGGTGCGGGATTGGATGGAAGGTTGGAGGCTTGGCCCATGTGGAACAAGATGGGCGGAGTGACGAGTTGGTAGGCTGGAGCGATAACTCGGAGGATCAGAGCATCTGTGTAGTGAGCGGTGCGGAGGGGCTGCACGGGCTGGAAACGGGGGATAATTGCTGCTACGGGCCTGTTCTCCTCGAAAGGGTCACGTGGTCCTCCGCGTCGGGCTGCTACTGGGGCTGCGCTGGGACAATCTCAAGTGATCGCGCCGCGCTGCTCCCTCTCTCTGCAGTATGCAGTATTTGCCAGGTCAAATGAGCCCCCCTTTACGGAGCCTCGCGGCCCCTCAGGGGGGCGCGCCCCACTATTTGAGAAGCACTGGGTTAGAGTAAGGAAGTGTTGTAACCCCTGTCAGGTTTTTTTTTTATTTATTGTTTGCCATCTGTGTCCCATTGGGGAAATTTAACTTCACAGTCCCGTAGCCTGAATAGGAAGTACAAGGAAATCCCTTATAACAACCCAAACGAATGCCCACATTGGAAGGTTTCCACTCTATTCCTGATCTGGTGGGGTTTTCTTTCACTCTCAGTGATAACGGTAAAGAGGACAAATAGAGAGGGTGAATGTAAAAATCTTTTGCCCTCATTTCTACTTGGGGTTCACCCTAAAAAAAAATTCTAACATTGCATGGAGCCAACCTATGAGACCGACAGTATGCTGTTTTTTTTTTGTTTGTTTTTTTGCGTACATACCATTTTAGGGCTATTTTCACCCCCGGCTTTCCCGCGGGAGTGGGCGTTCCTAATCACAGGCTGTGATTGACGTGCCTCCGACCGGCGCATACTGCACGTCACGAGTTGCCGAAAGAAGCCGAACGTTGGTGCGGCTCTATACGGCGCCTGCGCACCGACGTTCGGCTTCTTTCGGCAGTATGCGCCGGTCGGAAGCACGTCAATCACAGCCTGTGATTAGGAACGCCCACTCCCGCGGGGAAGCCAGGGGTGAAAATAGCCCTAAAATGGTATGTACGCAAAAAAAAAAAACAACAGCATACTGTCGGTCTCATAGTTCGGCTCCATGCAATGTTAGAATTTTTTTTTAGGGTGAACCCCCCGCTTTAAGTCAATGAGTGTGTAATAGACGATGTGCCCTCAGCGTTGTTTAAAGAAGCAAGCCGGCTGTGACATTGAAGGAGATCTAAATCATGCAGTACATCCTCTCCTACAACTGATCACATTATAGGATTTATGGCTCTATAATTGAATTTCTATAAAAAGCATTTGGGCAAATGGTGAGCTGTATACACAGCTGTGAGTGCGGGGAGCACAGGAAGCATTTGATCCCGCCGAGTGTATTTTCCGCTTGGTTCGTTTCAGCAGCATACTGTATAGTCTTCAGTGCCAACATTTACTAAACTAGAGAAGTAATCCTTGTGTGTTGCCGTGGGTTACAGCACCCCTACCTACACCAAATATTGCATGCCAGACTTAAAGCGGAGATCCACCAAAAAAAATGACATAGAAATACCACAAAAAAATTGAAAACAAAACAAATTTACTTCCCAGAAATGGCGGTTGCTAGGCAGATCTTCCTAATCTGCCTCTTCCTAGTCCGCGGCTGGTCTTCATTCTTGTCCTCCTAGCGTTGTCTTCTGGGGAATGGGGTGCGCTGTCTTCTGGGAACTGTGTGTATCCCAACGAACAGCCACCCATTCATAAAGCGCCTCACAACTTGCGCATGTGCAGTAGGGAATGGGCAGTGAAGCCGCAAGGCTCCACTGCCTTTTTCCCTTAGTGAGGATGGCGGCGCCGGGACCTGCCACGATCGAGGGATCGGCCTCGGGGGGGGGGGGGGGGGGGTTGGGGGGCGACAGGTAAGTGTCCTTATTAAAAGTCAGCAGCTACAGTGTTTGTAGCTGCTGACTTAAAAAAAAAATTGCGTTTGGAACATTGGAACATTTGTATTTATCCTAATAATTAGACATCAACTGCATTCAACCCAGTTATAGAAGGATAAAGAAAATGTTTAGTGGTGTATGTATTTTTAACGGGCAGGACTTAGATTTTTTTTTATTCCTATTTCAGTTTTTATTTATTTTTATTTAGATAAATATGAAATAGTTAGTACTTTTCAAGCCAGCAGGTGGAGCTCCAGGCTTGCTGCAAAATGCTGTTATTTATAGTCTTCAATAGCTAAAGCTGAAAGCGGTGTTAAACTCAAAAGAAAACATTTATTATATTGTAGCTTACCAATTCTTATGCCCCGTACACACGATCAGAAATTCCGACAGCAAAAGGCCGATGTGAGCTTTTGAACGGAAATTCCAACCATGTGTATGCTCCATCAGACTTTTGCTGTCAGAATTTCCGCCAGCAAAAGATTGAGAGCTGGTTCTTAAATTTTCCAACAGAAAAAATTCCTATCGGAAAATCCGATCGTCTGTAGCAATTCCGATGCGCAAAATTCCGAAGCATGTTTGGAAACAATTTGACGCATGCTCGGAAGCATTGAACTTATTTTTTTAGGCCCGCCATAGTGTTGTACGTCACCGCGTTGTTGACGGACGAAAGTTCAGAGAACTTTTGTGTGACCGTGTGTATGCAAGTCAAGCTTGAGCGGAATTCCGTCGGAAAAAACATCCAAGGTTTTTCCGACGGAAAATCTGATCGTGTGTACAGGGCATTAGATGTGATGGCTGCATTCATTTTTTTTTATTTTCATCTGGTGAACCTTGCAGTAAGTCTATGATTTTTCAAAAGAAGCTCTCTTTCAGGTGTATCAGTTTACAGAGATGGCAGTACTGGTGGTGGGCCTGTGACAGATGGGATGTGTCACTGACAGATCCACATGAACAGAAGTTCAGACAGGTCCTCTTTATTTGGGGGGGGTGTGTTGTGCACAGTACAATACAATACAATATGTCAGACAGACACTGATTTCACTCACTGATCCCTGCTCTCTCCTCACACGATCGGAGGAGAGAGCAGGGATCAGATAATAACTGCTCCTCAATGTTTAGATTTGTGACCGGCTGTGATTGGACACAGCCGGTCACGTAGTAAACAGCCAATTTCATTGGCTGTTTACCCTGATCAGGGAACTGCTGTGTCTGAGGGACATGAGCCGTCCCCGATCGCTGCACGCCTCCGGCGGCACACTTAATGCGCGCCTCTGATTCTGTTGACACATGTGATTGGATACAGCCAGTCACGTGGTAAAGAGACAATTTCATTGGCTGTTTACTGTGATTGGGGAAGCGCTGTGTCTGAGGGACACGTGTCGTCCCTGATCGCTGCGCGCCTCCGGTACACTTCATACACGCCTCTGATTCTGGTGACACATGTAATTGGACACAGCCGATCATGTGGTAAACAGCTGTCCCTGTTCGCCTCGCTGCGCGTCTCTGCGGGTGCGCACTAGTTGTTATCCTGAAGGACGTCATGTGACGTCCAGTCAGGATAATGCAACCACCACCCGGCCGTCATTCTGCTATAGGCTGGGCGGGAAGTGGTTAAATAAGCGGACGTTGCCACTGAGGTGGAAAGACCATTATATCAGACCAAAGGGACTAAATTAAAAGAACTTTATGGGTTATAAGACACAGGTGTCAAAACAAGGCCCGCGGGCCAAATCCGGCCCAGCGGACGTTGCCACTGAGGTGGAAAGACCATTATATCAGACCAAAGGGACTAAATTAAAAGAACTTTATAGGTTATAAGACACAGGTGTCAAAACAAGGCCTGCGGGCCAAATCCGGCCCTCCAGGCCATTTCATGTGGCCCTCGCACCTCTCCTGAAGACACGCACTGGGAAGAACTCTCATCATTTACCAGCTTTTTATTTTTAAAACACATGTAAAAACATAAGCATATGCACTGACATTGCCTGATGCATGATCTGGCACCCGGAGTGAGAAGCCTGCATAAACTGTACAGGGGCCCCGCTGCTCCACTAATCACCTGGAGCCAGAGAGTGTTCCAACCTAAGCGGAGGGGAGGTCATCAACTAAAGCCACGATCTACTAGTGTTGTCACGTCTGAGCATCATCCGGGAGCGGTATGGCCGTGACATCCTCCGCTCTCTAAGTGCTATGTTACATTTACCCATTTGCATGCTGGTTAGCCGGCTGGGACAATTGCCATCTAGCGTTGCGCTTATATTTATATCATCAAAAATGCATATACAATCTAGTGCCATCTAGTGGCAATTTATGATATATTCCCAGGTTGTTCCTACTGGGATAAAAGTTTCTTAGTACCTGATTTATGAAACAAATGTTAAAATATAAGTCAAATGAGAAACATCCCTCAGTTGCATTCACTTATTTTGTTTGCAAATTATTAAGGTCTCATGTGTATATAACTTTAATTGCACTTTATTTTTAAGTTACCCACTTAAAGGGGTTGTAAAGGATTCCCCCCCCCCCCCCCTAAATAGCTTCCTTTACCTTAGTGCCGTCCTCCTTCACTTACCTCATCCTTCCATTTTGCTTTTAAATGTCCTTATTTCTTCTGAGAAATCCTCACTTCCTGTTCTTCTGTCTGTAACTACACACCGTAATGCGAGGCTTTCTCCCTGGTGTGGAGAAAGCCTCTTGAAGGGGGGGGGGCGAGCAGGAGAGTCAGGAGGCTCACTAACACACAGCTCCTTTCTCTATCTGCAAAGTAGAGATTGTCCTGACACTCCTGCTCGCCCCCTCCCCCCCTCAAGAGGCTCTCTCCACACCAGGGAGAAATCATTGCATTACTGTGTGGAGTTACAGACAGAAGAACAGGAAGTGAGGATTTCTCAGAAGAAATAAGGACATTTAAAAGCAAAATGGAAGGATGAGGTAAGTGAAGGAGGACTGTACTAAGGTAAAGGAAGCTATTTAGGGAAAAAAATAAAATCCTTTACAAACCCTTTAAGGACCAAGCCTTTTTCTGAGATTTATTGCTAGAAAATTACTTAAAACCCCCAAACATTATACTTTTTTGTTTTTTTCAAACACCCTAGAGAATAAAATGGCGGTCGTTGCAATACTTTATGTAACACAGTATTTGCGCAGCGGTCTTACAAGACAACAGTAAAGTTAGCCCAATTTTAAATTTTTTTATATTGTGAAAGATAATGTTACACTACGGCAGGTTGGCTCACCTGCGTGAATTGCTGTCATTGTGCGTTGGGCGCATACATGATGATTTGCGGGCGTGCGCCGCCAGAGCCACATGTGCATGCCTATTCGCGAGCGGGGAGAGCCAACCAGCTCTAGAGACAGGAAGAACGGGGTTCTGTTAATGTAAACAAACAGATCCCCATTCTTTCAGGGGAGGAGAGAGAGCTTGTCTGTTCCTAGTGATTAGGAACAGTGCACGACGGGACATGTCCGATGAAAACGGTCCGCGGACCGTTTTCATCGGACATGTCTGCTGCCGGATTTTGGTCTGATGGCTGTACACACCATCAGACCAAATTTCCCACGGACAGCGAACGCAGTGACGTGGCTGCGCCGTCGCGGCGACGTGCGCGATCCTGGAAGGTCAATGCTTCCACGCATGCGTCGAATCACTTTGACGCATGCGAGGGCTTTCGGCCGAGCGGACATGTCCGGTAAGTCGTACAGACGACCGAACATGTCCGACTGACAGGCTTCCAGCGGACATGTTTCTTAGCATGCTAAGAAACATTTGTCCGCTGGAAACCTGTCCGATCCGCCGGAAAATTGTCCGGTCGGCCGTACACATGACCGAACATGTCCGCGGAAACTGGTCCGACGGACCAGTTTCAGCAGACATGTTCGGTCGTGTGTACGAGGCCTAAATGGTCCCAAAAAAAGTGTCAAAATGTTCGATTTGCCCGCCGCAATGTCGCAGAATCGTCGTTTGCTGCCATTACTAGTAAAAAAATAAAATAAAAATGCCATAAATATATCCCCTATTTTGTAGACGCTATAACATTTGAGCAAAAATATGTAGCAGAATATATGTTGGCCCTAAATATTTATTTTTTTGGGGATATTTATTATAGTTCAAAATTGTCTGTCTTTTTTTTTTTGTTTACAGCGCAAACAATAAAAAGCGCAGAGGTGATCAAATACCACCAAAAGAAAGGTATATTTGTGGGAAAAAAGGACGTCAATTTTATTTGGATACATTGTCGCACGGCCGCGCAATTGTCATATAAAGCAACACAGTGCCGTATCACAAAAAATGGCCTGGTCAGGAAGGGGGGTAAACCTTTTCGGACCTGATGTGGTGAAAGGAGAAATAATTTTTTTTTTATTATAAAACAAAGATTTTTATATATATATATATATATATATATATATATATATATATATATATATATATATATACACATACATATACATATATAAATAAATAAAAAAAGCAGGATTTGGTTATGAATGTGTAAAATGTCAACTAACTGACTTGTCCTTTCTGGCCTTCCCTATGAATGATCTTCTGGTACTGTGCTATTGGTTGGAAATACTTCAGCTTCCTGCCTGGTAGTGCAATGGTTACTGTTTGTCATGGGACAGACTACTGCAGAAACCATAGGAATTAATCCCAAACCGGCCCCTGGGGGCCAACATTCCACATGTGCCGAGTCAGAGTGGGGACAGCTGAGGCCCAGTGTGGGACTATAGGGCTGGAGATATAAACAGTTACATTATGACAGGACGGTTATTTATGTGTCCAATTCAATAGATGTACAGCAAAGGGATCTCCCAAATTCTCATTCTCAGTCATTTAGAAAATGAACCTGCGAAGCAAATCGGCAGCTATCCTTAAAATGGTTCTTAACTACTTCAATATTGAGCACTTTTACCCCCTTCCTGCCCAGGCCAGGTTTCAGCTTTTAGCGCTATCACACTTTGAATGCTACACTGTACCCAAACTAAATTTTCATCATTTTGTTCACACAAATAGAGCTTTCTTTTGTTCTATTTACCGGTAATCACCACTTTTTTTGTTTTTATTTTTTGCTAAATAAACAAAAAAAGCATGATTTTTTTTTAACCACTTCATTACTGGGCCCTTAAACCCCCTTCCTGCTCAGACCAATTTTCAGCTTTCAGCGCTGACGCATTTTGAATGACAATTGCGCGGTCATACTTTCTTTTGGTGGTATTTGATCACCTCTGCGTTTTTTTTACAAAAAAAGACAGAACATTTTGAAAAAAAAACTAAATTTTTTACTTTTTGTTATAATAATATCCCAATTTTTTTTCCCTCAGTTTAGGCCGATACGTATTCTTCTACATATTTTTTGTAAAAAAAAATCGCAACAAGGGTATATTGATTGGTTTGCGCAAAAGTTATAGCGCCTACAAAATAGGGGATAGATTTATGATTTTTTTTTAATTTTTTACTAGTAATGGCGGCGATCTGCGTTTTTTTTTTTTTTTTTGTCAGGCCTGTGATATTGCGGTGGATATATCGGACACTTTTGACACTATTTTGGGACCATTCACCATTACACAGCGAACAGTGCTAAAAATGCATTGATTACTGTGTAAATGTGACTGCCAGCTTGTACATCCTACAAGCAAGATTTCCCCAACAAAGTTAATTTACATAAATACTAATGCCATATAATGATCGAATTTTGGCCAGTTCAGAAAGAACTGGTTTAATTTCGATCACGTTTTGACAACCCCTGCTTGACAGAAGTCGATCATTTGATCTGCTGCCACTGATCAGCTGCAGCCATTGATCAGTGTACTCTGACAGTAGCGGGTGTAGCTGTCAGAATAGAATGTCCTGGCAAGGGGAATTCTTCCATTTACCTAATTTGTGTGGATAGAAGAATCAGTTGAACGAAAATAAAAGTATATGGCCTGCTTTAGTCTTAGGTTTCATTCACACTCGCGGCTTCCTCCTGGTCCCGTCCCGTTCTGTGATAAGCGTTTGACACTGTGTTCAGTGTTCTGCCTATCACAGACATTCTTTCATCCTCTGACTCAGTTTCTCAGCAGACACTGTGTTCAATGTTCCGCCAATCACGGACCTTCTCTTGGCCGAGGATGAAAGAATGTCCATGATTGGTGGAACACTGAACACAGTGTCTGCTGGGAAACTGAGTTTGAGGATGAAAGAACGTCCGTGATAGGCGGAACACTGAACACAGTGTCAAAAGCCTATCACAGAACGGGAAGGGGGCCAGGAGGAAGCTGTGATTTTTTTCTAAATGGACGCCTGCAGCGCAGCCTGTCAAGAATTTCAGGTACGCTGCAATGTGCACTGTGAGGTTGTAATGGGCACAGTGAAATAATGGGCACATTGAGGTTGTAATGGGCACAGTGAGGATGGGCACAGTGAGGTTGTAATGGGTACAGGGAGGTTGTAATGGGCACAGTGAGGTTGTAATGGGCACAGTGAGGTTGTAATGGACACAGTGAGGATGGGCACAGTGAGGTTGTAATGGGTACAGGGAGGTTGCAATGGGCACAGTGAGGTTGCAATGGGCACAGTGAGGTTGCAATGGGCACAGTGGGGTTGCAATGGGCACAGTGAGGCGTGCAAATGGGCATTGTTGACCCTCTTTTCCGCTTACAGTAGCTGCTGCATTCTCACCCTAGGCTTATTTATACTCGAGTCAATAAGTTTTCCCATTTTTTTGTTGGAAAATGAGGTGCCCCGGCTTATACTCGGGTCGGCTTATACTCCAGTATATATGATATTACCTCTCAGAGATCACAGTACTCCCCCTGGCAATACCCTCATCTGTTTTTTTTTCTCAGGCGTCATCCAGGGTCACCATCTATTTCGGGAACTTTTCCTGTACATCAGAAGTACCAGTACAGATCTTTCTTATCTACTGTATGTGTCCTTCCGCTCTCTTTTTTATTGTAAGGTTGGGCAGGGCACTTGTCCCTGTGGTTTTATGTATCTGTGTTTGCTCTAAAGTCATTGTTATAATCCCAGAATTATGTTATCACTTTGTACAGCACTACGGAAGTTGTTAGCACCTTATAAATCAATGAAAATAGTACATTGTGGTTAGAAGGCCGATATAAAATAGTCTCACCCTTCCTCTTAAAAAATTCTATGAATATGGTATTATTTTAACTGCTGGTTTTGGTACAAAGCAGTACTTTGTGCAGTTTTATAGTGGATATAGAAAAGACTCACCCAACTTTAACCAGTTGCCTATTGGGCACTTTTACCCCCTTCCTGCCCAGGCCAATTTTCAGCTTTCAGCGCTGTCACATTTTAACCATTTCAGCCTCTGAAGAATTTAGTAGACATGTGCAGGAAGAAAAAATTTAAAGCGGAGGTCGGGCAGTAAAATTTTTTTTTAATTAAAAGTCAGCAGCTACAAACACTGTAGCTGCTGACTTTTAATAATCAGTTACCTGTCCAGGTTGCCCGCTATGTCGGCCGCCCGAGGCAGATCCGTCCCTAGGACCGGGTCCCGGCGCCGGTTTCCTACTGTGCATGTGCGAGTTGCGCGGCTCTTTGTGAATAGGAACACCGTCCTGTGGGTCCCAGAAGGCAGCGCGCCTCCATTTCCCAGGAGGCAACGGGAGGAGGAGAACACAGAACCTCACCGCGGAAGAAAAAGAGGCAGGTTAGGACGATCTGCCTAGTAACAGCAATTTCTGGTAAGTATAAAAAATATATATATTTTTTTGAGCCTTTTTAGCTATTTTTTTTTTTAGGATGGACCTCCACTTTAACTAGATTTGTTTACTTAAATGCCTTGCATTCATTTTCGAGGTTAGTTTCGTTTTCGAATTTGAAAACATTGGACCACATTCGAAAAAAAATCGAACGAATTCCAAAAAAAAGATCAAATTCAAAATAATTCTACTGCATTCGAAAAAATTTGACCGAATTTGAAAAAATAAACTATATATATATTTTTTTAGCAGAGACTCTAGAGCAGGGGTGTCAAACTCAATTTCATTGTGGGCCACATCAGCATTATGATTGCCTTTTAAAGGGCCGGTTGTATCTGTTAGATTAGATGTCCAGCGCATCCCCTCCCCTTTACATTAGATGTCAACAGGGCCGGATTAACATAGGGGCTATTGGAGCTGCAGCTCCAGGCCCCTTTCTCAATATAGGCCCATTTGCCCCCAAAAAAAAAAATCGACTTCAGGGGGTTGTAGCTCGACTATCAGGCCCCGTACTCACGACCAAACATGTCTGCTGAAACTGGTCCGCGGACCAGTTTCAGCAGACATGTTTGGCCGTGTGTAGGCCCGAGCGGACCATTTTCGGGCGGATCGGACAGGTTTCCAGCGGACAACTGTTTCCTGGACTTGCTTTAAAACAGTCCGCTGGAAACCTGTCCGCCCGGACATGTACGGTCGTCTGTACAGACCTACCGTACATGTCCTGCCGCCCGCCATCCCTCGCATGCGTCGAATGACTTCGACGCATGCGTGGAAGCCTTTTAAAGGCAGGCCGCCCACGTCGCCGCGTCATTGTCGCGGCGACACCGCGTCATCGACGCGGCGACACCGCCTCATTGACGCGGCGACACCGCGGACACGCCTCGCGTATTGTTTACGCGTGGACCTCTGTTCGATGGTATGTACGGCCATCGAACAGAAGTCCCCGAGCAGACATGTCCGATGAAAACGGTCCGCGGACCGGTTTCATCGGACATGTCTGCTCGTGAGTACTCGGCCTCAAAGGTCACAGAAACCCCAAATTTGGGGGGTAGGCAGGGGAAGACCTACCCCACAACTGGTCAAAATATAGGACGACTATCATTTATGGTTTCAGAGATACAGCTCATGTGTGCGAGCCGAGAGTCTGAGGATTCTCCTGGGGAAGAACTCTGTTGAAAGCTAAAGCTAGGACTAAACACAGATATTTCAAACAATGACGTCAATAAAACTTGATAAATAAATATTAATGAAGTACATCTGGAGTACAGCAAGCATACTGTTTGATTCTTCTTCTAGCACTCTATGTTGAGATTGCATCATCTTGTTTACCCAGCGTGGTAAAAATGCATGTATGCCCTTTGAAACTGAGTGGTTATGCAGCACATATACAAGCGTATTTGGATCTAATGTTGTAGCACTACCCCCGAAGGGGTTGCGGAAATATAAAATGATTATATGGAAAGAGAGAAAATGGAAGGGACATGTAGGGTTTTTATTTTTTTCTTCGTTTTCTCTTTCTCCTTCTTCTTTCTGGTGTGTGAATTAATGAGAATGTGTGTTAGGCCCTGTACACACGGACGGACTGTCCGATGAAAATGGTCCGCCGGACCGTTTTCATCGGACATGTCCGCTGCCGGATTTTGGTCTGATAGTTGTACACACCATCAAACCAAAATCCCTGCGAACAGGATACGCGGTGACGTGGGCGCGCCGTCGCCGCGACGATGACGCGGCGACGTGCGCGACCCTGGAAGGTCAATGCTTCCACGCATGCGTCAAATCACTTTGACGCATGCAAGGGCTTTCGGCCGAGCGGACATGTCCGGTAAGTCGTACAGACGACCGAACATGTCCGACCGACAGGCTTCCAGCGGACATGTTTCTTAGCATGCTAAGAAACATATGTCCGCTGGAAACCTGTCCGATCCGCCGGAAAATTGTCCGGTCGGACGTACAGACGACCGAACATGTCCGCTGAAACTGGTCTGCGGATAAGTTTCAGCAGACATGTTCGGTCGTGTGTACGGGGCCTTAGTGAGTAAATGGAGATATACGAAGTAGGAAATCTTGTTTTAAAAGGTAATGCAATTTATGGACATTGAAAAAGATACGGTAAATTGAACAGAAGCAGATGAATAATGTGATAGAATCTTGTTTTAATGTATATTTTTTGTATATGAGAAATAGATCAATAAAAATGAATTGAAAACAAATCAATATAAATAATTCCAAGTGTCTTGTGTCTCCGCCACTCATGCAAACTGGCCGCTCAAATCACGGTTATGACCCCTGCACCACCAATAAGGTCACAATACACTGTTATCCCCTTCAGGGAATCCGATTCCAGATGTGGCATTCTCAGTCCTCAATGCCTCCATATACCAGTATACCAGCCTCAGCAGTGGAAAGTATACGTGTAGGAGCAGAAGAGAGTAAGAGAGAGTAAACAAGACATAGGGGGTTATTTACGAAAGGCAAATCCACTTTGCACTACAAGTGCAAACTACAGACCGGCCACCGCTAGTAAAAGAGCTAGAGATAGCGGAGGAGCCCGGCAGAAGGCAGAAAGAACCAGAGAGCGGAGAAGTCGGAAGAAGATCCCCGAAGTCGGAAGAAGACCCCCAGAGCTGCCTAATAAACTACTTTAAAAACCTGTCTAGTGTTTTTTTTCTTGACACTTTTTCGCCCCAGGTGAATGGGTAGGGGTACGATGTACCCCATACTCATTCACATAGGGTGGGGGGGCCGGGATCTGGGGGCCCCCTGACCGGCCGGGCTGCATGCTCGAATAAGGGTCTGGTATACTCTTGGAGGGGGAACCCATGCCGGTTTATTTAAAATTTGGCGTGGAGTTCCCCCTCATGATTCATACCAAATACCAGCTCTGTGGGAGGGAGGGGTTTGCCTTAGAGCCGGTTCACACAGGGGCGACTTCCTGTAAATTTGCCTCACTATGAACGGGGATCCGACTTTGTGGTGACTTCCATTGAAATCAATGGGTACAAGTCGCCTAGAAGTCGGATTGAAGTAGTACGGGAAACTTTTTTGAAGTCAGAACGACTGCAGAAGTGTGCATTAAGACGGCTCCATTCACTTACATTGATTTCTTCATACAGAGCGACAGCGCGACTAGTCGGACCTGTGTGAATGGGCTCTAAGTATAACATGTTTGTTATTTAAAAAAAAAACAAGCCTTTAAAATAACTTTATTATAGGCTTACCTGTAGGTACAAGTCCAAAAAGATACTTTACTACCACTTTAATGTCTGGTGTTATTATTTTACAGTCAAACAGTATCAGTTAAACTCCAAGCATTCCTCATTCATCTAAACAAACATTTGTCCTTTAGCCTTGTGCGGCATGGTTATTTTCCAACTAGTGTGCCATAACAAGCAATGCAATACTTTGGGGATGAGCTGTAAAATAAAAAGAGTAAGATCAAAAAGCTTTTTGGCAGTTAATATATTTATTGCTACAGATCTGCACATCAGGCCTAAAAGAGGGACAGTTGGTGATGACAGAGTGACAGAGGGATTATGGTCCAGAAGAGGGATAGTCCCTCCAAGAAGGGACAGTTGAGACTGAGCTATGTATAGGCCACGGTGCTTCTGACCTCTCCCATGTCCTTAGCAGAACCTGTGGACTGTCCAGCCAGAGTGAATAAGCACCATCCAATCTCAAAGCCTTTAGATGCTTTTTTTCTTTTTTTTTTAGATGCTTAAAGGTAACCCAAAAGTATAAAAAAAAAGGGATTGGTGATTCAACTTTTTTTTCCACAATTTTAAAAGCTGTTATCCTAATTTTTGCTTTATAACCACCTGCATTCATGACATTGAGCAAGCATACTGTCATGCTGAGAGCCACGACCTTCATACTTGTTCTGGTGCAATGACTAATAAGTACTAAAGCAGGGGTGCCAAACCAAGCAAGGGCCACTTAAGCAACTTGGTAACCAGTCGAGGGCCACAATGAGCGGAGCGGACGGATGACAGGTCACGGCTACTCTATAGGCCCTCTGATCCGCCCAGATGAAAGGGGACGAATTCCCTTCTGTTTTTCGGATTGGAGGTAGGCGTGCCTAAACAGACATCTGTCGCGCTATAGAGGTGAATTGAGGGTCCCATTTGGTTTGGCTGATCGTGTGAAAAGGGCCTAAGACTGCTTTCACACTGATGTGGCGCAGTTTACCCAAACCTGGAGTGCAGCGTAGTGCACCTGTGTCTATCCTGCGGATTAGCTGAACTTTGCCATAGACTCCACCTGTGGCAAAAGCCGGCGCTGTGGAGGAGGCATCGGCTTATGGGGCTCTACTCCGCAGCCGCTTTCTTCCTCTACCACAGGGGTGGCCAACCAGTGGCCCGGGGGCCACATGTGGCCCGCGGATCCCTCTGATGTGGCCCGCGATCTCCTGCTCTGGAATGATGGGTTGGCAAGCCCAGATCGCAGGTTGCCAACCCGCCATACCACAGCATCATTGTTGTGAATGAAGCTGGGGGTAGAGCAGGGGTGCCAAACCTTTTGAAGAGCGAGGGCCACTTAAGTAACTTGGTAACCAGTCGAGGGCCACAATGAGCGGAGCGGGCGGATGGCAGGTCACGGCTACTCTATAGGCCCTCCGATCCGCCCAGATGAAAGGGGACGAATTCCCTTCTGTTTTTCGGATTGGAGGTAGGCGGGCCTAAACAGACATCTGTCGCGCTATAGAGGTGAATTGAGGGTCCCATTTGGTTGGGCTGATCGTGTAAAAAGGGCCTAAGACTGCTTTCACACTGATGTGGCCTGGTTTACCCAAACCTGGAGTGCAGTGTAGTGCACCTGTGTCTATCCTGTGGATTAGCTGAACTTTGCCATAGACTCCACCTGTGGCAAAAGCCAGCGCTGTGGAGGAGGCATCGGCTTATGGGGCTCTACTCCGCAGCCGCTTTCTTCCTCTACCACCAGCTTCATTCACAACACTGATGCTGTGGTATGGCGGGTTGGCAACCTGCAATCTGGGATTGCCAACCCATCATTCTAGAGCAGGAGGTCATGGGCCACATCAGAGGGCTCCGCGGGCCACACGTGGCCCCCGGGCCACTGGTTGGCCACCCCTGTACTAAAGCAAGGATGAGGATGACAACCTGGAGCTTTCACCTTTGAAGTGACCCTGTTCCAAAAATTAACTTGTATCCCTACCTCTCCCACTGTTCATTCCACCGAATTCCACTCTACTGGAGAAGAAGCCTTCACTGTACTTATTGGTTCCTCCTACAGACCCCAACATCACTATAGGACACATTCCTATAGGACGCTTCCTGACGACGTGTTTACCACGAAACATACGTTGAGGCGCCTAGTTACGTACGAACGACGCACTTCCGGTCCCGCTGGCTCCCGTGCTTGGAACGCACGCCCGTTCTCCAGCGAGGAATTTCCATCTCACACACCAGTTCCCCAGAGAGGAACCTTCATCGCAGTGTACCTGCCATGCCGACTAGCCTCAGTGCCGGGTCCTAGGCACTACTAAAGTAAGAGGCCATTTGGCTACGCTGTTATCTTTTTGGTATATTTTAATAAACAATACTTTACTAAGGCGGTTTTCCTTTTCCCTCTTTTATGAGAGTACCTGAGTCTAGGAGACATAAAGCTACATAGCTGAATCTTTCAACTGGTTTAGTGACCAACTGCTCTATTTGACCTTTTCTAAACAATCAGGTCAACGTCAAGCCATCCATCAGTGCACTTTTGGGGGATCTTTTCTTGGTGGAGGTCGACACCTTTCACATGAATTTTCAACATTGTTCTCTCAGTTTAATCTGCTAAGGACATATTTGAATGGATTTCACCTAACACTTTTGAATGAACTTTATTTATTTGTTTAGTCACCAATTTTTCTCTTTTTTATATTTTTTATTTCAATTTATTGTATTATTCATTTATTGCATTTATTGTTATTTTGTTCACCAGTTTGTTGGCACAGACGGATCATCTGATTATTTGATAATTTAATTATAGTCATCTTTTGATCACACAATTTACCTAGAGCGCCCCCTTCACACATCACTAATATAGGACACATGCCTCGTACACACGACCGGTTTTCCCGCCGGAACAACTGCCATGACAGCATTTGGCCGGGAAAACCGACTGTGTGTATGCTCCATCACAGTTTTCCCAACAGAAAAACCGTCAGTAATCCCGGCGGGAAAAAAGGGAACATGTTCTCTTTTTTATCCGCCCGGATTCCCAGCAGTCTTTAGTATGCTTTTCTGAAGGGAAAAAAACGTGCATGCTCAGAATCAAGTATGGGAGCTCTCGTTCTGGTAAAACTAGCGTTCGGAATGGAGATGGCACATTCGTCACGCTGTAACGGACTGAAAAGTACAAAGACTGAAAAGCGCGAATCGTCTCTCACCAAACTTTTACTAACACGAGGATCAGCACGTCCTGTCGTACGTGGTGTACGTTACCGCGCTTTGGACGGGCGGTATTTGGCCTGAACGTGTGTATTCAAGGCAGGCTTGAGAGGAATCCCCTCGGAAAAAACGGTCGTGTGTACGAGGCATTAGAAGTGAACTCATGATCACTTAGAGAAACCACAAAGCACAGGGTGTGGGGGGGGGGGAGGAAGATTGACTCTACCGGAAGTATCAATACAAACACATAGCTCCCAACTGTCCCTGATTTTGAGGGACTGTCCCTCATATTGGAACAAAGTCCCGCTGTCCCTCTTTCCTCCTCGTTTGTCCCTCATTTTGGTCTGATCTATATAGTTGTATATAAAATGCACATTTTATCTTTCAAAAAGTGTTTCCCAGTGCTAAACTTTTCATCCAAATTCTAAATTGCTGCATTTGTAAATTTCAAAAGCCAATATAAAGGAATAGGTAAAGGTAAAGAAATTACATACATTTTATTTGGGTACAGCGTTGCATGATTGCGCAAATGTCAGTTAAAGTAATGCAGTCCCATATCGCAAAAAGTGGCCTGGTCATAGAGGGGGGTAAATCTTCTGGAGGTCAAATGGTTAAAAACAAGTCCATTTTTGTTTCTGATAGATTCCTATTAAGGTTCTTTAAACCTGCTATTGACCTCTGTACAGGTCTAAACATGTCTCAAACAGAAGAAATAATTGTGATGTTTGGAGACGACCTTTTCTTCTTCATCTCCGATCCTCATTCCGCCCTCCCTACCCTTTTAAATCTATTTAGCGAATACAGACAACTATCCAACTTTAGTTTTAGTTAATGTGAGGCACTTAATATAATACCCTTCTGAATGACATGGGGCAAACACTAAGGCCCCTTTCAGACGTCCGCTCCGTCTGTCCGTTCATTACAAGTCCGTTAACGGACTTGTAATGAATCCCTATGGGGACGCGTCCGTTAGCGGATGGAGCATCCGCTAGCGTCCGCGTCAGTCGGGATCCGCTTTTCCGAACGGAAGAAACCCTATTTTTCTTCCGTTCGGCGGAGCGGAACTGATGCAGACGGACAGACGGTCCGTCTGCATCAGGTTCCCCATAGGGGACAGCGGAGCAGAGACAGGGCGGTCCCTGCACTGTGTGCGGGGACCGCCCTATCCGCCGACAGCTGAGCGGGGATCCCCGCTGAGCCGACGGAGACACACGGAGCGGACCCGGAAACGGTCCGCTCCGTGTGAAAGAGCCCTAAAGGAGACATTTTCATTGGGCACACTCACATATTAAATATTTTGGAGTTAAAATTGTTAAAAAAAGTGGACATTGACAGGTCAGAGCTGTTGCAAGTATATGCGCAAGATGATGATTATTATTAATATTCTACACAGGGCCGCCATCAGGAATTATGGGGCCCCTTACACAGCTTCAGGCAGAAGCGGGGAGGGGGGGGTGCCACAAATGTATCCGGGGCCCTGGGGACCTCTGGACCCTTTAATAATAAAAAAAAAGAAATAAAAAAAAAATATTTCAATTTTTTTTTTGTAAAAAAAAAAGGGGGGGGGGTTGCCATCTGGAGCCCTGGGGACCTCTGGGCCCTTTAATAAAAACAAAAAATTAATAAAATGAAAAATATATATATATATAAAAAAAAAATTAACTTTTTTTTTAATTAAAAAAAAATTAAAAAAAAGGGGGCTGCCATCTGGGGCCATGGGGACCTCAGGGCCCCTTACAAAAAAAAAAAAGAAATAAAAAAAAATATATATAAAAATTACAAAAAAGGGGGGGTAGCCATCCGGGGCCCTGGAGACCCCTGGGCCCTTTAATTAAAAAAAAGGGGGGGTTGCTATCCGGGGCCCTGGGGACCTCTGGGCCCTTTAATAACTTTAATAAAACAAAAACAAAAAAAAATATATAAAATATATATATATTTTTTATAAATAAAAAAGGGGGTTGCCATCCGGAGCCCGGGGCGAACTCCGGACCCTTTACAAAAAAAAGGGGTTGCCATCCGGGCCCCTTACAGGTTTACTGCATGTACCCCCCCTGATGGCGGCACTGATTATACAGGATTTATATAGTGCCAACAGTTTGCACAACGCTTTACAATATGTGGGCAGACAGTACAGTTGCAATACAATTCAATACAGAAGGAATCAGAGAGCCCTGTTTGTTAGAGCTTACAATCTAGGAGGGAGGGTCAAGTAATACAAAAGTTAATAACTGTGGGGGATAGGGTTGCCACCTTTTCTTCAAGCCAAACCTGAACACTTCAGCGTCGCACAGCAATTTCTTTGCATAGCATGCATAGATGTTGCTATTAAATAACATTTCTAATCACATGAAGTTAATCACAAGAGTCCCCCTTTACATCAGAGTCCACAGAAATACCCCTTTACATCCACAGAGTCCACAGAGTTCCCCTTTGACATCTGAATCCCTAGAGCAGGGATATGCAATTAGCGAACCTCCAGCTGTTGCAAAACTACAAGTCCCATCATACCTATGCCTCTGGGTGTCATGCTTGTGGCTGTTAGAGTCTTGCTATGCCTCATGGGACGTGTAGTTCTGCAACAGCTGGAGGTCCGCTAATTGCTTATCCCTGCCCTAGAGTCACCCTTTTACTGTAAGGGGGGATGCTGCAGAGTCAGATGTAAAGAAGAACTCTGGGAACTCTAACATAAGGGATGCTCTGGTGGATGGCAAGGACTCTGATGTAAGGGGGAGCACTGTGGCCTCTGATGTAAAGGGGAGTTTTGATGTAATGAGTGCTCTAAAAACCCTGATTTACATTAGCGTACTTAGGCAGGAGAGAGAAGGGGGAGGGGAAGACTTAGTCCAGTCTGAAAAATGTGTCCGGGCCTCAGACAGTCAGAAACCCAGACGCATGATTCCAAATCCGAACTGTCCAGGTGAATCCCGAACAGGTGGCAACCCTAGTGGGGAATGAGCTGATGGAGAAAGTCAAAGTACAGTTGTTAGGTGGGGGCAGGATAAGCTTCTCTGAATAGAAGGGGGGGGGATAGCATATGTAAAGGTAAGCCAATGAGAAGGGAGTTGCAAAAAACCCCTTCCAAAAAAAAAGAAATGGGCACTCATCTGCATGATAACCTTAAAGTGGATGTAAACCCCAAATATTTTTTTTTCATCTCACAATGTAGAGAATAAGATTTCCTATCATCTGTGCCCAGTCTTGCCACACAGAGTTAATCCAGCTCTGAGCAATCCTCTTTTATTGTTCAGTGAAAGTTAACAGACTTCCAGATAAAAACCTGTCTAACTAAAACGTCCTTTCCGTCCCCTTGCTTTGAGTGACATACATTACCTCTCACAATGAACTGTGGATCACCCCCCATATTATGATAAACATCCAGGAATGTGCATGTGTCCAAGCTAGTGCACGAGATATGTAAAAACCCTGTCACTCGAAGCAAGGGGACGGAAAGGACTTTTTATTTAGACAGGTTTTTATCTGGAAGTCTGTTAATTTTCACTGAACAATAAAAGAGGATTGCTCAGAGCTGGATTAACTCTGTGTGGCAAGACTGGGCACAGATGATAGGAAATCTTATTCTCTACATTGTGACATCAACAAAATAAAAGAAATCCCCCCTAATCCCAATCCAAATCAGCCCCCCTGCTGTAATCCCCCCTCCCAGCACAAGTCTTTGACCCCTCTGTCCCCCAAATCCCCCCAAAAATCACCCCTCCTAATACAAAGCCTCCACCCCGTCCCCCTCCTAGTACAGACACCCCCCAATCATCCTTACTAGCACAAATCCTACTAAAAAAAAATTAAAAAAAATTCTCCCCCTGGCACAAATCTTCTTTCCCCTCTACTCTATCACTTCTTCTAGCACAAACTTCCCAGATTCCATCCTAGCACAAATCCTCTTCTCCCATCCCCCTCCCAACACAAATTATTATACAGGATTTATATAGCACCAACAGTTTACACAGCGCTTTTCAATATAAAAGGGAGACAATGCAGTTACAATAAAATACAAGAGGATTAAAGGCCCTGCTCAGAAGAGCTTACAATCTAATACCACCACTCCTAGCACCCCCCCCCCATTTTCCCCATCTAGAACAATTATTTTCCCGTGCTGCCCCCCAAATTCCTCTTCCCGACCCAAATCCTTTCCCCCCTCAATCTCCATGTGGTGCCCCCCCCATCTCACATGATACCACAGTGCCCAGGGCAGCCACCCTTCCTTCCCACCCTTTTTCCCGGCCCTGCACGCAACTTGCTCCATGCCCTCAGTGGCACCTGCCCTACCTTGCATAGTACACGTAACTATACTACATGTACAGAAATATTTCCCTACCATTAAAAGCGGACTGATCCTTTAGCCCAGGTTCACACTGGGCTGCGGGAATGAAGCCCTGCGAGTTCACTCCCGCTTGTCAGTCCTGATTTCGACCACAATTTCAGAGACATCTGTGCAGATGTTAATGTAAATCGCGACCCGAAATCGCAAAAAGTAGTAAAAAAATCGACTTTTTAAAGTGCAGTGCTGCAGATGCGGTGTCAGGACGGTGCCATTGCCGGAAAATGCCTCTGATTTGACATGTCAAATTGCATGTCAATCTGGCAGCATTTTACAGGGCACAGTGGCGACAATTGATGGCACAGTGGCTGCGTTTGGCATGGCACAGTGGTGACAATTGATGGCACAGTGGCGACAATTGATGGCACAGTGGTAACAATTGATGGCACAGTGGCTGCGTTTGATGGCATGGCACAGTGGCTGCGTTTGATGGCACAGTGGCTGCGTTTGGCATGGCACAGTAGCTGCGTTTGGCATGGCACAGTGGCGACAATTGATGGCACAGTGGTGACAATTGATGGCACAGTGGCTGCGTTTGATGGCATGGCGCAGTGGTGACAATTAATGGGCACAGTGGTGACAATTGATGGCACAGTGGCTGCGTTTGATGGCATGGCACAGTGGTGATAATTAATGGGCACAGTGGCTGCGTTTGATGGCATGGCACAGTGGTTGCATTTGATGGCATGGCACAGTGGCGACAATTGATGGCACAGTGGCGACAATTGATGACATGGCACAGTGGTGACAATTGATGGCACAATGGTGACAATTGATGGGCACAGTAGCGACAATTAATGGGCATAGTGGCTGCGTTTGGCATGGCACAGTGGTGACAATTGATGGCACAGTGGCGACAATTGATGGCACAGTGGTAAAAATTGATGGCACAGTGGCTGCGTTTGATGGCATGGCACAGTGGCTGCGTTTGATGGCACAGTGGCTGCGTTTGGCATGGCACAGTGGCTGCATTTGGCATGGCACAGTGGCGACAATTGATGGCACAGTGGTGACAATTGATGGCACAGTGGCGACAATTGATAGCACAGTGGCTGCGTTTGATGGCATGGCGCAGTGGTGACAATTGATGGGCACAGTGGCTGCGTTTGATGGCATGGCACAGTGGCTGCATTTGATGGCATGGCACAGTGGCGACAATTGATGGCACAGTGGCGACAATTGATGACATGGCACAGTGGTGACAATTGATGGCACAGTGGCGACAATTGATGGCATGGCACAGTGGCGACAATTGATGGCACAGTGGCTGCATTTGATGGCACAGTGGTTGCCTTTGATGAGCACAGTGGCTGCGTTTGATGGGCACAGTGGCTGCAATTGATGGGCACAGTAGCTTCGTTTGATGGGCACAGTGAGTCTGCAATTGTTTTTTTTTTTCGTTTGTTTGCACCCCCAAAAATTTTGAGCACCAGCCGCCACTGGTATCATTAATATACTTCAGTACATTGCACATTAATGCAGATATAGAAAATGTGGTGCTCATGTGAATGGAGCCCAATGATTCTTCTTCTGTAGGGCCTGTCACATACAGACTGGCACCTGCTTTTCCCCCCAACCCGACAAGCTGTGTATTCAGACAAGAATACAGAAAAAGCCCTGTCTTCGCACGTCGGTCACAGCTGAGTTAATAATCTGGTCACTTGCCCTAAATTCCTAATAAGGGTCACAAATGGTCAGAACTGTCCAGTGTGTCAATGGCTTGTGAGCACCTGTGGTTGAGCCTGCAGTGACGTGGGCGTGTGTGTCGCCTGAGCCCCTCGCCGTCAGCTGCAGCATATATATAGAGGAGCCAACCGTCCCAAATTTCCTGGCTTGACACCATGAGAGGACCAGGGGTTTTGTTCTGCTGCCTTGCGGCTTTTCTTCTTGTGAGAGCAGGTAGGAGACTCTTGATCCTTTGGCATGTACTTCTTTTTTTTTTTTGTATTGCTTTGCTGCGAAGATAGGTCTACACATGGCTCTGGATGCTGAGGAACTACAGGTCTCAGCATTCTATTCAGCTGGCTAGACAAACCAGTACTCAAAGCCAGGCAGTTGACCAGATGCCCACTTCCCAATTTATTATTCTAGATTAAGGCTAATGCAAGTGCTATATACAGCTCTGGGACACTGGGAGATAAATCTAAAACTTATCAGATAATACTGAATTCATAATTGTATCTTCAGTCATTAAATAAATTGTACAACTGTTCCTGACCCTGAAGGACTAAAGGTACCCAGATTACAAGGGCTTGCATTTGGAACGGGGAACAGGCGTGATCAAACCCATAAACACGCATTTTTACATTAGAGAATATACAGAGTACAGTAAAACCTTGGTTTGAGAGTAACTTGGTTTGAGAGTGTTTTGCAAGACAAGCAACATTTTTTTATAAATTTTGACTTGATATACAATCGATGTCTTGATATACAAGTAGCGGCATGCCACAACTGAGTATAAAAGAGAAGAGAGGCGCCTCTAAGTGTAGCAATATGGTTACATTTAATGAAGGTACAACATTTAGCAACTTATTGCTACACTTAGAGGTGCCTCTCTTTTCTTTAATACTCTGTAGCTCCTGCTGGATTTTGCTTCTAATCCCCTTGGGGAGGCTTCCATTTGTGGATGGACATTTTGTGGTTACACAACCTATCACATTGCTATAATCTTTTTATATGGACTATAAACTGAAGGACTTATGAATAAATGGTTGTGGAACGAATCATTTGAGTTTCCATTATTTCTTATGGGGAAATTTGCTTTGATATACAAGTGCTTTGGATTACAAGCAAGTTTCTGGAACAAATTATGCTCGCAATCCAAGGTTTTACTGTACAGGCAAATACCTGTTAATCAACTGGAATCAGCCAATAATTTTTATGCCTGTCTTATGGACTTACTGGCTGTCAGTGCTGGCCTCCTGCAATCAGTACGTAGCAATCCATGGTAATAGTGTACTGTAATTGCATCACAATGGTTTCGATTCGTCGAAATCTCTTCTTGTATAAATTGCCTAACTTGGACACCACTGTCCAACATACATGACGCAAATGGAAGTCATTATACAAATTTTAATTTTCAAAAATTTTGCATCAGGATAAGGATCTTTATTTTTAGTCCAATAAGATTTAATATTTCATTATAAAAAGATTTACAAAATGTCAGTTGCATGGCTAAAATAAAAATCCTTATTTTTATATCAGGGCTTTGTGAATTTAATATTTTTTCAACAAAAGAAGGGTTTAAAGAGAGAACCACAGATTCTACCACAATAATTATAAATTGGAAGTGAATGAATGAAATTAAATTATTGCAATGCCATCTGGTTGATTATAAATAGTAACATAGTTGGAAAGGTTGAACAAAAAAAAGACAATAGTCCATACTGTACTCTGTTTGTGGCTGTCTCTGAATTGTAAAGGGAAGACCTAGAATTTAGAATTTAGACCTTTGTAAGTATTTGTACCTTTAAATGATCCTCAGCATGAAAGAACCAGTCCACCAAAAAGTGATATTTAACTATAGGAGCGTCATGGTGAGCTGAACCAACCACTGTATTTTTACATGTCTTGGATACTCCTACAGTGAAATCTGCCTGATATAATTCATGACTCTGAACCAGACCAACTGGGGGTTTTGACCACTCGGCCATCCTGACAAGACCCAACTGGAGGTTTTGATCGCTCAGCCATCCTGACAAGACCCTACTGGGGGTTTTGACCGCTTGGCCATCCTGAAAAGACCCTACTAGGGGTTTTGACCGCTCGGCCATCCTGAAAAGACCCAACTGGGGGTTTTGATTGCTTGGCCATCTTGACAAGACCCTACTGGGGGGTTTGACCGCTTGGCCATCCTGACAAGACCCTACTGGGGGTTTTGACCGCTCGGCCATCCTGACAAGACCCTACTGGGGGTTTTGACCGCTCGGCCATCCTGACAAAACCCAAATACGGGTTTTGATCTCTCGACCATCATCAAAAGACCCTACTGGGGGTTTTCACCGCTCGGTCATCCTGACAAGACCCTACTGGTGTTTTTGACCACTCGGCCATCCTGACAAGACCCAACTGGGTCTTGCCACTGACCTCTCTGCTTCTCCTATTACATTTTTCATAAAATAAATGAAAAAAAAACAAACAAGGAGAGTTGGAACCTATAAAAATGACGGCAGCAGGTATGCAGACCCGGGAACCTAGCACAGAGATCTCACTAACAGAGTTCCCAAGAGATATAATAAATTGTCAGGTAGTTTAACTCTCTAGGGTCTATTGTACAAACTGTGAACTATTAGCATTGGGTGGACTGTTCCTTTAACATAGATCGCCTTCACCATGTTCTGGGAATGTTATATATTCTTCTTATCTATTTGTTGTATCTTGGCCTTTAACCTTTTGAACTGGTGTGTTTAGAATGCAAAGAAGTCTAATATATATCTATAGATATATCTATAGATATATATCTATAGCTATATATAGCTATAGATATAGATATATATATTTAGCAATGCAATGATGGCATTGGAGTTCTAATTATATCTTATCATAAGTATCATGAGTCACTTACTCAGGTATAATGTCCTTGGATATAATTTGAACATGTTGGCAGCTATGGCGTGTACAAGCTTAAAAAAATGAAGCAATGGCCGGAATTCAATGCATGTATTTCACTGAATCCTAGCGATAATGTGATCCCAGGGACTCTTTTGCTCCAAACATTATTAGGAGCTGAGCATTGGAACGGGCTGAGGGTGTTAAATAACAGAAAGCTTTTAATGATCCAAGAGGACTGCAAGTTCCCAATTCAATATCAAAGGGGTCATTGCTCATTGCCTACTTTTGATGAGGTGATCAGCATGTGACCATAGAGCGTCACTATGAAAGTTAATGACTTTACAGTAATAGCAAATTAAATATAAAAACAATGTTAGCACTTATATACATGGGAATTTGTGAGTTTTGTAGCATTTATGGCACCCGCTGAAAGTCCATAGCATCGACCTGTGTTTTTTTACAAGCCGTGCTAAAGAAGAACCCCAAGACAAAAATAACTTGGGATTCAGAGGAAGGTAGTCATGTGATTACCAATTATTTTTTTGCCACTAATCCAGACTACTGCAGAGGTGAAACTCTGGCACACTTCTGCCCACCATATGCCAATCTGCAGCTGGATAGGCACAGCTGAGAACCACTGAAACGATGCGCACAGGGCAGAAGTATGCCAGGACCAAACATTGCAGTAGAAGATCTCAGGACTGGAGGTGTGGTAAGTGTAACTACACTTACCTCTCCATTTTACATTGAAGTGTACAGTATTTTAGATGGCAACGATGACTCTTCAAACAGTATAGGTTCTAAAATTGTCAACCTGTTCTTCACTTTACTGCCTGGACAGTCACTCACCTGTCCAAGAATGCAACCAATAAAGTTTCTTGCTCTGCATTCTAGTTTTATGTCAGTGACTTAACAGGTAAGGAACCCAGAATCAGGATAACATATTTACAGTATATCTTGGCAGAGGTTAGTAACACTTTGTGGGTACCCAGGGCAATTGCCATAAGCTGCAAGTGTACACCTTGCACTTTAGGGCACACTTGCCCACTACTTTGGCAACCTCCAGCAATCACAAGTCTTCCTCCACCACCATCTTTTTTTTTTGTTGCAAACTCTTTATTTCGTTTGTTCTAGGAGGCACAGAAAAATTAGGGGGGGGGGGGCAACCTTTTGGAAAGGAAGGGGTATTGAAGGACAATTAGAGGGAGAGGATGGAGTGAATGTCCACAAAAGTTCATCATGATTGACATATCAAAAGATACATAGCAATCTAGGTATAACATACATTCTAACATATAGCCGGATTCAGGTAGAGCAGCGTACATTTGAGCTGGCGTAGCGCAGCTCATTTGCGCTACCCCGACGTAAAATAGAGAGGCAAGTACAGTATTCACAAAGCACTTGCTTCCTAAGTTACGCCGGCGTAGCGTAAATGGGCCGGCGTAAGCCCGCCTAATTCAAATTAGGAAGGTAGTGGGCGTGTTGTATTAAAATTAGCCGTGACCCCATGTAAATGACTTCCCGAACGAACGGCGCATGCTCAGAATCACGTTGAATTTACGCCCTAAAATACGACGGCTCAATGGCAACGACGTGAACGTAACCTACGCCCAGCCCCATTCACGTACGACTTACGCAAACAACGTAAAATCCGACGGCAGTTCCGACGTCCATACCCTACACGACTTAGACCAGCTATTTGGTTGTTTATCTTTACGCCGGACGTACGCCTTACGTAAACGGCGTAGCTTACTGCGACGGGCGCAAGTACGTTCATGAATCGGCGTATCTAGGTCATTTACATATTCGACGCGTAAATCAATGGAAGCGCCCCTAGCGGCCAGCGTAAATATGCACCCAAGATACAACGGCGTAGGAGACTTACGTCGGTCGTAGGAAGCCAAAATTCAGGCGTATCTTGTACTGTGAATACAGCGCATAGATACGATGGCGCATCCGTGGACTTACGCGGCGTATCATTAGATACGCCAGCGTAAGTCTTTCTGAATCTGGCTAATAGATTCCCAATACCGTGTGACCATAACGCACCTGTGTGACCACAGTGGGCTTCCCATTTATTTAAGTGAATGTCTAGAGAGGGATGCATATTACTCTTGCAAATACAGTATACCAACATTAGTTAAATGGGGGACAGGGCAAGTATAGTCATAAGGCTTTAATGGTAAACATAGGGTGGGAATTTTTGAATTAGGGCAAAATGAGAGAAGGGAGTGGAAGTTAATGACTTTACACCACACCTTCTGGTGTGTTCCTCTTTGGCCACCAAGTGGCCACTGGCCAATGATGACATAACTCCTGCATATGTGAGCTAGGGTTACATCCTGACACCTGGTCCTATTCTTGGCATCCTACAGAGGTTGGTACTGGGTGAGGGCTGTAAACTGCACTGTGTATGCACAGCATGTAGGGTACACAAGAAAAAGTCTCTTCTACCAAAAACTCTACCCCCTAGCAATTAATTTTTTCAGCTTATGCTGCGTTCACACGACCGGTTTTTCCGTCGGAATAAACTCTGACGGGTTTTTCCGACGGAATTCAGCTCAAGCTGTCTTGCATACCCACGTACACACCAAATTCTGACCGTCAAAAGCGCGGTGACGTACAACACTACAACGGGCCTATAAAAATGAGGTTCAATGCTTCCGAGCATGCGTCAAATTGTTTCCAAGCATGCGTGTTTTTTTCTCCGTCGTAATTCCATACAGACGAACAGAATTTCCGATAGAATTTTTTTTCTCTTTCTAAGTCCATCGAAATTTCTGACGGAAAAAGTCAGATGGGGCATACACACGGTCGGAATATCCGATTAAAAAATTCCGTCTGACTTTTTTCATCGGAAATTCCGACCGTGTGTACACGGCATAAGTTTCACTTTAAAGCAGACTGTTGCATATTAAAGCATTTTAGAAAATATGACTTTATTTAATGAATTCTCTGTGCATTGTGTGAATCTACTCACCCTACCATCCCCACAGCTATTGTGATGTCATTCCATAAAATATTACCACAGCTTTTGTGAAAGCTGCATGATGTAATGTCTGGCACAGTAATTATGTCATTCATACATATACATATAAAGCCTTGTCAGTTTGGCTGATATGAGACTGGTCTCTTTGGGAGGATGTAGGAACAGAATGTGTGATATGAGTGCAAGCAGTGCTCTCTGCATATCTATCCTTGGTGGCAACGGGGATCAAAGGGTGACAGCTGACAGCTACAGAAACATGAGGTGGCCCTGGGGTGTAAAATGACAGCTGGACCTAAGAGTGTAACAGTTAGAATTCCGGGTGGAAGGGCGATAGAAGGAGTGAAAAGGCCATTGTACTTTGTTGAACTGTCCAGGTTAAAGGGTTACTAATCTTTCAGTTTATGGTACAATGCTTAGGAATTGACCAACATCTACTGTTTCTCTCAGGAGCTGCTTGTAGATCTGTGTTGGGCTTTGCAGGGGTTCCTGTTCTTCCTGCTTGCTGTTTTATCCCATACGATATCCTATATTAAAAGAAGACACTCAGTTAGTGAGGGATACACTACCTACACCCTCTTATGCCGCAAACACACAATCGGATTTTCAGTCGGAAAAACCTTGGATGGCTTTTCCGACGGAATTCCGCTCAAGCTTGGCTTGCATACACACGGTCACACAAAAGTTCTCTGAACTTTCGACAGTCAAGAACGCGGTGACGTACAACACTACGACAAGCCGAAAAAATGAAGTTCAATGCTTCCGAGCATGCGTTGAATTGTCTCCGAGCATGCGTCCGAATTGCGCGTTGGAATTGCTACAGACAATCAGATTTTCCGTCGGAAAATTTGAGAACCATCTCTCAATCTTTTGTTGGTAAAAATTCCGACAGGAAAAGTCCGATGGAGCATACACCCGGTAGGAATTTACGTTCAAAAGCTTACATCAGACTTTTGCTGTCAGAATTTCCGATCGTGTGTACGGGGCATCACTGGCAACGTTCAGTGTGATGCAGGCCCAGACTGGCCATAGGGTGGGCCGCGGTCCCTGGGCTGCATGTTGCAGGATGAGCGGCCTCTTGATGACTGTACCGCACAGCGGGAGGTAAGCGGCAAACCGCAGTCAGGATGGGGTTAACACAGACCGCAGCTGCCGCTCACCTCCCGCTATATGGGCATCTCTAAAGCAGGGCCGGCACCAGCACACAGGTGCAGAAGGAGGTGGGAGAGAAGGGTCCTGTGACAAACAGGAAGCACATGCAGGGTACAGACAACGCGCGGGCCGGCCGCGCTGGCGGTATAGCTAGCGACACTGAAGGAGACAGCAGGCTCTCTCCCAACGCCGGCTGGGATGGCTGCACAGGGAGGACCCTGAGATTGAGTGCAGTGGAAAAAAAACGAATGTGCATTACATCCAAAGTCCCGCTCTATAGTGGCGGGGAAAAGGAGTGGATTGGGGCTGTCTTATTGCTGTTATGGGGGCTGTCTCGTTACTGTTATGGGGGCTGTCTCATTACTGTTATGAGGGCTGTCTCATTACTGTTATGTTATGGGGGCTGTCTTGTTACTGTTATGGGGGCTGTCTCGTTACTGTTATGGGGGCTGTCTCGTTACTGTTATGGGGGCTGTCTCGTTGCTGGACTGGGGACCGTCTCGTTGCTGGTCTGGGGCCGTCTCGTTGCTGGTCTGGGGCCGTCTCTTTGCTGTATTGGGATGGTTCTCAGGATGACTATCTGGTCACCAACCACCCCTGCGAACGCCCGCCCCACATCTCCGACCTACTCCCCCCAGGGACTGGGCTGCCCAGTTTAAAATGCCCGGGACTATTTCTTGTTCCAGTCCAGGCCTGGTGTGATGCATGCTGCATATAGAAAGCTGTGTATTTACAATAAAACTAGCGAAAGTGTACCCATTCTGGCTACGCCATATGTTATATTCCCCAAACTACTGTACTTCATATTTTCCAGGTTGCCACACTTTAATGCTGTGTTATACATGACATACTCCAGGCTGGTCCACTCTGTACTCTGTGTTATACATGACATACCCTGGCTGGTTCACTCTGTTCTCTGTGTATTACATGACATCCCCAGGCTGGTACACTTTGTACTCTGTGTTGTACATGACATATAGAGACAGACTTATTTTGTACCCCACATGATATGTTATATATTTTGAACCTCTCAACTTGAAATGCTGTGTTATTGCTTATTTAATTTTATATTACTATCACAGTATAGTTCAGGAGTACTCCACCTGGCAAACTACTTACCTCTTGGGGATCTGGGAATCACATGATGGGCATATGGGACTGAATAATGCAAAATTATTTAATAAAAAATTAATTCTCTGCACTACTGAACCTGAAATTACATGGAAAAAAAATCCACTTGTGTCTAATAACATGCAAATAACATTGTCAGTACCTGGACCTCAATTGATTGCACATTTTACATACATTAAAAATAAAGGCCCGGATTCACATACATCGGCGCATATCTTTTTTACGCTACGCCGACACAGCGCAGAGAGAACAGCACTGGATTCACAAAGCCAGTGCTGCCAAATCTGCGCTGGGTTTCTTAGGCGTAAGTCGTCATAAGTGGAAGTGGGCGTGAGCCATGCTAATGAGGCGTGACCCCATGCAAATGATGGGCCGAGCGCCAGATAGATACGAATAACGAACGGCGCATGCGCTGTCCCATGGACGCATCCCAGTGCGCATGCTCAGAATCACGTCAGAACGAATGCCTAAGATACAACGGATCACTGCCTACAGGGTGAACGTAACCTATGCCCAGCCATATTCACGTACAACGTAAACGACGTAAAATACGACGGCTTGTGTTCCCTGATCCATACCTTTGCATGGGTTGCGCCCCATATATGGGGAATAACTTTACGCCGGACGTACGACTAACGCAAACCGCGTATATTATGCACCGGGCGCACGTACGTTCGTGAATCGACGTATCTCCCTCATTTCCATATTTGAATAAGAAATCAATGGGAGCGCCAGATGCGTCCAGCGTAAATATGCGCCCACGATACGCCGTCGTAGGCAATTACGTCGGTCGGATGAAGCCTATTTGCACGGCGCATAGATACGACGGCGCATATTTACACTTACGCGGCGTATCTTGAGATACGTCGGCGTAAGTGCTTTGTGAATCCGGGCCAAAATGTTTAAAAAATTGTAAGCTCTTCTGTTCCTAGCTAACCTTATGTCAAGTAAATCTGATATATTTTGAAGTCAAACTGTCCCTAGTGCAGTATGGAATGAATAAGTGGAAGGATCTGATTAGTTGCCAAGGGCAGAATAAGCAGGTCTTGTCCGTTCACCCAAAAACATTATCCAGTGTTTGATAGGTGCTGGAGAGTTAGGCTCCATTCACATCTATGCGACAGCGGCGTACGGCGTACGCGGCGTATTTTGCCGCGAGTGTGTATCTTTTTTTTTTTTTTCAGATTCTTCCCATTGCTGTCAATGGGCGAACGCCAATGTCGCCTGAAAAAAAGGGTCCAGGACTTTTTTTCAGGCGACAGGCGTTCGGCGTCTATGAGATGTGAACCATCTCCATATACAGCAATGGGAATTCTCCCATCTAGCGGCAGAAGCGTCCGGCGTCGGGCGTTTTGTCACATAGATGTGAATGGAGCCTTAAACTACCTGATGGTATCCTATATCCATCAAGGACTCCATTGGTGAGATTTCTGGGTGGTTCCTAGGTACACACACACCTAATGTGGCCATTATTAGGGATTCCCACTCTCTGTAATTTATTTATTGTATTACAGAGAATGTAGCAAGAAGAGCCAGAACACAAAAAAGTTGGCAATTGTAAAGAAAAAGAGCCAGGGATTGTGGCAGGGAGATCTTATTGTTGGAACATCCAAGTCAGGGCCTGACTCTGCCCACCAGGCACCACCTATGACCAAAGCACCACTCTTTTTGGTGGAGTAACTTTTTCAAGTTGAACCCTGGGGAACTGAAAAAAAAAACACCCTTGTGGCGTATCTTTTTTGTTTTCTTTTTTTTGCCCAGGGTAACAGTAAAAATCTCCATTTACTTACCTTACCCTTCACATGCTCTACCTTCCATGCCAATGGTTCCCCCAAAGCCTCTTTTCTTTAGCGCTCCATCCAGTGGCCACAGCTGTGATGTCATTACATATAATGCAGGTCCAAGAGTCCTGCGTTGTAAGTCAGGATGTCGAGGACCAGTCTAAAACTTAGGGCATCGGAGAAAGGAGGTTAGTGCTGGCTGCCCAGGGAGCAAAGGATATGGTAATTAAAATTCCTTTTTTCCTGGTACCCTAGTCAAAAATTAGCATTTAACCCTTGCTGTGTAGAGAGCCCCAATGCAAGGGTAGTTTTTTCAGTTCCCTTGGATTTCTGTTTAATAAATATGGCTGCATCCAGTGGTTCAGGCTTAAGATTCAGTTTCAGCCAGGGAAAGAGAGGATTCGAATATATCTCTGTAACAACGCCAAGAAGGGGTGAAAAGTGAAAGTAAGAGAGAAGGAGAATTTGGGTATAACAATGTCATACAATATCTGCATTATATCATTGCTTTATGAGACAACCATGTGTCCATCTCTCCCACAGAGTAACTGTTAAATGTTTGGGGAGGCTAGAATTACAAAAATAAAGTGTTTAGTGCCTGACTGTCCCTTGTGTTATTTGGGATTCCCTAATGGTCTGCTTAAGGCTTGACAGCCCAAATCATCTACAATGACTACAAGTCTGCCAAAAAATGCTGAGCTTATGAAATGGAAACCATTAAGGGGGAATTTATGTGGACTGTAATACTCGGGCGTGTTCGGCGGCTCTCAGAGGCTGCATGCACATGTGTAGAGCAGACTCTGAGAAGTTAAGGACCTCTAGTTTTCAAGTAAGTCCTTCTCCTGGTCCTAAGTGGAACTGCACATATTGTTTTAGCAAAAAGGTAAAAAAAAAAGAGTTATGTGTCCTCTGGCCTTTTTAATTTATAAAGGTTTTACCACATTGTGAAAATGTGATAGTCAGTGATGCCCCCTTTGCTATTTCAAGTGAACTATGCAGGGCAAAGCAATGGGTTCTGTTTAATGCCCTCATCCTTAGCAACACCTATTTATTTTCCTTATTGCTCCTTCGCCCCTCCATTTAGCAGGGCGAGGGAAGACAGTCCAGTGGAAACTCAAATCAGATATCCAGTTAGAACTTACACAGGGTGACTGTCTACCAGTTGGCATGTGACAACGCTGGGCCAGTTACTAAGCACCGGCACTGTGATATGGGATGAGATGTTGTCCCCATTTATTTTTCCATACTCCCGATGGCTGAGCAGTGCAGTGGGGGAAAGCTAAATGAAGGTGAATAATTGCTTACAAATTGAATGGGCTTAAAACCGATCACAGAAATTGGTTAATAACTGGGCTGCTTAAAGCCCATCTTTCTATAATTACTTTACTTTCTATACCAGTAATCAGAACTGCAGTTCTTAAAACCCTATAGAAAAAAAATGTTCCGTTAGGTGCTGCTAAATAAATCTTTAAGGCCCCATTCACACAGGACGTCAAACACTTTTACAGGCGTTTGACTTTTTTTCTGCCTCTAAATGTCCCTCTATGTTGGCCCATGCGTTTTTGCACACAGGCATTTAGAGGTAGAAAAAAACCCTCTTACGTGTTCAGAAGAGGAAAATTTGGGCACACGCATAAATGTGCAGTAGCCATAGATGTGTTTAGGTGTGTTTGCATATTAATGCATTTTAATGGCTAGAATAAATTAATATTCTGGCCAATAGAATGCATTACCTCAAATTAGCAGGCTTGCATAAACATGCATGCAAAACGCAGCTTTAGATACATATTTTAAGCTGTGTTTCCCCCCCCAGGAGCAAGGGAATCCAGGGGGGAAAAAAACTTCCTGTGTGCATGAGGCCTAAAGAGTGCTAAAATATTTAAAGGATACGTTCGCCTTTTAAATAATATTAAATAAATTATAATAATAATAATATTATTAGCGCCCAGAGACGATTCAGTTCGCATGTGTTGCGCTTTACAAGTTTCTCACTCACTCACTCACTCAATAATGTAATGCAATATAATAATAATATGTTTTTTTTAGGAGCCTGGAAAGCATTGCTCCAGTGATCAGAAGATCACTGGTGCCATGCAGGGCTCCTGCAGACTGTCAGTGAAAGCTGTCTGCCCAGGGGTGGCCTGCCCATTATGTGCGTACCGGAAACTGCCCCCTCTATCCACGCCACCCCCTATATGATTAATAGATAAATTCATGCATAGCATTTATTCTATCCACAGCCACCACGGCCACCCCCTATTCATACGTCCGGGCCCTTTCAGGACGCATGAATTACAGCAGCAGGGGTGTTTTTCTGAAGCACCCGATTAGAACCATAAGCTCTAATAGGCTTCAAAATAGGGTGGACTCGTGGCACAGAGCATTGTGTTTGGAGCCCACCCAGGTGTGTTTGAAAAGCAAATTAATATTCACTTTTCTAACACTGAATCGCCTCTTCGCCAATCAGGAAGCACGGGTCTGATACCCATTTCCCGATTGTCTGAAAAGTCAGGCGATCCTATTGGACAACAAGGAAGAGGGGGTTGCACAACGTAAGCCGACACCGCAGGAGGAGGAAGAAAGCTGCCGGGCACGCTTCCTAGATGGGGTAAGTGTGGGGCTTTGATGTCTCGACTGTCCTCCCGGGGGGGGGGGGGGGTTGCCGCGGCTGGTTTCTCCTCTGGCCTGTTAGTTACCCCCCAACAAAAAGAAGAAAAAAACACCAGCCACCATTGTGTCTGCCCATAAATCGTACAGGCAGGCAGTTTTTATTTTTACAAGAAGAATCAGTGGACTACTAGAGCGCTCAACAGCGCTGTGGTAGTTCAGAACTACAAGCCGACATCTGCAAAGGATGTCTTTACTTGTAGTTCATTTATTCACAGAACTCTGTAAATGAATGATGCATCCATGTGGGAGGAGCCCCGCAAGGCCACGTTCTTTAAAAAAAATAACAGCCAGTATGGGGAACTTCTCCCTGTACTGCTGTCATACAGAGGCAGCGGATCGCTAAGCAGCTGCAGGAGCAGGAACATGTTACATGTGCCACCCTAAATATGTGAAATATTTAACATGTTCCCAAAGGTAAACTTATCGGATAACTAACCAAATGACAAAAACTTTATTATCACGTATCATTATGTATAACACGTTTTATTAATATGTGTTTTCCCATTCTGAAAGCTGGACTCAAACCCATGCAAAGGGAAGGGTTAGGGACGACCTGATGACCTACCTTGTAAAAAAGATGCCAAGGATTCTATGGAAAAGGCTCCCAAGAGTATCAGACATGGTGCCCAAAGATCTGGCTCATAGAATTGTCAAGTGTTGAATAACACATACCCAAGAGGCTTGTGTTGCTCCATCAGTTTGTTGGGCCACTGGATACGTGGAATGGTCACTGGGGATTGCGGTGTTGGTGACCGGGAATTTTATAGTAGTTTTATATGGAGCAGACTGGTGTTGAATGGCATTCCAAAGCACAGTTCTTTGTGTGATGACCTAAAGATAGCAATAAGGAGCTGAAATAACATCTTTGGTCTTCTGAGCGTCTGTCACAGGTGTTGTCACATGTTCTAGAGTACAAAATGGCTGATGCTATAAAAACCATAGTTATGCAACCCAGCGAGCTATGTGTAACTTTCGATTCTGGGCAGTCCTAAACTGATACATCTGTTTATGTATGCTGTGGGTCACCGTCCCACTGGGGGCCCGTTAATGAAGAACTCTGCTATGCAGTATATCTAAATTAGCAACACAACGTTGCAGAGTGCCCTAAGGCGTCCAGCAGTCAAGAGCACGCAAATTTTGAGTGACTTTAGCTGCTTTTTGTACTTGATACAATGTAATTTTTTTTTTTTAATAATAGTGTTCCAGAGTTGCTCGTCGAGTTCAGGGATGAAGCCGCCGAGGAGCTCGGCGGGCCGCCTTCTCCCATAGAACAACGAGAAAATAGAGAACATGTTCTCTATTTTCTCAACGAGTTCCTCGGCGGCTCCATCGGGCCAAAAGTGTACAGACGACAGAGTTTCTCGGCAGAATCCGGCTCTGACCGAGTTTCTCGCTGAATTCTGCCGAGAAACTCTGTCGTGTGTACGAGGCCTTACATAATATCTTTTTGTGATGCCCTCTGTGGTACATAATCGCAATAATAGATATGGGGCTAGATTCACAGAGAGATACGACGATGTATCTCCTGATACGCCGCTGTATCTCTGACTTAGGCTGGTCGTATCTATGCGACTGATTCATAGAATCAGTAACGCATAGATATGCCTAAGATTCGACAGGTGTAACTGTGTTAAACCGTCGGATCTTAACTGCAATTTAAAAATGGCCGCGGGGGGCGTTCTCGCTGATTTACGCTGAGAAATATGTAAATCAGTGAGATACGCCAATTCACGAACGTACGCGGGCCCGACGCAGTTTGTTACGACGTTTACGTAGCGGTTTTCCCGGCGTATACTTACCCCTGCTTCTATGAGGCGCAGCCAATGTTAAGTATAGCCGTTGTTCCCGCGTCAATTTATTTTTTTACGTCGTTTGCGTACGCCGATTCTCAAACCCGATCGTCCCAAGTTACGCTCACGCCGAAACCACTGACGTCCTAGCGACGTCAGTGGGAACAATGCACGCCGGGAAAATTCATGGACGGCGCATGCGCATTTAAATCGGTGCGGGGTCGCGACTGATTTAAATAGTACACTCCCCCTAGCCGCGGAATTTGAATTCCACCGGGGGATTTACGATCCGCCGCCGCAAGTTTGGAGGTAAGTGTTCTGTGAATTACCCACTTGCCTCTCAAACTTGCGGCAGTGGATCTTAAATCGCATAGATCACGCGGATCTAAAGATCCGATTATCTATGTGAATCTAGCCCACGATATTGATTCTACCACACATTTCCCCAAAAACATTGATTGTTTCCATTAGGTGTGTAGGAAGAATGGCGCAAAGGTTGACCACACAGCTTCTAGGGCGGTCATATGTGCACACGCAGTGTGATGGTCTACATGCACCAGAATAGGGCAGTAGGATTATAAAGACGAACACATGGATAAATAGAAATGTGTCATGAAAGAGGGGACGTGGATGAGATGACAGACAGTAGTGTCCAGGAATGGTTTTCTAACCTGCCCAATCGACTAGTGCCCAGACAGTGGCTAACTGGCAGATTTGGGGGCCTCCTTTAAAACTTGAGATGCTCTCTGGTAGGTATAGCTACATAGCAATATGTGCAGTGCCTCCACTGTACTCTTCATTCAGATCCACCCAGGACAAATGCCGCGTACACACGATCAGAAAATCCGACAAGAAATCTGTGGATTTCCAGCTCAAACTTGTGTTGCATACACACCAAATTCCGCCCATCAAGAACGCGGTGACGTACAACACTACAACGAGCCGAGAAAAATTAAGTTCAACGATTCCGAGCATGCGTCAAATTGATTCCGAACATGTGTGTTTTTATGCGCGTCGGAATTGCATACAAGACGATCGGAAGAACTTTTCCCGTCGGAAAAAATTGAGAAACAGCTCTCAATTTTTTCTTGGTGGAAATTCCACCAGAAAAATTCTGATGGTGCCCACACACGGTCAGAATTTATGAGCAAAAGCTCACATCAGACTTTCCGATCATGTGTACGCAGCAAAACACTACTATAATAACAAACAACTATCATTCTAAGCTCCATAAAGATATTCAGTAAATGTATCCCTTCTTGGGTTCCACAAGCTGTGGTAGTGCCTGAGTTGATGATTTCTCACAGATGGGTATGTGTCTACACAACATCCATTTTATTTTAGAACTCACATAGAGGCTTCATTTCCTTCTGTAGGCCCTCATTTTTTATTTTTGTTGCCAAATGATATGTCCCAAAACCTAATACCACTTTTCCATTTACAAGCTTAATATTCATTGGGCCAGATCCAGAGAGAGAGTACGCCGGCGTATCTACTGATACGCCGGCGTACTTTCAAATTTCCCGCGTCGTATCTTTAGTTTGAATCCTCAAACCAAGATACGACGGCATCTGGGTTCGATCCGACAGGCGTACGGCATCGTACGCCTTCGGATCGTAGATGCAATACTTCGGGGTCCGCTGGGTGGAGTTTGCGTCATTTTCCGCGTCGGGTATGCAAATGAGCTTTTACCGACGATCCACGAACATACGCGCGGCCGTCGCATTCTCTTACGTCGTCTCTAGTCGGCTTTTTCCGGAGTATAGTTAAAGCTGGTATTTTGCGACGTATAGATAGACTTGCCATGTTAAGTATGGCCGTCGTTCCCGTGTCGAAATTTGAATTTTTTTTTTGCGTAAGTCGTCCGTGAATAGGGATGGACGTAACTCACGTATAAGTTCAAAAAATGACGTCGTTGCGACGTCATTTCGCGCAAAGCACGGGGGGAAATTTCGAAACGGAGCATGCACAGTTCAATCGGCGCGGGGACGCGCTTCATTTAAATGAATCATCGCCGATTTGAATTCCGCCGCCAGAAATACACTACGCCGCCATAACTTTCGGCGCAAATTATTCCAGGATTCGACTTAAAGCCAGGTAAGATACGGCGGCGTAGCGTATCTCTGATACGCTGCACCTATTTCTATGTGGATCTGGCCCATTGTGTCCTGCCACAGTTATACATTTAGTCATGGCATACAAAAAAGCCAAATTAAGTAAAAAGTACAGGCCCATGAAGAGATATCATGAACAAAGGACAGGGGAAAGCCTTCAAGAGCCTGATGTCTTCCCTTACGAACAGCCTGGATTGTACCCTTGCTCGCCCTTGGGTAAATTTAGGATGCCATCCGCTCCCCCAGGCTCAGCGCTCGTAGTTGATCATTCTAGTCAGCGTGCTAAGTATGGAAACACTGCTGTAACTGTACACCAACTGGCTCAGCACTGCCAGATCCCTATTCTCTCCTTCCAGCAGCCATTCTGCTTTGCTCTGTCCCTGCATGGTCAACTGGTCCTGAACCCCCTCCTCCTTCCTGCGCACTGTCACTTATGCAGCAGCTGCTCCCCTCTCACACAGCACAGTTGTGGATGGTGGCTGTCTCCTTTTAAGGTTATATTTCAGCCTCAGACCTCAGTCCGTCAGGCAGGAACCAGCTGTGACTTAGGCTGAAGACTCCACAACTTTCTGCGGAGCAGAAAATGCCTTTGTGCTTAAAGGGGAATTTTCTTCATTTGCATCGTGCACATGTGTTCACCTTTACAACAGTTCAGGTTTGTAAAATATCATTCTGCCCTGGATTCTTCATAATTTTGTATTATATTTTATGACCACTCCTCTCCGCTTTTAATAGTTTTATACATAGGCCCGGGTTCACGTAGCACTTACGCCGACGTATCTCGAGATACGCCGCGTAAGTGTCAATGTGCGCCGTCGTATCTGTGCCCACAGAACTACATACGCCTGAAAATAGGCTTCCTACGACCGACGTAACTTGCCTACGCCGTCGTATCCTAGGCGCATATTTACACTGGCCGCAAGGGGCGCTTCCATTGATTTACGATTCGAATATGCAAATGAGGGAGATATGCCGATTCACGAACGTACTTGCGCCCGGCGCATTCATATACGCGGCTTACGTCTGGCGTAATGTTAAGCCTCATAAAGCAGGGGTAAGTCATGTTAGGGTATGGACCAGGGAATAGCTGTCGTATTTTACGTCGTTTACGTAGTAGTACGTGAATAGGGCTGGGCGTAGGTTACGTCACGTCGTAGGCAGTGATTCGACGTATCTTATGGAGTATTTTAGACGTTACTCTGAGCATGTGCACTGGGATGCGTCCACGGGACGGCGCATGCGCCGTTCGTTGGGCCCATCATTTGCATGGGGTCACGCTTCATTTAAATGTATAACGCCCACTTCCACCTACTTTGAATTAGGCGGGCTTACGCCGACGACTTTACGTTATGCCGGCGCAACGTTGGGAGCATTTGCATTGTGAATTCGGTGCTTGGCTCTCTGCTTTACGTCGGCGTAACGCATATGAGATGCGCTATGCCCGCCTAAAAATGCGCCGATGTCTGTGAATCCGGGCCTTAGTGTCGTGCTTTTGCTTTCTCCACTATTCTCTAATGCCTTGTACTCACGACCGGTTTTCACAACAAAAAAACTGACATTTTTTATATTGGTCGTGAAAACCAGTCATGTGTATGCTCCCTCGACGAAAAAACTGCCCGCAATTTTTTTAAACCAGCTCTTTTTTTTCTCGTCGTGTTTCCCATCAGTTTTTTTCTCGTTGCGAAAAACGGTAGTGTGTATGCTTTTCCGAGGGTAAAAAAACGTGCATGCTCCGAATCAAGTATGCAGCCCAAAGGGTGGCGCCATTTGAAAGGAACTTCCCCTTTGTAGGCCCGTTGTACGTGTTGTACGCCACCGCGCTTTGGTCGGACGTTTTTTGCATGAACGTGTGTATGCAAGTCAGGCTGGAGAGGAATCACGTCGGGGGAAAAAACTTTGTTTTTTTTTCCTGCCGAGACAAATGGTCGTGTGTACGAGGCATAACAGTAAAATAAAACACTACTTGGCTCATGCATTCATAAAGTGGGACGTCACTGCCACATTTATGCCCTCCTCTCCACCAGATCCCAACTACCTGGCAGACTCTGGTGGCAAATCTGCACATTGTGCATGTGTGGGAGGTTTTCTGCACATGCATACAATCACCACCAGTTCAGGTATCTGAGCAATCTATTTGTCTGCAACGTTTTGTGAGCATGCACAGAAAATGATGCGCATGCGCAGATGTAGATTACACTGCCTCCTGGTATAGCTGGAGGCAAACCCAGGAAGCAGTGGAGCCTGACCTAGGCTGAAAAGCAGGAAGTACTGCCTTGCAGCACAAAAAATACCCAAAAGGTAAACATTTTGATACATTTTGTTTGAATCTTTGTTAGAGGGAGAATGGAATGATCAAAAAATAAATAAAACATTTTGCTATATAGATTTAAAGTGGTTAAAGTGTTACTAATCCCAGGACCCTGCATTCACTGTATCTGGTCTCCCACAGTATACATAACATGTAAATGCAATTATTTTAGTAATCGTAAACCTCTAAATACCTTTTCTCATTTGCAGTATATAGCAGTCTTGCGACTTCTCTCACTGTCTGGTTAAAGCTTGTAGGAGGAGTTTTTATTCTCCTCTGACTGTCCTATGAGGCTGCAGGACCCCTGACCCTTTGTCTGGACAGTGCTGATTGGCCCTGCGCTGATCACATGCACTCTCTCAAGGAAAAAAAACTATCTAGCAATACACAACATAATGAGCATGTGCAGAGTGCAACCCCAAGACTCTGTACTATCAGGAGACGGATTGGGGACTACGGAGAAAGGGGAGGATCAGAGAAAACAGGATCAAACAGCCTTTTTACACAATGCAGAGGATTAATCCCGTAGGTTCCACAAGCATGCTTTACTGCATATACAGACTCATTTAGTGTTGCGGATTTAGAAACACTTTAAGGCTTAAGGCTTTTTACCTTAATGCATTCTCTGCATTCATGTAAAAAAACTTCCATGGGCACCACCCCCTAAATACTTACCTGAGCTTGATCTCGAGCCAGTGCTGCTCTCTCCCTCTCTCTCTCACTCTTCCCTCAGTGGACATGGAGGCAGCAAGGGGAGCCATTGGCTCTTGCTGCTGTCAGTCGTATCCTGTGAGACAGGGGCGGGGCCAGGCCACACTGTGTGTTTCGATTGAAACACACAGCCTGGCATGGGATTGCGCCCTCGCGAGTTCTCCAATACTCCAATAGCAAGGAGCTTGCTTTTGGGGCACTCAGAATGGTGGAGGAGCCAAGAACAAAACAAAAAAAACATTGCACAAACCAAGTAAGTATACTATGTTTGTTATTTACAGAAAAAAAAAAAACTCTGCTTTAAAGAGACACTATGATTAGATTAAAGTTAAGGCAGAACTCTAGGCACAAGGGGCCAGATTCTCATAGAATCTGCGGCGGCGTAGCGTAAGCCATTTACACCACGCCGCCGCAACTTACTGGAGCAAGTGCCGTATTCTCCAAGCACTTGCTCCGTAATTTGCCGCGGCGTAGTGTTATTTGCCCGGCGTATGGCCGTGTAATTCAAAGGGGGCGGCTTGTATTCAAATTAAGCGCGCCCCGTGCCGATTGAACTGCGCATGCGCCAGGCTGAAAAATAGCCCAGTGCGCATGCTCCAGCTCACGACGGAAAACGTCAATGACGCCGATGTGAGCGTTATTGACGTAAAGTCGTATTCAAGAACGACTTAGGAAAACGACGTAACCGATGGAAAAAGACGACGCGGACCCGACGCCATACTTAACATGGCATACGGCGGACTGGCCCATGTGACTGGGTGACAACACAGGAGCACAATGTGGGGACAAAGGCAGAGCGTTGTCACCGTAGAAAAGGAAGTGTCTGAACAAAGATTTTTATGGCAGGATAAAAAGGCATTATTTTATTGAATGCTGCAGATTTAAAATGATTAACATTTACTTTTAATATTACAATAATGTGCTAAACTTTAAATATACTTTAAATCCAGCTGAACAATGTATAGGTTTCATTTTTGTTTACCCACGTGACCACTGAAACACCCTAAATCGTAATGCATATTTGCATTCAATAATAACAACATATGGTCCTATTGGTCCCTTAAGGTATTTTTCTAGCTGAGTATGTGCCGAGTAGACATGACCAGAGTAAGTGAATTGACCTCACTTCCACTTACTACCGCTGCAATCTGACCAGGGCAGTGGGGTTATAGGAGGCCCCTATCATATGCCACCATCTTGGCAAGGCAACTAAACGAGGTTTCGTCATATTGATGACACACCATTTTCAGATTTGGGTCCACGAGACCATTACATAATATCAAATATGCGTGCAATTAATTTTGCTGTGCTGTTAATTTTATTTTTTTATTTTTAAAAAAAGCATAAAACGCAAGTTCATTTAATTAGAAGGACAGCTAAATTAAAAAGATGAGAGGTAATTGTAACAACAATGCTTATACTTTTTTTTTCCCTTTCTATTATTGCTATGATCAGTGCCGATCCTCACCTCCCTGGGGCCCTAAGCAAAATGACCTGGCACATTAAAAATGAGAAGCGGAGGGCGCTGACTTCTCACCAGGCGGGGCCTCTAGTAATTTGGGGGGCCCTTCGCAGCTTTGCGGGGCCCTAAGCGGCTTGCATAGTGAGCCTATAGGGAGGATCGGCCCTGGCTATGATTTACTTATGAATCACAAACATATAATGCACCTCTGCACATCAGATAATAAAAGAATACAAATTTAAATCATTAATAAAAACATGTACAGCGCACAGTAAAAGAAGACGACTCTGCCTGAATACGCTTGTAATGTGTGAGATGGGAAAGACTATACCATATGTAAGGGCAGAGCCGGTGACTTGTCCTTAATGTTCCCCTAACGGGGAAGTTCCTTCAAGGACTGCGCAGGCGCAAACTTGCTGACGGAAATCTCCGAACCTCGCCCGGCATCCAGGCTCATTCTTTAACATCCCCGTGGATTGGAGGATGTCAAAAAAAGAGCCAGGAGGCCGAGCGAGCGGAGCGAGCCGTCTGAGCGCAGCGAGGACGTAAGGCCGACTGGCCACTTACCTCGAAATCCACGTCGCCCTGGATGCCGGCCGAGGTTCGGAGATTTCCGTCGGCAAGTTTGCGCCTGCGTAGTCCTTGAAGGAACTTTCCCGTTAGCCGGAACCATCTTGGCAGATCAGATTGCGCTTGCGTAGGAACTTTCACGATAGCCGGAACCAGCTCGGCAGATCACCGGGACAAGGGGTGGGCAGGAGGAACGGCTGCCCTGGGCACAATGGTTTATTGCAGGGATGAGGGTGCCCTGACCCTAACTCTAAGGGAAGGATGGGGGCTCCGTTTGACATCTTTACCCTGGGCACTGAATGACCTTGTCTCGGCACTATGTTTGCACAGTATTCACTGATTGGGATAGAGAGGACCACCAGGCAATTCCCTGAGGTTGGTTTTGAGTGTTTATGTTTCATGTTTTCCTCTGACTTTTAATGGCCCTTCAAAATAACATATGTGGAATGGGTGGGAATCTCTGTAGTGACTAGTTGTCAGCAGGAAAAGACTCTCTGCACGTAATTTTCATATCTACAAGTATCTCATAGAAGTGGAAGAGAATTACAGAGGAAGGCACTGCTTGATTTTGGAGGAATGTTTACTCTTTTCAACATTTTGGACCAGATTCAGAGTTACGCTGGCGTATCTATTAATACGCCGCGTAATTTAAAAGTTGCGCCGTCGTATCTCTGCGCGGTATTCTGGGAACAAGATACGCCTGAAATATGGCTTCAGCCGACCGACGTAAGTCTTAGTACGCCGTCGTATCTAGGGTGCATATTTACGCTGGCCGCTAGGGGGGGTTTCATAGATTTACGCGTCGAATATGTAAATGAGCTAGATACGCCGATTCACAAACGTACTTGCGCCCGCTACGCCATTTACGTAAGGCTTACGTCTGGCGTAAAGTTACCCCTGCTATATGAGGCGTAGGTAATGCAAAGTATGGACGTCGGAACAAGCGTATCTTTTTACGTCGTTTACGTAAGTCGTACGTGAATGGGGCTGTGCGTAGGTTAAGTTCACGTCACAGGCATTGAGCCGGCGTATATTATGGAGTAAATTTGACGTGATACTGAGCATGCATGCGCATGCGCCGTTCGTTAGGCGCATCATTTACGTGGGGTCACAAATTATTTCCATACAACACGCCCCCTACCAGCCTACTTTAAATTACGCGGGCTTACGCCGGCCCATTTACGCTACGCCGCCGCAACTTACGGAGCAAGTGCTTTGTGAATACTGCACTTGCCTGTCTAAGTTGCGGCGGCGTAGCATAAGTAGGACACGCTACGCCCAAATAAAGATACGCCCAGGTACGTGAATCTGGCCCTATATTTTGCTGTAATCAACTAAGACCTTCCCAATGTTCTATGCACTCAGTCATTTTAGGCTGAGTTGGGCTGAAGATGGTCACCAGTAGTGTCCTCAACAAATATTACTAGAGGACATCAGTTCAGAAAATAGCTGCTTGGGGGATTAAATTTGTATATCGGTCTACAATTATGAATTATGAGTCATTTCTGGCTTAAGAAAAGCTGACTCAACTTGTTGCCTTGTGTCACTATAATATCTCTGCTGATACCTTAAGGTATCATTTATTTCTTATAATGAATGTCATTGGGACTACATACTTTGCCATGCTTTCTTCTTCCCTCTCATATGTAAGCAGCCTTGTGAACAACAGTGTGGCCAAAGGCATAGGGGAAGGGGAATCAGATACTGTTACCACCGCTCATAGACATTGACACATAATAGCAAGGTTCAGTTGGTCAGAGAAGACCCCCGACCCTATCCAAGAACTGTAATGCCCTGTACACACGATCGGTTCATCCGATGAAAACAGTCTGATGGATTTTTTCATCAGATATCCGATGAAGCTGACTTTCATCAGTCTTGCCTACACACCATCAGTAAAAAAAAACGATCGTGTCAGAACGCGGTGACGTAAAACACAACGACGTGCTGAGAAAAATGAAGTTCAATGCTTCCGAGCATGCGTCGACTTGATTCTGAGCATGCATGGATTTTTAACCGATGGACGTGCCCACAGACACTTTGCCTCACTGTGTCCATTTGCATGCCTCACTGTGTCCATGCCTCACTGTGCCCATGCCTCACCTTGTCCATGCCTCACTGTGTCCATGCCTCACTGTGTCCATGCCTCACTGTGTCCATGCCTCACTGTGCCCATGCCTCACTGTGCCCGTGCCTCACTGTGCCTCACTGTACCCATGCCTCACTGTGTCCATGACTAGACTTACGTTTAACATGGGAGTATATAGAAGGGGTGCCCGAAAAATCGGTGCTCCCTGGCCGTAGGTCCCCCAGACAGCCAACTTTGCACAGAAGAGAACTGGGGCTACATGTGTGCCAAGTTTGGGGTCCAGGGGACCTACGGCCGGTACCGGGTCCCCAAAGTCTGGGAGATCAGGCGCAAAAAGGCGACTCGAGTATAAGCCGAGGGGGGCATTTTCAGCACAAAAAAATGTGCTGAAAAACTTGGCATATACTCGAGTATATACGGTATGTGTCTCATGAAATAACATGTCATTGTTTTCTGCTATTAGTTACAATGTGTAGCTATGTTTCGTTTGCATCACGCTTGCTGTATGGGTAGCGGTGTCCCCTTTCTAAATTTCAGCATCTGTTATAAGAACAGTAATTATGAAACATGATCTGAAGAGAATCCTCTAGAAATGACAGAGATCAGCATAGCTTGGCACATCTTGGACATGCTCAAGAAAGGGCATTTCCCTGTGGCACTTGTTCTCTCAGAGTCATACTGGGAACTTGGCCTGGGAACAATCTTCAAACATACAAAACGGGATTATGTTGTCAATAAAACATGGAGAAACTCTTTTGGAACCTATATGCAGTGGCGTATCTAGGGTATGGCAGCCATGGCAAGCGCCATGGGTGCCATGGGGAGGGGGGCGGCAAAAAGCTTCCCCTCTGCACGAAAAAAAACCCCACCTGTCTTCCTGCGGCTGTCTCCGGCACTAATGTAGCTCCCGGCATCGCGGCCGGCCTGCTGAAGAGCGACGCCCGGCACAGCAATTGCTAATATTGCTACTTGGCCTAGGGAGGGGAGTGACAGGTGCCCCCATGATGGCCGATGACTGGCCATTGATGGCACAGTGGTTGCTTTTGATGGGCACAGTGGCTGCAATTGATTTTTTTTTTTCAGTTTGCGCCCCCCCCAAAATTTTCAGTACCAACCCCAGTGTCCCTCTATGTCCTCGTCGCACTGCGTCCCTCCCTATCTCTGGTTATCTGAGGCCCCGTACACACAACCGAGTTTCTCGGCAGAATTCAGCCAGAAACTCGGTCGGAGCTGGATTCTGGCGAGAAACTCAGTCGTGTGTACACTTTTCAGCGAGGAAGCCGACGAGGAACTCGTCGGGCCGAAAAGAGAACATGTTCTCTATTTTCTCGTTAGTCAATGGGAAAAGTCGGCCCGCCGAGTTCCTCGCGGCTTCCACACTGAACTCGACGAGGAACTTGATGTGTTTGGCACGTCAAGTTCCTCGGTCGTGTGTTCGGGGCCTCAAAGGTTTCAAATGTTTTGACAGGGGCGCAGTTTCATTGCTTGCCATTGCTTGGAAGCATTGAACTTCGTTTTTTTCAGCACGTTGTTGTGTTTTACGTCACCGCGTTCTGACACGATCAGTTTTTTAACCGATGGTGTGTAGGCACGACGGACCATCTGTCAGCTTCATCGGTTAACCTATGACAACGGTCCGTCGGTCCGTTCTCATCGGATGGACTGATCGTGTGTAAGCGGCATTAGTTTCTTTAGTAGATAATATGTAAGCATTGTTGGATCGATTACAGAAATGTGAGTTTAGAACAGTCATTCTGCTCAATACATTTCAAGGAGATGCATCACACAAAAAATTGCAAATATTAAAGAATGACAATTCAATTATTTTTGTTAAATTATTATTTGATTTTAAAAATAAGTGAAAAATACTACAGGAGCTGGGACACATACAGTTTGTCGGGAAAAACCTAAGTACACAGGAGCAGAGTCAGGAACTATGACAGGGAATTATAAAGCCTGGTACACACGGTCAGATTTTCTACGGACAAAGCCTCAGACTTTTGTCCGAAGGGCGTTGGCCGTGAACTTGTATTGCATGCAAACGGCAAAGAATTGTCGGCCAACAAACACAAAACTATGTGGCAACTTCTGCTAATGTTGTGTTATGGTGAGCATTGCTTCTGAGCACGTGTTTTGTCCGAAGGACTTGTGTCGGAAAATTTGAAAGCATGCTATCCAACATTGGTTGGCGGAAAATCCGACAACAATTTTCCAATGGAGCATACCAACTGTTGGATTTTCTGCCAACAGCCGGTCATCACACAATTCCCGTCGGAAAATCCGATCGTGTGTACGGGCCTTAACACAAGGACAGATATCTAGGGTGACAACATGCACTAAATGCATTGTATCTGTGGAACGTTGTCCCCTGACGCTCTCCTTATTTTGGACCACAAACACCTCCACCTCTCCTAATCTCCACTGCATAGACAGTAATGCTGCGTACACACGACCATTTTTAATGGTCTAGAAAAAACAAGTTTTTTTAACCCGATAATTGTTAAGCCTGCCTTGCCTACACACGATCGTGAAAAAAAAATGCTCTAGCAAAGCGCGGTGACGTACAACACGTACGACGGCACTATAAAGGGGAAGTACCATTCGGATGGCGCCACCCTTGGGGCTGCTTTTGCTGATTTTGTGTTAGTAAAACTTTGGTGAGAGACGATTCACGCTTTTCAGTCTGTTACAGCGTGACGAATGTGCTATCTCCATTAAGAACGCTAGTTTTACCAGAACGAGCGCTCCCGTCTCATAACTTGCTTCTGAGCATTCGTGTTATTTTCACGTTGTTAAAGCCCACACACGACCGTTTTTTACAACGTTAAAAACGACGCGAAAATTTAGAGCATGTTCTAAATTTTTAATGCCCATTTTTAACGTCGCGAAAAATGCTCTGGAGCCCACACACGATCGTTTTTAATGACATTAAATAATAAACAATTGTAAAAATTGTAATTTTTCACATCGCGAAAAACGGTCATGTGTACACGGCATAAGTGTTCTTTAGTTCAGAGAAGAAAGCTGATAAGATTGTTTGAGATTTAGGCCGCATTCACACCTGAGCGTATCGTTTTCGGTCGTTTTTTTCCGGCGTTTTATCGCGCGTATTAACACGTATGCTTCCAAGCATGCGTCGACTTGATTTTGAGCATGCGCAGGTTTTTAACCAATGCTTTTGCATACTAACGATCGGTTTTGACCTATCGGTTAGGCGTCCATCGGTTCAATTTTAAAGCAAGTTCTCATTTTTTTGACCGAAGGATAAAGAACCTATGGGGCCTACACACAATCGGTTTGGACTAATGAAAACGGTCCTTCAGACCGTTCTCCTCTGGTGATCCTATCGTGTGTACGCGGCCTAAGTGGCTTCTGCTACTACCTAAGAAAAAGAGGGGGGAAGGGGCACCAAAATGGTAACCCACAGGTCAGACTTTAAAAGGCACAATGAACAATGGAAAGTGTACAAAAATATTACAATATTTATTGAAAATAGCACATGGTACATAAAAAACAATTGAAAGAATTAAAAACGCATATATATAAAATACATGATAGAGAGTGAGCCCCTGTGTGTCAACGTGTTTCGCTGTTTAGCTTCGTCAGGACCCATTCCAGGATTCCAGGGGGTAATATCCAATGGTGTAGCAAGTATTTAGGATAATCAGAGGAGCCAGTACCTTGAATGTTCCATATGGAAAATGCTGTGGCTGAATTTATTTCACAGAGTTGAAAAAGAGGGGCATCGGATGAAGAAACAAGGGAGATATGTTTGGACAGGTGGCCGATACAAAAGGTTATTATACCCTTTGAATTAGGGTCAAATTCATACATATATGACCACTGGAAAAAGAGGCACACTTCATCCAAATAAAGAGGCAAAAGTGAAGTGCAGTTGAGTCTATCCCTTTAAGGCCATTGAGAATGGCAAACAACCGGTATAGCCCCCCTGGAGAGAAGACGCACGCCCATCACCTACTACCTAAGCCAGCTGCTATCTTCCCATACCATTTGTTATTTTTAAATGTGTCTTGAAGCTAGAGGCTGTGGGTGTCTTTAATATACATTGGAATAACCCTAGAGGCTGTTTATCCTGACACCCTATTTATTGAGATCTTTAGTGACCTCATAGGAGAAATCTATGCTAAGCAGTAGCACAAGACAGCTCTGAGATGAGCCCGCAGCGGCAGCGCCAATGTAACCCAACCCCTCTGAAGTCTTACTATTATAGGTTTTGCTTACTAAATGCCAAGTACCTAGGCTGACGCCGGGAAGAACTATTTTAAGCGGGAGGACTGTACTCTGCTAGTGTGGTAGAAGACATACCTCTATTCACTGACATAGTCTGATTCCATCCCTAAGAGATACATTAGATGTAGGTTAAGGCTGTACGATGAGAGGCTCATGGCTTCTTATATGTCTTGGATTCTCCAAAAGCGAGATCTCACTGGCATGATTTATCGCGGGATTTAGAAAGAACTTGCTTAAAGTTCTTTCTAAATCCCGCGATAACTCGCAGCAGACTTCCGCAATGTCTCCTGGGAACAATGACAAAAGCTCCCAGGAGACATTGAGGCATCGAGGAAGTGACGGAATACCCACACACTACCCGATTAATCCATATACAGGAAGCGGCCAGTAACATAAAGGATTGCTAAGGTACAGTGGATCGAAAGAAACAAAAAAACATGCGGTTTAGTAATTATGCATATGAGCGTATCGTTTTTTTTTTTGTGGGGGAGTGGATCTTGGGTGGGAGTCCCCACACTTTTTTCCCCTGGACTTGACCCCTGCTGACATACATACATACACTGACCTACCTGACATACATACACTGACCTACCTGACCAGGAGACAGACTTCATGTGTCCTGCAGCTCAGCTCAGCTGAGTCCCGGTAACTTGTACTGAGGTCAACATGGAGACATTGCTGATATTCTGCTGAAAATGCAAATTCCATTGCTGTCATGCAAATCCAGTACTTCAATACTTTCTAACTCCCTGACCCAAGCACTGACTTTTGTCTGTTTACACTTGCTGCATACTTGTTCTGGAGTTGTATTGATGCCAGAGCCAGTCAAGCAACTAGTATTTCTAGAAGGAGTTAGCAATTGAAGTTTCCATATTTCTCACAGTAAAGGTTTCCTTCGAGGATTTCACTTGCTTTCTTGGGTTGTTCCCATAAATAAATGTATTACAAGAAATAAATGTGAACGAGCAGTTTTATGACTGAACTGCCTTGGCCTTTGCTAAGGAGCACTGGTAGAGCATAGTTAAACAATATTGAAATGGCTCCTTGGGGAAATTTAATGTTGACCAGCGCTCTTGGATACTACTGAGACAGTAAGCAGAAATAGCCTATATTTTACAAGGGAAAGCATATTTGGTGATTCAACGTCTTAAGGAGACAAATTATCACAGTCGGTACTATAACAACTAATCGAATTCTCACTTTCATCCTCCTATGTTACAATGAGCTATGACTAAGCATCTATCCATGATGTGAAACATGTTAGCTTTTTTGTCCCCTATGTCCACTTTCTACCATTGATTGCACTGGTCCCTGCTGTCTTCTGTGACCAGAGGGGGAAGACAGTGTAGGCGCCGGACATGACGTAGGTCACTGCGATCACCGTGGTGATCTATACCAGGAAGTGGGAGCGAATACCTGTATTACACAAAGGTGAAAGGTGCCAAATGTGACACCGGGGGGGGGGGGGAGGATTCCAAAAAGTGGAAGTTCCATTTTTGGGTGAAACTCCGCTTTAACAACCAATAATATCATCCGCTGTCTTAACAACTAATGATATCATTGGTTGATAAGGAGGGCATAGGACGCCTACACAGTATAATTGTTTGCACCTCCCCTGCCCCTCTCTGTCAGCACTGGGGCCACATTAGCTGAGTGAGGGACAGAAACAGAGGGAGAAGAGAAACAAGAAGAATAAATCACTTCTAACATTGGGTGTCCTATGTGTGTGGATGTTGCTGCATTATGTAAAACTATTTGTGTATTTTTTTTACATTTGAGAATGGGGTGCCTTGAGATTGTGCATAATTTTATAGCGTGCCTTGACTAAAAAAAGGTTAAGAACCACTGATATATGCAATTGAAAGGGTTTTGTTGCATCTGTTTGATAAGTGCACAAAAATACCTTGTGGCTCTACTTCCTGGTTCCCTACTGCGCATGCGCGACTCACGCTGCGTAATCCCAGGAAGTGGCGTAGATACACGCGGGTGGCTCGGGTATCTATGCCTGGAAGTGGCGTAGATACACGCGGGTGGCTCGGGTATCTATGCCCGGAAGTAGGAGAAAATACCTGGACTACACAGGTATCTGTTCCCCCCTGAAAGGTGCCAAATGTGACACCGGAGGGGGGGAGGGTTCCGAAAAGTTGGGTGGAACTCTGCTTTAAGCTGGGTTATATTCCACACCCAGTTCTTCTCAGAGGACTACAGAACAAAGGAGATGAAAAGATGCTTTTCAAACAGGGGGACACAGAAAAAAATAAACATTAGACATGGGTTCTAAATCTTCCTTTCTCTGCTATTTATTGCTGTGTCTCCGTTACAGCAATCCCCCTAAATTCTAGACGTGTGCACACTGAAATATTTTGTTTCGTAATTTTGTTTTCGTCCGAAAAATACATTTATTTAGTTACTCCCGAAATTCGGTATTATTTATTTTGTTTTTCGTTAAATCCAAATTAAGGTCGAATCTGTCATTGAAGGCTTATGGTGTCTGTTGAATGTTCTAATGCCGCATACACACCATCACTTTATGTGATGAAAAAAAACGACATTTTCTGTGAAGTAAAAAACGACGTTTTTGAAACTTCAATTTTCAAAGACGAAGTTGCCTACACACCATTGTTTTTCTCACAATGTTCTAGCAAAGCGAGGTTACGTTCACCACGTTTTTCCATTGAAGCTCGCTTCATAAGTAGCTTCTGGGCATGCGCGGATGAAAAAACGTCGTTTTAAACGACGTTTTTGCTACACACGGTCAATTTCTGTGAAGTAAAAGTTGACGTTTTGAAAAACGACACATAAAATTGAAGCATGCTTCAATTTTTTTTGGTCGTTTTTTAGAAGACATAAAACAACGTTTTCCCCCACACACGGTCAATTAAAGTGACGTTTTTAAAAACGTCATTTTTTTTCATCACATAAAACGACCGTGTGTACGCGGCATCAGAAGAGAAAAAAATATATATATTCGATAGAATCTTTAAAAAAATAAAATAAAAATGTTGACTCTTCATGTCTCTCTATGTCGAATCTTCATGTCTCTCCATGTCGAATCTTTTCTCTCTATGTCGACTCTTCTTCATGTCTCTATAATGTTGAATCTTTTCTCTCTATGTCGAATCTTTTCTCTTTATGTAGAATAATATTGGACTAATAGAGTTAAGGTTAGGCACAATTAAGGTCGAATCTGTCATTGAAGGCTTATGGTGTCTGTCGCATGTTCTAAGAAGAAAAAAAAAGAAGATTCAACAGAATCTTAAAAAAATAAAAAATTTGAGTCTTCATGTCTCTCTATGTCGAATCTTCATGTCTCTCTATGTCGAATCTTCATGTCTCTCTATGTCGAATCTTCATGTCTCTCTATGTCCAATCTCTTCTTCATGTCTCTATAATGTCGAATCTTTTCTCTCCATGTCGAATCTTTTCTCTTTATATAGAATAATATTGGACTAATAGAGTTAAGGTTAGGCACATTCGACCACAACGAAAATGAAAATAAAGCTTTTGTTTATGTCGGATCTTTCGGTTTTCGTTTTATGTGCTTTCGTTATTGTTTGTTAAAAGGATAACAAAAATACCTGAAATTTGGCCAAAAATGCATTCGGACTAAAACGAATGCACATGTCTACTAAATTCCTGTCCAGGATATTGCACAGGAAGTGAAGGGAAAACTCAACAGGGAGGCAGACCTGAAAGAGGGTTTGACTTGAGATCGTCCTACATAAGGCTATCATGTGCTGTCCCTGGTCTGTTGTTTTAAAATACACTGCTCTGAGAGCTACAGTCAGCAGAATTCAGTGTAGAGCTAGTATCAAGTTCCAGACAAGTATACTTGTGAAATGTCATCTAGTTATAACAATTCCTTCAATATAGGCTAAGTCCGTACTGTACCGGTATAAACTATGACTGTAGTCAAAGCAAAGTAGACCAAGATGTCACATCTTCACCCATACAACTGAATACAATTGGTTGATAGAAGAAGTGTACCAGGACTAAATTACCATGTAGAAAAGAGCAACTACGATATTCATTAAGAACCAATGGAAGGGATATTATTATTATTATTATGCAGGATTTACAGTATCTCACAAAAGTGAGTACACCCCTCACATTTTTGTAAATATTTTATTATATCTTTTCATGTGACAACACTGAAGAAATGACACTTTGCTACAATGTAAAGTAGTAAGTGTACAGCTTGTATAACAGTGTAAATTTGCCATCCCCTCAAAATAACTCAACACACAGCCGTTAATGTCTAAACCGCTGGCAACAAAAGTGAGTACACCCCTCTAGTGAAAATGCCCAAATTAAGCCCAAAGTGTCAATATTTTGTGTGGCCACCATTATTTTCCAGCACTGCCTTTACCCTCTTGGGCATGGAGTTCACCAGACCCCCCCCCCCCTCCCCACCCCTTTAACCTCTGCAGCAATACTGGCAGCACTCATACATCTATTTCACAAAGTCAACCTCTGGATATGATGCCGAGCATGTGTACTCAACTTCTTTGGTCAACCATGGCGAGGTCTGTTCTGAATGGAACCTGTCCTGTTAAACTGCTGTATGGTCTTGGCCACCGTGCTGCAGCTCAGTTTCAGGGTCTTTTAACGCAGCACTTTTTTCTGTTACTTTTAATATTAATCCTAACCTTAACCCCAACTCCTAACCCTAACCTAACCTTTACTCTAAAGCCGTGTACACACGATTGGTTTGTCCGATGAAAACAGACTGTTTTCATCGGACAAACTGATCGTGTGTGGGCCCCATCGTTTTTTTTTCCATGGGTGAAAAAGAATAGAACATGTTTTTTAGCAGTGATCACTGTATTGGGGTCACTGGTTTCCAAAAAAGTGTCAAAGGGTTCTGTTAGTGTCTCAACTGTCCGCCGCAATATTGCAGTCCCGCTATAAGTCGCTGATCACCACCATTACTAGTAAAATAAATAAATAAAAATATTGCATAGTTTGTAGACGCTATAACTTTTGCGCAAACCAATCAATATACGCTTATTGGGATATTTTTTTTTTACATATTGGCCTAAATTGATGAAGACATTTTTTTTCATTATTGGATATTATTGGTTTTCATAGCAGAAAGTTAAAACGATAGTTTTTTTTTAAAATTGACAATTTTTGTTTAAAAAGGCCGCAGAGGGGATCAAATACCACAAAAAAAAAACACTATTTTTGCCGTATCGCAAATAATGGCCTAGTTATGGGGGGGGGGGGGAGTAACCATACGTAAAGTCCAACTCTGCAAGGGTTAATTGTTCATTTTGTCTACCTGATCCCCCCCATCCCATGACAGTTGGTGCTCCCTCATGGTTCGGTGGTGGACTGTCCTAAGATATCCTCACATCCACCGCAGGACTATGGACCCTGCTCTAGTCTCAATGATGTCAGGGCCTTGAACTGGTGGAGTGTGGGGGTGCAGACGTTGAAGGGACCTTTCTAGCTGCAGAGAGGAGTGGGGGATCAGGAAGGCAAATCTCCTTCTACCCCCCCCCCCCCCAGGAATAAATGAGCAATTAACCCTTGCGGTGTGAGCACAGCCCCACAGCCACAATACTAAGACCCCTGAAGCAAAGTATAGTTTACCTAAATAGATTACAGTGAGCAATGCTGCAAGCTTCAGCTAGGATTACATCCATGTGCTAAGTCACTGTAACAGCTGCTTGTACTGTACACTTGCTAAGTATATAATGAGAAATGTCCTTTCAGAAATATGCTGTAATTACTTTTTTTAATTGCTCCCTTATTTAAAATGTTTTGCAATTTAGTGCATCTGTTTCTTGTTAACGATTTACTTACGCTGCATGTTCTTCTGATCTATCTTACCTGCTTATTGCTGCCAGTTTGGTTGTTGTACATTGCATTCCCTGGTAACAGCCAATAAGAACACACACAGTATGTACTGTACTGGTGACCATGGTCTAGTGAATTCTAGTGTAGCAGAGTGCCTATTGACTCACCAGGCCCAAATGCAGGTGTAGGTCCTTTTATCTCCATTTCAAAAAACTTTCCGAGTTCCTAAACATGCAAAAATTACTGTGCGCTGCTAAAGTGTTTGTGTGGGTTTGGCTTGAAGAAAATGTGGCAACCCTACTATGGACAGCTGGGACGAATAATGAGGTCTGACTACCAGGTAAGATGTGGATTGAGAAATGGAGGTGTTATCTCACCCAAAGATCTACAAAGCCTCCAGGACCTACAGAAGAACTTTCAGAAGATGCTGAGATGCTGTTTCCATTGTTGTGTTAACCACAAGACTCGGACCAATATGCAGGTTAAGGACCTTGCCCCTTTTTGCGATTTGGCACTGCGTCGCTTTAACTGACAATTGCGTGGTCGTGCGACGTGGCTCCCAAACAAAATTGGCGTCCTTTATTTCCCACAAATAGAGCTTTCTTTTGGTGGTATTTGATCACCTCTGTGGTTTTTATTTTTTGCGCTATAAACAAAAATAGAGCGACAATTTTGAAAAAAATGCAATATTTTTAACTTTTTGCTATAATAAATATCCCCCAAAAATATATAAAAAAAAATGTTTTCCTCAGTTTAGGCCAATACATATTCTTCTACCTATTTTTGGTAAAAAAATTGCAATAAGCGTTTATCGATTGGTTTGCGCAAAATTTATAGCGTTTACAAAATAGGGGATAGTTTTATGGCATTTTTAATTAAAAAAATGTGTTGCTACTAATGGCGGCGATCAACGATTTTTTTCATGACTGCGACATTATGGCGGACACATCGGACAATTTTGACACATTTTTGGGACCATTGTCATTTTCACAGCAAAAAGTGCTATAAAAATGCATTGATTACTGTGAAAATGACAATTGCAGTTTAGGAGTTAACCACTAGGGGGCCCTGTAGGGGTTAAGTGTGACCTTGTATGTGTTTCTAACTGTAGGGGGGTGGGGCTGGACGTGTGATGTCATTGATCGTCTTTCCCTATATCAGGGAACAGACGATCAATGACACTGCCACTGTGAAGAACGGGGAAGGTGTGTTCACACCTCTCACCGTTCTTCAGCTCCTGTGACCGATCACGGGCCATGGCTGGGCTCTTAAAGGCGATGTACATGTACATGTCTGTGCCCAGCTGTGCCATTCTGCCGACGTATATCGGCGTTAGGCGGTCCTTAAGTTGGTAAACAAAAACCTGTATGCATAAAAGGAAACAAATTTTATCAGGAAAATTGAATAAAAAATACATCCCACATTGTGCTAAACTGCAACCCACAGAAACACATCATTGGAAACTGCACTATTGACTACAACAACATACCGTATTTATCAGCCTATTGCGCGCCCCAGCGTATAGTGCGTACCCCCGAACTTGAAGAAGAATTCCTGGAAAAAAAAAATACTTACAGTTTGAATGCCCCTCGTCGGTGTCTTGCCCGTCGTCCATCGGCGGCCTCGTCCGGTCCGGCGTCCTTCTGCGGCCATCGTGGTGTCCTCCCCGCTTCCCGCGCTGAGTTTGAACCACTGCGCCGGCATATACCGAGCGCAGTACACTCGGGTATAGTCGGGCAGGCTCGGCTCCTCTCGCGTAAAGGACGTACAGGACGCACAGGACGTGACCGCGAGAGGAGCCGAGCCTGCCCGACTATACCCGAGTGTACTGCGCTTGGTATATGCCGGCGCAGGGGTTCAAACACAGCGCGGGAAGCAAAAAAGTGCGCGGTATACGCCGATAAATACGGTAGTTAATGCTAACCTCCAACTAAACTAACATTTTAGTTTAGTAAGGGAAAGGGTTAGAACTGTTCAGATTTTATTGCTTGTTAGGGAGATTTTCCCAAACTTCCTGTCTCCAGGTTTAGGGTATTATGGATCGGAAATCCTGACAAGAAAAGTCTGATGTAAGCTTTTGTTTCAAAATTCTGGCCCTGTGTACGCTCCAACTGACTTTTTCTGTCAGAATTTCCACCAACAAAAGTTTAGGAATTTAGTTGAGGAAAAAAGGATGGACAGCCGCACTCTTAAAAATGGAAAAATGCACTACAAAAACAAGCAGAAAACGGGAAAAATAGCCTACGCGTTTCACACTACAAATCAGTGCTTAATCATGGCCAACAAAAGTTTAGGAGCTGGTTCTCAAATTTTCCTATCAGAAATTCCGTTCGTCTGTAGCAATTCTGGAAAAAAATTCGGAAACAATTTGACGCATGCTCGGAGGCATTTAACTTAATTTTCTCGGCTCATCGTAGTTCTTGACTGTCGAAAGTTCAGAGAACTTTTGTGTGACCGTGTGTATGCAAGCCAAGCTTGAGCGGAATTCCGTCGGAAAAACCATCCAAGGTTTTTCCGACGGAAAATCAGATCGTGTGTACGCGGCATGATAAGAAAAACAAATGTGGTGGTGCATCTCTCTAATGGGAACAGAGTCAGAAACAAAATCAATCTTGGGTTTTTACTGTTCACTGTGTCCTTCTGCGTTGGTGACACCTGTTCCCCTTACTATCTGTCCGGTTACCCCACAATACCCCGCAATACTCCGCAATACCCCACAATACCCCGCAATACTCCGCAATACCCTGCAATACCACACAATACTCTACAATACCCCACAATACTCTACAATACCCCACAATACTCTACAATACCCCACAATACTCTGCAATACCCCACAATACTCTGCAATACCCTGCAACATCGCCTATGGGGATTTTTAAGTAGCAAAGTTTGGCGCCATTCCACAAGCGTGTGCAATTTTGAAGGGTGACATGTTGGGTATCTATTTACTCGGCGTAACTTCATCTTTCACATTTAAGCAAAAGAATGAAGAAAAAATACTAAATTTGCCAAATTTTATAACAGAAACAAAGAAAAATTATAATTTTTTACAGAATTTTCAGTCTTTTTTCTCTTATAGCGCAAAAAATAAAAAACTCAACGGTGATTAAATACCACCAAAAGAAAGCTCTATTTGTGTGAAAAAAAGGACGAAAATTTCATTTGGGTACAGTGTTGTTTGACTGAGTAATTGTCATTCAAATTGTGAGAGCACCGAAAGCTGAAAATTGGTCTGGTTATTAAGGGGGTTTACGTGCCCAGTGGTCAAGTGGTTAAGTATGGACGTCGTTCCCGTGTCGAATTTTGAATTTTTTACGTCGTTTTCGTAAGTCGTCCGTGAATAGGGCTGGACGTCATTTACGTTCATGTCAAAACCAATACGACCTTGCGGCCTACTTTGGAGCAATGCACACTGGGATATTCCACGGACGGCGCATGCGCCGTTCCTGAAAAACGTCAATCATGTCGGGTTATTTACATAAAACACGCCCCCCTGTTCCAAATTTGAATTAGGCGGGCTTACGCCGGCCTATTTACGCTACGCCGCCGCAACTTACGGAGCAAGTGCTTTGAGAATACAGCACTTGCCCGTCTAAGTTGCGGAGGCGTAACGTAAATAGGATACGTTACGCCCGCACAAAAATGCGCCGATCTACGAGAATCTGGCCCTTCATCTACTACACAGTTCATTTTTGCACTTCACATTACATAGATAGTAATAATAGTAATAGTAGCTTATTTGCAAACTACCCTGCATGAGGCGACATGACACAGCCCAGGAAGACCAAAGTATTTAAATGTACATGACCTCTCGTCATTTTTAGGCCGTCTTGGAGGAGGCAGAGCAGCTACTGAATATAATTGTCCAAGCTGTGAAGGATATTAGTTGGATGTACAACGTCCCCCCCCCCCCCTCATTCTCAGCCAGGAAGTTAACCTGACAAGGGCAATGTGTTGAGAAGGCCTGGGACAATTATAACCAGCCGCCTGTGCCCTTTCCCTCCTAATGGCTGAGTATGTAAGATATGTAACTTACGCTGCGTCAGCTTTGACCTCAGAGGCATATTTTACCCATAATCCTTCTGTGCCAGGAGACTAAGTATCAATGACACAAAAGTAATAGTGCCGGTGGAGGGATGGCTTTGGTGACCCTATCATGTGGATAAGCTTTCTGTAATAGGCCGGGCCCAATTTCCCTTATCAGCAGTATAGCAGAGACCATATGTTGATATAGACAAGAACATTAAAAAATACATTTTGAGGTAAGGTCCTGTTTTAAAGGACATCTGACTCTTAAAGTGGTAGTAAACCACTGTGTTTTTTTTGCCACCTACAAGGCAATGTCATAATGTGCTAGTATGCATAACATACTAGCATATTATGTGAATCTTACCTTAGAACAAAGCCCTCCAACGATGCTCTGTCACCACTGAAGGCGCTTCCATCTTTACCCAGTCTTCCTTCCGGGTTAGCAGACTCCGACTGTGTGAGTGGACAGAGCCGTGATGATGTCACTCCCGCGCATGCCACTGTTTACAGCACAGGACTCTGAAGGAATGACTCGGGCACTTGTGATGTCATCGGCTGAATGTGATGTATACATCTCCTAAACTGCACACGTTTAGGAGATATTTACAATACCTATAGGTAAGCCTTATCAAAGGTCAAAATTTACTCTCACTTTAAAGTGTATGCAAGCCCTAACAATGAACTTCTCTAATTTTCTTCCTTTTGTTCTGTTAACAACTTGGCGACTGGCCAACGCCGATATACGTCGGCAGAATGGCACAGCTGCGCAAAGCAGCGTACCTGTACGTTGCTTTGAATTTGCCGCCGAGCGGGCGCGCGTGTCCGTGGGTCCCGCAGACTCAATGTCCCGCGATCGTCTCACGAGAGGCAGATCGGGGAGATGCCTATGTAAACAAGCCATTTTGTTGTTCTGCCTAGTGATAGGACAGTGATCTACTGCTCCCTATCATCGGAAGCAGTGATCAGTGTTATGTCACTTGTAGCCCATCCCCCCCACAGTTAGAATCACTCCCTCGGACAACTTAACCCCTTCATCGCCCCCTAGTGTTTAACCCCTTCCCTGCCAGTGTCATTTACACAGGATTCAGTGCATTTTTTATAGCACTGATCGCTGTATAAATGACAATGGTCCCAAAATAGCGTTAAAAGTGTCCGATGTGTCGGCCATAATGTCGCAGTCACAACAAGAATTTGCAGATCACCGCCATTACTAATAAAAAATGTTAATACAAAAATTGCATAAATCTATCCCCTGTTTTGTAGACGCTATAACTTTTGCACAAACCAATCAATATACGCTTATTGCAATTTGAAACCCCGACGTACGATTCCAAACCCGAACTGTCCGGGTGAATCCCCAACAGGTGGCAACCCTAACGGAAACTTTGAAATTTCATATGTGTTTGAAACAATTTTACTTTTGCTTCCATCACTTCCTGCAGGTCATGTGACATCCAGGAAGCACTGGCTTGCTGCATCACAGAAAAGGATGTAATAGGGACCTCATTACTATACCACGTTCCACCCATTGTCTATACATAGGAGGGAGTGGATGGGGGCATTCAGCTGTCAGACCCCGTTCACATCTCCTTGTAGCGGGAACTCACATTCCTGCGTGCGTTTTTTGGAGAGCCTTTGCTCCTCACACATAGGGAAGCCCATTCTCTTAAATGGGCTGCCCTACGTGCAACATTCACCGCAAAGGAACGTTTTTAGAGCAGAATGTGGTGCACTTTTTACTCTGCTTTTTCGTGTGTTTGCAGCACACTTCTGAAGCGCAAGACAAAGCGTGCATTTTCTGTGCAGCTTGCCATGCATTTGTAAACGCACAGATGTGAATGGAGCCTCATTGTTCTTGTGTAAACAAACCAATTTTAGTTTCAGCTCTCAGTCACACCTAGCGTAGTGGGAGTGCTTGTATTTTGGCTCTTTTTTCCATGATACTCATAGGGCAGCTCGTTGATTTCAATGGGCTGCCCTACATGTGGCAAAGTAGCTCATTGAACATTTGGGCACGTTGCAGTTTGCACCATTTTACTGTGCGTCTTGCTGTGTTTGTCACTTGTTTTTTCATGTGGTAAAATGTGTGCTTGCTTATGCATTTGGTGTGCCCCTAACAATTAATGACAACAAAAGCACAACTAGTTAATTTTAGGTGTATAAAGGTAGTCATACACTATACAATCCCTGTACAGTCTCCTTTAGATTTACCAAACGATATAATAGGAGGAAACACCTATCCAATCACTCTGTATTCAACCAGGAAGGCCCTTACACTACACAGTTGATGGTAAATCTAAAGGATTGTACAATCAGATTGTATAGTGAACTTTACATAACCCAGGACATACTTCTCCTGTTTTCAATACGACAACTCTGATCCACATAGGCTATTATCTGATCACTCAGCTCCTGCACACTCTGCTAAATGAACACTATATGCAAAATGAAAGTAAGGTAGAAAAATTTAAAAATCAATGCCTGTGTATTTTGTGAGAACGGTGATTACTGATTGATTTGCATTGAAAAACCATGCACCTGAGGGGGTGGGAGGGAGCCATCTCCTGGACAGGGAAGCTTCAGGGTGTGTGCTAATGAGGTCACCTGGTGCTAAGGTCTGTCCGGGAAGTAATGGAAAGTTGTTTTTTTATACAACAAGCTGGAAACTCAGGTAAGGGCTGTGTATGTGTAGAATAAATAGAAAGCTTTTTCTTTTCTGCAAAATACGTACATTAATGCTATATTGGTACATAGGGGAGCTGGAATTTAGAAAAGGTGACTTTATCCTTTAGCCACTTCAGCTCTGGAATATTTTTTTCCCACAAATGGAGCTTTCTTTTTGTGGTATTTGATCACCTCTGAGTTTTTTATTTGTTACAATTTTGACAAAAAAACAAACAAACATTTGTTTTGCTTTCTGCTATAAAACATATCCACTAAATTTTTTTTTTTTTTTTTAAATCTAATTTCTTCATCAATTTAGGCGTTTATTGATTGGTTTGCCCAAAAGGTATATCGTCTACAAACTAGGGGATATATTTATTGCATTTTTTTTTTTTTACTAGTAATGACAGCGATCAGCGGGACTGCTATATTGCGGTGGACTATGGGACACTGACTGATGTTTTTCTTGGGACCAGTGATACTAATACAGTGATTAGTGCTAAAAAAAAGGGTTAACTGTGTGCCTAACATGTGTTGGAGGTGCTTGTACTAGGGGAAGACATGGATCGATGTCCATGCTTTACAGACACAAGATCCATCCCTTCCATCCTTTCAGAACGGCAATATGCCTTGTTTACATAGGCAGACTGCCATTCTGCCTCTGTACCAAACAATCGGCGTGTGTCGGTCGACATTGAGTACACGGTACCCACTGATCGCCTCCTGCTGTGTATACTCACAGTGGGAGTGAGCCACTGGCGGCACACGTTTGTGCCCGCTCCCAGGAAGTGCAGGCTCATAAATAAAAAAATTAGGGGTGTGGAAATTAAAGATTAATTCCTCGATTAATCGTAATTTTTTTTTGATCGATCAAAATTCTTTTGATCGGTACTAGTGGTGCAACGGATCGTAAATGATCCGTGATCCGAGCGGGTCACCATATGCGGATCGGCACACCACGTGATCCGTAGAGCTCCACTGCTGCCTCGGCCATAGGAAAGGCTGCGGCATCGGCCTAGCTCCCGGAGCCACCCGGCGGCGGCCTAGGTGAGCCTAGAGCGGCGCACTGACGTCATCACCCGGCGTCAACTTGCTTGTGTTCTCTGGTAAGACTAAGCAAGCACTAATCTTCCTATACTGTGGGGGAGATGTGGACCATATTACAGTGGGAATGTGGGACCCAAAAATTGGTCCTGCCCTGGGGACCCTTGGTGAATTTGTCCCCAATTTTGTGCAGTATAGAGCAAAGCTCTCACTTGTAATAGTAACTTGCGTGGAGCTAGGAAGCCATTGCTGTCCATGCAAAGCTCACACCTGTTAATGAATGTCTTCCCCTGCTGGATCAGATTTGCGATTTATGGTGAGTGTTCATTAAAGTGCCATTTTTCTTCAGGGGCCAACAGCAACAGTGTGACATCAGATGGTTGGAGACAATAATGAAAGGTCAGGAACCCATCTGAAATAGCTGCACAGATTAATCCCCCTGCTGTCCCCACGGAAATTCCTGGCACCCCACACATTGCTCACGGGGCACACTCTCGACAAGTTAGCAGATTTCAGATGTATTTTTACCACAGTAAAAGGGCAGGCACCTTCACACTGGATGTTTAGGAAGGGGGACCGGCCCATTTTCACACCAATGTACTTCTACATAGTTTTATTAGACAGCAAAGCCCAAGGAAAATACAAGGATAATAGAGGGTGGGTTTGGAGTTTTGGTTGTTATCAAGTCGAATTCTGATAATAATAATAGCTGCATTTGACATACCTTTTCTTTTTTGTTTTATAACGTGTATACAAAGACAAAAGTTTTCTTTCTTAGTTTTGGATAGCGTATTGAAGTGTTAGACCCTCTGCCAAGTTTGTATTGCTGTCTCTGTCCCCGCTGATTCGGTCCTCTGATCATTGTCACTGAGACAGAAAGTAAGTGGGAACCCTAAATGTTAGAATTTTTATGGGAGCAAACAGTGGTTCTTGTGACAACTTGTAGGCAGGTGCCCTTATGTTATTACTGTGTCAGTGCCGGCCCAAGACATTGTGCTGCCTGGGACCAAGAATGAAATGCTGCCCCTCCCCCCCCCCAAAAAAAAATAACGTCATGGCTCTATACCTGTATAAAGGAGTATAAAGAGGACCTGTCATGGCTCTATACATGTATAAAGAAGAATAAAGAGGACCTGTCATGGCTCTATTCATGTGATGAAGACAAAATTGCTTAAAGGGGTGGTTCACCCTAAAAAACACTTTTTCTTATTCCACTGCCCCCCCACATTACAATCCGATTAAGGCTCTTTTTATTTTTTTCATGCTGTACATACCTTAGTAGAGCATATTCACCAGTGCACCCGGGTTGCGAGTCCCGCGGGAGTGGGCGTTCCTCACATGCTGGTGATTGACGTTTTGCCCAAAAACGAGCTCCCCCATCGCGTAAGCCGCGTCACGGTTGGCGAAAGGAGCCGAACGGCGAGTCGGCGCTATACTGTGCATGCGCATTGCCGTTCGGCTCCTTTCGCCAATCGTGACGCGGCTTACGCGACGGGGGGGGGAGCTCGTTTTTGGGCAAAACGTCAATCACACACATGTGAGGAACGCCCACTCCCGCGGGACTCGCAACCCGGATGCACGGGTGAATATGCTGTACTAAGGTATGTACAGCATGAAAAAAATAATAAGAGCCTTAATCGGATTGTAATGTGGGGGGGCAGTGGAATAAGAAAAAGTAGTTTTTAGGGTGAACCACCGCTTTAAGGAAAGCAACCAATGGTCGGACTTTATATGCAACACAGACAGGAATAGCAAAAAATATATAATTTTATTACAAAGTAGTTACATGAAACAACATTAAAAAGAAAACCATACAAGATGTCAGGTATGAAAAATGTCCCCTGTGCGTCTACGCGTTTCGCAGTGAGGGTTCTTCAGGACGGACAAGAGAGGAAAATAGTCAAAGTCATCCGAACCACATAGGCATAGATATATCCTGTACACAGTCTACTATACAATCTGCCATAATGAGTAATAACATTGTACCGGGGACGCGCACGGGGACAGGGCGGTATTAGGAGCATAAGAATTTGTGGGTAGAGTAGGAGGGAGTGGCAATGCAGAGGGCTGGAGAGGCGGGCAGTAATAGGATCATTAGCATTTGTGGGTAGAGTAGGAGGGAGCGGCAATGCAGAGGGCTGGAGAGGCGGAGTTCCGCCGAGAGCTAGGGGGAACAGATTCCGACGGGCAACCATTCTCGGCACAACAGGTTCCTCAGAGGGAGCGGCACCTGCCTTTCTCACTCGCAGACTGCTCCCCTCCGGCTCCGAGTGTCCTCACAGGCAGCGGAGTGGGCTGTCTGGCGGGCGGCAGAATGCTGCCCCCCTAAAAGTGCTACCTGGTACCACCCGGTCCCATCATAGGGCCGGCCCTGTACTGTGTGATGACTTAAATTGGTTGTACACCCTGTACAACCACTTTTACATACAGGTAAGCCTAGGCTTACCTGTAGGTGCTCGAAATATCTCCACGATTTAGGAGATATTTACAATAATGACGGGCGCCAAAGTCTACGGCGCATGCGCACTTTAGAAACAGTGATCGTGCCGTTTCTAAAGTAGGTCATGCCGTGACTTGCGGCTCCGGTCAATCACAGCGCCGGAGACGTGATACCCGGAAGTAACCAACGGGAGAGATGTCGGCCGCCGGAGTGGTGTATGAGGACGGCTGCGGGGGCTTTCGATCTAAGGTGAGTATTACATAATGAGCTAGTGTGCTATGCATACTAGCTCATAATGCCTTTGTCTTGCAGGTGTTATTTTTTTTTTTAATAATGGGTTTACAACCACTTTAAGGGTTAATGGGTGCAATTCACTAAGGGCTAGTTTACACTTGCTTCAAAACATAGCTTCGGACACGCTTTTGTTAAAGCTCTCTGAATGCCAGTCAAAGCTCCTGTCACTAAATAAAATGGTTAATTTACAGCCCTGTTTACACCTTGCTTTTACCTGGTGATTCGATGAGGCTTCGGTGGGACTTTGGGGGAGCTTCGATGAGCCTTTAGTAGAGCTTCGATGGGGCTTCGATGAGCCTTTGGTGGAGCCTCGATGAGCCTTTGCTGGAGCATCAATGGGCCTTTGGTGGGGCTGCAGTGATGTTTTGTGGGGCTTTGGTGAGGCTTTTTTTTGTGGGGCTTCAGAGGGGCTTCAGTGGGGCTTTGGCATAGACTTCTATGGATTTTTGGGATGAATGCCTTTTGGGATGAATTAGAGCGGACACTGCGAGCCAGGCCTTCTCGTCCACATCAGTGCCTGATCTCATAAATGCGCTTCTGGAAGAATGGTCAAACATTCCCATAGACACCCTCCTAAACCTTGTGGACAGCCTTCCCAGAAGAGTTGAAGCTGTTATAGCTGCAACGTATGGGCCAACCCAATATTGAACTACGGAGTAAGACTGGGATGCCATTAAAATACATGTGTGTAAAGACAGGTGTCCCTAAACTTTGGACAATATAGTGTATCTTTTTTTTTTTAAATGGACCCTGTCACCAGAAGATTGTCCCATAAGATTATATGTACATTTAACATATAATGCATGTGTTTTATCTGTAAAACACATCCCTTGTGTAGGCACCCAAAAGCCCTCATATTGCTGCTGGATGCCACCATCTTGAATGTGATGTCAGATGCCCCAACAGACAGAGAGCCGTCATTCAAGTCACACTTTGTAGTATACCCCTTCTCCCCACCCCCAGCAGTTAGAGAAAGGGTTATATAAGAATGTGAAGGGAGTTGTGCTGGAGCTGGGCCAGCAGAGAAAGTAATTAGGTCCTTACAGAAGGAGGAGAAGGCTATGAATTGCGAGAGGGAAAGGGGTCTGCGTTAGGGAGTTGCAAGTGAATAAGCTCTCTGATTATGGAATTGAACACCACTGCAAGTAAGCATTTAAAATATATTGGTGACAGGGCCTCTTAACCAGTTGGTAGGTGCTCCCTCTAGTGGAAAATATACAAATCTCTATATTTAAAACAGTAAGAAATATATGGAAGCGCAAAGCTTGTAGAAAGTGAAAGTCATATAATCCTCGCTTTACATTAAACGCTGCATAAAAAATAAAAACGTTTTAAAAAAAAAATTATAATTGCATATACTTCAAGATGCAAGCTTTTAACCTTAGCCACAAAATCCTTATGTGCGTGCCTCTGTTTTTTTTTTTTTTAGTTAATGACCTGACTTTCTCATATCTTTGTTTAATATCTTTCTTATACCACTGATATCCCCCTTGTCCAATGGGAATGTCCATATTGGCCACTGAGGTGCTGTTATCGGACAGGAGGCAGTTGATGGGACTTAGCTCTGAGGTTAGAAATGTCACTGGTCCCCAATACAAAGCGAAACAATTTTTTTTGTAAGCGGTGCACAGAGGGGATTACCGGCTAATGATGGTGATGACAGGCATCTTATTATCAATGCTCTTAGGTAAGACTTTTACATTTTAAATGGATAAATGCAAGCCCTAACAGGATAACATTTAGTTTTTTAAATCGCTGAATATCATGAACTATTTTTTTTAAACAAATACTTAAAGTGGATGTAAGTGTGGGGGGGGCTCTCTGGGGACCCTAGTGCAAGGGGAGGCTCTCTGGGGACCCTAGTGCAAGGGGGGGCGCTCGCTGGGGACCCTAGGGCAAGGGGGTCTCTCTTGGGACCCTTATGTAAGTGGGAGGCTCTCTGGGGACCCTAGTTCAAGGGGGGGATCTCTGGGGACCCTGATGTAAGGGGGAGGCTCTCTGGGGACCCTGATGTAAAGGGGGGGGGGTTCTCTGGGGACTCTGATGTAAGAGGTGCTCTGTGGGGACACTGAAGTAAGGAGCAGCTCTCTGGAGACCCTGATGTAAGGGGGGCTCTGTACTCTGATTTAAGAGGGAGGCTTTTATTGTGCAATTGCATATACTTTATGTACCGTTTTTGTGCGTGTTTGCAAAATTAAAGTGGGTCATCTGTATAAAGTTCAGGGCCAAGTTTTTGTCCCAGTCCAGCCCTGCCTAAGCCCCATCTCAATCCATGAGAGCAGGGCGCTCCCATGTCTCTCCTCATTGGCTCACACAGCAGGGGGAGTCTTTGGCCCCTGCTTCTGTCAATCACAGCCAGTGAACCAATGAGGAAAGAGAAGGGTGTGGGGCCGAGCCTTGCTCTGTGTGTGAATAGACAATGTCTATTCACAGGAGCGAGGCTGCTCGATTGCCCCCATAGCAAGAGGTTTGCGACTGGGGACTGGGGACATTGGGCAGGGGGGAGTAGCCAGGACCCAAAAAGATGAGGATCGGGGGTTGCTCTTTTCAAAACCATTACACAGAGCAGGTAAGTATAACATGTTTGTTATTTATTTTTTATTACAGCCTTTGGAATCACTTTAAATACTTGTTTTCATCCTTTGTTGCATCTCAGTGCTGCTGATCTCAGGCAGCCTGTTTGTGACAACTTCATATCTACATGCACTTTAGCGATACATGCACTCCAGCTGCAAGGTATTTCCCAGGGAAGGTTTCCTGATGGTGACAACAGTGAACCACGCCTGCATAATGAGTGTTGAAATGGCCACTTGTAGTCTCCAAAAAAAAAAAACATGTGACAGGTTGAAAATGTAGGAGCGCAACTGACAGCCAGAGATATAGGGTGACAACGCTCTAACAGGAAGTCACTGAACAAGGATCTTCATGACACAATCTCCAGGTATTATTTTATCGAAAGCTGCAGATTTTAAATGATGGAAAATTACTTGTAAAAAAAAAATATAATGCTTATATGAGATTTTGGTGAGAGGGTTTACATTCATTTAAAGCAAATATATTGTCTGTCTTGTCAAACCTCGTACAGTTAAAGCATAGCGAAATTGGGTCATAAGATAAACAGTCATTACCTGAGTATCTTTTATTAGAATGTAATTAAATTAATGCCTCCAGCAGTTGATTAACATAATAAGTGCACACCTCAAAGCCACGCACGAGTTGCTGTCAATTTTTAAATCTTAATCTTTAAGGCTTATTTAATGAATATATTTTATTGCTGACGTAACACAAAAATATAAAAGCCTATAAAAAGCAGCAAAAGTGGGTGACCAGATTTTTTAAATGAAATCCGGGGACATATTTTTTTTATTGGCAAATGGTAAACTATTTTATACGCATTGTTTCCTCAATTTATATATGCAGTAGTACTGACCTACCTGATTCCTACAATCAGTGCTGATCCTGACCTCCCTGGGGCCCTAAGCAAAATGACATGTCACATTAAAGTTGAGGAGCGGGGGGGGTCTGCCGACAGTGACATGTCACATTAAATATTAAAGCGGTGGTTCACCCTCCTTAACATGATTATAGCATTAAATTCGGCATCGTAGCGCGAGCTACAGTATGCCGGTCTTAAATTTTTAATCCCCGTACTCACTGTACTATGGATCATTGAAGATTCTGACTCCCGCGGGGAATGGGCGTGCCTATGGAGAGGGAGGATGATTGACGGCCGGCTCTGGCACGTCACGCTCCCCGAAGACAGCCGGAGTAGGTCTCGGCTCTTCACGGCGCCTGCGCACAGGCTATGCGCAGGCGCCGTGAAGAGCCAAGCCTATTTCGGCTATTTCCGGAGAAGCGTGACGTGCCAGGGCCGGCCGTCAATCACCTTCTCTCACCATAGGAACGCCCATTCCCCGGAATCTTCAATGATCCATAGCACAGTGAGTACGGGGATTAAAAATTTAAGACCGGCATACTGTAGCTCGCGCTACGATGCCGAATGTAATGGTAGTAAAAAAAAAAAAATTTTTTTTTTTTTTAATAGGGTGAACCCCCGCTTTAAAGTTGAGAAGCGAGGAGGGATGTTCCGCTGTCGTAAATTACATCTTACATTAAAGTGAGAAGCGGGGGGTGCTGCCTTCTTATTCTTACCTCTTCTCCCATGCAGCCAGCGAGTTGAGAAGCAGGACGGGGGCCAAAAATTACTTCTCACTCACCAGGCGGGGCCTCTAGTAATTTGGGGTGCCCTCTGCAGCTTTGTGGGGCCCTAAGTGGCTTGCATAGTGAGCCTATAGGGCGGATCGGCCCTGCCTACACTGACTACTACACTGACCTAACTTATCCCTACACTGACCTATCTGATTTCTACACTATCCGCTACACTGACCTGATTCCTACATTGACCACTACACTAACCTACCTGATTCCTACACTGATCTACCTGATCCATACACTGACCACTACACAGATCTATATGATTACTATACTGATCACTACACTAAACTACCTGATTAATATACTGACCTACCTGAGTTCTACACTGACCTACCTGAGTTCTATACTGACCACTACACTGACCTACCTGAGTTCTATACTGACCTACCTGATTCCCGCACTACTCACACCCCCCCTACATGAACAGTGTAGATCGGTTGATTTTGCTCACCTCTCCATGACCTGGAATCCACCGGAACAGGGCTCTCCCCAGCACTCCCCAGGGCTGTTCCCGACACCCAGCCGCTCCACAGTATCCCCTGCCAAGAGCTTCTTCAATAGCCGCCATACGCTCTGCACCGCCACATATGCTCTTCACCGCCCACCGGAGTCCCTGGGTGGGGGGGGGCAACACGGCACACTTGGGAGGCACAGTAATGATTTTGCGCCCCCCCCCACCTAAATGTTGGACCCGGGGCAATAGTACCAGATGCCCCCCATGCCGCTGCAATCTGGGGACAAATCCGGGGACAGACTGGCTATATGAGGTTATACTGGCTCCAAGGACAGTGTCCAAACTTCGGAGACTGTCCCCGTAAACCGGGGATGTCTGGTCACCCTAGTCTACTCACTGCAATATAAGTTATTTTAATTCCTGTTTGTCAGGAACAGTTGAACTTTTGAAGGCTTGGGGTGTTTAAGGACTGCATAAATAAAGATCTACGTACATGAGGTTGGACATGACATGGACTGATTTACATAGAGAAAATACTTGCCGCCAATACTGCAATTTGCAGCAGCTAAGCAGAAATGTTTGCTGTGCTTCTCCTGAACCCGGTGCTCCAATGACACTGACTGATGGTCTTCTAACTGTTTAGAACTTCAAGTCTCCTCTCCCGATGCCTCTGAGGATGGTGGAAACCTTGCTGATGGCCATCCAGGTTCTGTGGACTCCACTTGGGATGACAAGTCACTTAATGCCGAACAAATCCTTATAGAGAAGAGTCGGGATTACGGAAACGTGGCTACAGAAGACAGGCAAGAGAAAAAAAATGTTACTCCTGGTGCATCCCCTTCTGAAACTGTTAATATTACACTAGAAAAAGATGACGCAGCCGTGGAGGCTGTTGTTGCAGAAGGCCAAGACAAGGACAGGGAAGAAGTAATTGGTGATCCAACCAGTAAAATTGAAGAAAAGGCCAGCACACAGGAGCCTGAGACAGAGGTGGGAGAGGAAGATCATTTAAAAGAACAGGCTGCAACTTTACATACTTTTAAGGAAAGTTCTGAAGCGGAGGAGAAAGAACCTGTCCCCGAGACTACTGAAAATGAGCAAGTGCTAGCTGTTCCTAAAGAGGAATCGGAGTCCGATGTGATTGAAGAGTCTGGCCAAGCGCCAGAGGAAAATCTTGAATCAGCAGAGGAAGAAGATCAACATTCTGAAACAGAGTTGGACTCAACATCGGAAGAGGAGGAGGAAGAACCAGGAATAAATCTCAAGGATGATGAACCTGGAGACAAGTCATCAGAAGAGGAAACGCATTTATTTGAAGAAAATGTAGATGAATCGGGTGAAATAGTCGAAGAAGAAGAGGAAGAAGCTGAGTTAGAGGCTGAAGGGAGATCATCCGAACAAGAAACTGAAGAGCGTGGACCAGACTTTGACAGAGAGGGAGATGAAGAAGATGAAGAACTTGAGACAGGGCCTGAACATGACATAACTGGAGACGAGTCTTTAGAAGAAAGTAAAGATGAAGAAGATAAACCAGAAGTACCTTCTAAGGATGATATAGCTAAAGAGGAGATTTCAGAACAAGAGAAAGAAGTAGAACAAGAATTTGATGATAAGGATTATATAGCCGAAGAAGAATCCCCAGAAGAAGAAGGAATTCATGAAACAAACATTTCGGAAGAAGATGAAGAAGCACAAGTTGTAAATGCTAATGAGAACATTGACATTTTAACCGAAGTTCAAGAAGAGCCAGATGTTGATGTTGTTGAAGACAGCCATACAGAAGATGGTAATGTAGAGAATGTGTCAGCAGAAGACCCTAAACCAGAGGAACCTGTTCTATCTGATAGCACAGAGCAGAGTATAGAATCAACACTCGCAACAGAGGAAGCCACTGTTCAGGAGGACACGGATGAAAACATCCCTACAGAAGACAGTAATGTAGAAAACGTGTCAGCAGAAGACCCTAAACCAGAGGAACTTGTTCTATCTGATAGCACAGAGCAGAGTATAGAATCAACACCCGTAGCAGAGGAAGCCACTGTTCAGGAGGACACGGATGAAAACATCCCTACAGAAGACAGTAATGTAGAAAACGTGTCAGCAGAAGACCCTAAACAAGAGAGACTTGTTCTATCTGATAGCACAGAGCAGAGTATAGAATCAACACTCGCAACAGAGGAAGCCACTGTTCAGGAGGACACGGATGAAAACAACATCCCTACAGAAGACAGTAATGTAGAAAACGTGTCAGCAGAAGACCCTAAACCAGAGGAACTTGTTCTATCTGATGCAGCTGATAGCACAGAGCAGAGTATAGAATCAACACTCGCAACAGAGGAAGCCACTGTTCAGGAGGACACGGATGAAAACAACATCCCTACAGAAGACAGTAATGTAGAAAACGTGTCAGGAAACCCTAAACCAGAGGAACTTGTTTTATCAGATGCAGCTGATAGCACAGAGCAGAGTATAGAATCAACACCCGTAGCAGAGGAAGCCACTGTTCAGGAGGACACGGATGAAAACAACATCCCTACAGAAGACAGTAATGTAGAAAACGTGTCAGCAGAAGAACCTAAATCAGAGGAACTTGTTCTATCTGATAGCACAGAGCAGAGTATAGAATCAACACTCACAACAGAGGAAGCCACTGTTCAGGAGGACACGGATGAAAACAACATCCCTACAGAAGACAGTAATGTAGGGAACGTGTCAGGAGACCCTAAACCAGAAGAACTTGTTCTATCTGATGCAGCTGATAGCACAGAGCAGAGTATAGAATCAACACTCACAACAGAGGAAGCCACTGTTCAGGAGGACACAGATGAAAACAACATCCTTACAGAAGACAGTAATGTAGGGAACGTGTCAGCAGAAGACCCTAAAGCAGAGGAACTTGTTCTATCAGATGCAGCTGATAGCACAGAGCAGAGTATAGAATTAACACTCGCAGCAGAGGAAGCCACTGTTCAGAAGAACACTGATGAAAATAACAACCCTATTGTTAAACCAGCATCACAGTTGCCTGCTAAATCATCTAAAAAACAAGCTGTCAGGACAAAGTCAAGAAGGCTAAAAGGTAGACATTCTAGATATCTAAACGGACTAATAAAGTAACTATGCTTTGCAATGCCCTTTTTATGGTAGGGAAAAACCTTAATAGTTTATCAATATAATCACTTTCTTTTAGCATAAGGCATATGGTGAGGGCGAGGCGGCAGATTTAAACCTGTAAACAGACTCATAAATATGTTTTTTTTTATGGCAAAATGCATACAGAAAAACATAAATATAATTTTTCATGGTTTAAAAGGAAAACTGTGTTATAAATTCTTCATCTGGAAACCTGCACTGTAATAATTGTGGGCTGACCAAATGTGTTTATAGTTAACCAGACTATATTGGTATATCTACATTTTTATATATATATATATATATATATATATATATATATATATATATATATATATATATATATATATATGTATATATATATATATATAATCTAAAACCACAAATATACATATATATATATATATACAGTGGAACCTTGGATTGCGAGTAACGCGATTAGCGAGCGTTTCGCAATACGAGCACTGTATTTTTTAAAATCCTAACTCGAATTGCGAGTGTTATCTCGCAAAACGAGCAGGATTCAAGCCAAAGCGGTGTGCAGTACCGCATTTGGCCTGAGATGGGGGGGCACGGGAGCCGAGTGGAGCCAATCTGAGCCGATCGGCGCAGTTCGGAAATGATCAGAAAGACTTGGAAATACGCAGTTCCCGAGCCTTTCTGTGGTTTGCGGAGATTTTTCCCCACTTCCCGTCCAAGAGACACAACAGGAAGTTAGAGGAAATCTCTCAAAACTGGGAAGAAATCCCCTTTTCGCAAGTGGTCACCACAACAGGCGTCCCCATTGGAATATTTTCATTCACATCCTTCTCCATTGACAATGGCAACATTTTGGCTCTTCCATTACTTTTTTCCCAGTGACAGTTGTCACCAGGACAAACAGGGAGGGTGAAACTTCCCAGCAGGGACACAGATAGCAATAAAAACCTGACAACTGTTCTATCTCTCTCACTTCACTACACATAATAAAAAAATTATGTTTTGGCTCAGGGTATACTTTAATTGGGTTGTAAAGGTTTGTTTTTTAATTTTCTAAATAGGTTCCTTTAAGCTAGTGCATTGTTGGTTCACTTACCTTTTCCTTCGAATTCCATTCTAAATGTTTTTTTTCTGTGTCCGAATTTCTCACTTCCTGTAAGCTTGCCCCCATAATCTGAGCCATTCTGGCTGGGGGTTAGTCAGTGTGCTCGCCCCCTCCCTTGGGACTACATCCCTGCAAGGAGACGCTGTGAACGTTCAGAGAAGGGAGGGGGCGAGCACACTGACTAACCCTCAGCCAGAACGTTGGTTTTGCACAGAGCAGCTCGGAACCTCTTCTTCTCGGGTCCCTTTTCGCTGCTCTTAGCCCCTCCCTCCTTTGAGTGCCCCTCAGCCAGCAGCTTGCTACAGGGGGCACCCAAGCTGAGTCAGAGCTCCGTGTATCCATTCAGACACGGAGCCCCGACCTGGCCCCTCCCCTCCCGCCCCGGATTGGCTCACTGACTTTGAATGGCGCCAAATCAGGAGGAGTGTCCTGGATGGCTGAAGAGATGAAGGGATCATGGACATCGCTGGAGAGAGAAGGGGCTCGGGTAGGTAATTTGGGGGGGTGCTGCCACACAGAATTATTTTTTTTATCTTAATGCATAGAATTCTTCTAGGTTCTTCAGGGGTGCCTTGGCACAATGCCCATACATTGTCAACAAGCCAATGGGTGGCTCAAGCCTGCATTTTTGTTACTCAAAGCCACAGGTTTTCATTGTGCAGCATTGTAACCGTGGGTACTCTGCGGGCCAGCCACTGGCATACCTACAACCAATGATGTAATTGGTAGATAAGGAGGATGTTGGGAGCTATGCCCTTCTCTGTCAGCACTTGGGTCACATTAGCTGAGTGAGGGAGAAGAGAAATGCTGGAATACCAGTCAGTACAACGTGTGCAGAGGTATGTCTGCTTTGAAAGAATAATTCACCTCCAATGTTGGGTGTCTTACGTGTGTGGGTGCTCTTACAATATGTAAAACAATTAATTTCATTCTTTAAATTTTAGAATGGGTGCCTCGGGATTGTGCAGAACCTTAAAGGCCTCGTACACACGACCAGTTTCCTCGGCAGAATTCAGCTTCCGACCGAGTTTCTGGCTGAATTCTGCCGAGGAAACTGGTCGTGTGTACACTTTCGGCCGAGGAAGCCGACGAGGAGCTCGACGAGGAAATAGAGAACATGTTCTCTATTTCCTCGTTGTTCTATGGGAGCTCTCGTCCCGCCGAGCTCCTCGGCGGCTTCAGTGCTGAACTGGCCGAGGAACTCGATGTGTTTGGCACGTCGAGTTCCTCGGCCGTGTGTACGAGGCTAAAGGGTTCTTTTGAGTGATAAACACTGATCTAGAGGAGGACAGTCATTTGTCAGATATAAATTTATAAAATGTTGTCTTTCAGGATTTTGTTTGGCTAATCTATTCCTTCCTTCTTGTAATTTTTTTACAGATGACTTGGAAGAAGATTTCACAAGAAGAGACAGAAGCCACATAGATAATACCTTGAAACTTGCTGACGAAAAACCAGCAGATGACTACACAGGTAATCAAATGTGTCAAATAAAAAGTCAAAAGGCAATATAATAAGTGTCATTACAAGAGCCTTTGCCCAATGGGTGAATACATTCTCACTATATTGTAATATAATGTATAAAAAAATGATTCTATTTTGTTTAAGTAGAAATTAACTTTTGAATGTATGTGTTTTGACATAACTAACAGTTTTCATAGAAACACACCCTGTGAGTCACTGTGGTTAAGCTGATTCACAGAGCAGCCTGTTGTGTAAGCAAAATCATCAGCTAGTTCTTGTTCACTAAAGTCCAGCAGTTTAAATCGTGATAAGAAAGTACTGAGTTTGTATAACTTTTAGAAACGTATGCATTAGAACACAGCCCCTCCCCTTCTTTCTTCTGCATATAAGTCACTGTAGTATTCAGTAAAAGTCAGAGATCTTATGATCACACTCAAATCTGTTCCCCGTGTCTTATTTGATCTCTTACGGCTCTTCCTACATTACCTGGGTGGTCATATTACCTGTTCCTCATCATATATATTTATAGTAAAACCTGCCAGAAATAAGGCCTCATGCACACTGGACGTTTTTACAGCTCCAGTTTTTGGCTTCAGATGTTTTTTTCTACAGTCAATAAACTCCCCATCTTGTAATCCTATGTGTCCATGCACACATAGGCTGCTATCAACTGTTTTTGGCTGTAAAAAACGAAACTAGTGGGTTCTGAGAGGAGTTTTTCAGCTGTAAAAACACTCTAACGTCAAACACTGATAGTCGGCGATAAACACTCAGAAATGCGTCTCACCAGCATTTTTCTTTTTTTTTTATTGAGTTTTCGTGTGAAAAAAAGGAGTTGCATAATACAGCCTCTGGGCTGAGATAACAAACATTATAACAGTCCTATAAATTTGAACCAGGGCTTTTTTTCTCAGAAAGTAGGTGCAGGAACTCAACCACGAGCCGATTTAGCCCCCCCCCCCCACACACACACACACCCCCTCCAAACTGCATCAAATAGTGGGTGTGGTCAAATTTCATTAACAGTGGGAGGGTCTTGAAGGGGCATTAAAGCGGGGGTTCACCCTAAAAACGATTTTCTAACACTACATCCAGCTCACTATCTACATTGACAGTATGCCGTTTGTTTTTGTTTTTTTGCTGTACATACCTCGTACAGCTATTTTCTTCCCCGGCTTCCGGGTCGGGAGTGGGCATTCCTATCCAGCAGGTGATTGACGTGATGACGAAAACTACCTCACCCCATCGCATAAGGAGCGTCACGAGTTGCCGAAAGAAGCCGAACGGCGAGTCGGCGCTATACGGTGCCTGCGCACCAACGTTCTTCTTCTTTCGGCAACTCGTGATGTTCCTTATGCGACGGGTTGAGGTAGTTTTCGTCATCACGTCAATCACCTGCTGGATAGGAACGCCCACTCCCGCGGGGGTCCCGACCCGGAAGCCGGGGAAGAAAATGGCTGTACGAGGTATGTACAGCAAAGAAAACAAAAACAAACGGCATACTGTCAATGTAGAGAGTGAGCTGGATGTAATATTAGAAAATCGTTTTTAGGGTGAACCCGAAATGCAGAGTTCAGGGGTGCGCTACACACAGAGTGCAGGATTTGGCCTTCTTCCACAGCTGCTAACCTCTGCATTCCCCATCCACATCTCACTTTCACCCCTCTTCAGCTCTGACCTCTGCATGCAACCCCTTCCATTCCCTGTTCCTTAAAAGCTCCACAATCTCCCACCTTACTTTTGTTGCTGTATTAAGTTGAAGCACCCAGTCGGCTCTAGTACCTCCCCACACCGTATGTGACTCCACCTCTCGCTTGCAGGGAGATCATCCATTGGGGGTTTCACCCCAGGCATCTGCATCTCCCTTATTCCCATCCTGTACTCAGTGGGAGCCATTCAGAAGATTAGATCTACGGGAGCTGTTGAGAGTCAAGCTGTCACTTGTAAACACAAAAGCCAGACTTCTGTGTTTACAAGTGATAGTAGGGAGCAGGGGGCCTGAGCCAGAGGTGGTGGAACGGAGTTCCACCAAGTTCCAGCTGAAAAAAAGCCCTGATTCGAACTATTTAATTGAAACCACTACAACTTAAAGCGGAGGTTCACCCTAAATTACAACTTTCTCTTAATGAAACCACTACCCATCGACTATACACAATCCGTTGTTATTTTTTTTTTAAATCAGAATCCTTACCTTTCTAATGCAAGCAATCAGTGTTCTGTCAATCAGGTTTTCCCCGTGGGAGTGGGCGTGTATTAGCTTTTCCCCGACAAGTGCTATGTCTCCTGGGAGTGAGTGATGAGAATCCCAAGAGACGCGCTGTACTGTAATCCCACGATATCTCGCGGGTCACGTGACTAATCTTTTCAGCTGCTCAGTGAGTGTACGTTCATAGCTAGAGCTGATAGAAAAAGTGGATGTCGTCACAACGAGGCGTGACCTTGTGATGGCAACAGTGAATGCTGGGACGTCAGCATTCACCGTATCCCGGAAGGAACTCCAGGTGGGCTTCAGAGTGCCCACAATCAAGATGGAAACGTCCATTTATGAATTATATAAAATATGTTTTGCGGGACAAAAATAATCATGGCGGCTAAGACATTAGGACTCATGGAGGAGCAGATTACTACAGGTAAGAACGGCAGAACGATCAAAAAAAAAAAATACCCGCGGAACCCCCGTTTTAAACTACTTGTGTCGTCAAAATAGAACGGTTAGGGGGAGGATAATGGATCATGTTCACCAGCATTTTTTAACGTTTTGTGAGGAAAAAAAAAACATGCTAAATACATATAACGCGGAAAAACTATATTTCAAAAACATTGAAAAACTCACTGCAAAGCTACTGGCATTTTTATAACGCTATTTTAACATCCAGTGTACATGAGGCCTAAAAAATCCAAACTGGTGTCTATTTTTTGGGGAGCAATCACAGGAGAAGGGTGATATTGCTAAGTTCAGGCACCAAAAATTTTTTTTTTTTTATGACAGGATAGGCAGTTGCACTGACAGCAGTGTATTTTTAGTACTTTTTGCACCTTTACTCTTCTATATGAAGTACACAGCCCCACTCACAATGTTTGGCGAGCCAGCCAATGCGTATTCTTCAAAAGAGTGTTTGTAGTAGTCCTTATGGTAACAGAAGGCATGTTTGCAAAAATATGTAGGCTCATGGGTCACAAAGAGCGAATGTGAGTGAATTTCTGTGCATATTTGCTGATATATGGAGACACCCAATTCAGGATTTATTTTTTTTTTGTCAGTTTTTTATTGAATTAACTATATGTTTCTCTACAGCGGTCCTACAGAGGCTAAAGAAACTATATCACTCTGCTATAAAACCTCTGGAACTCTCCTACAAATACAATGAACTGAGGCAGTATGAGATTACAGGTAAGCATACCTGAATGGGGCTTACAAGAAAACTGGTATATTTGATGCAGTGTTAAAGGTTATGTATGGAAAGGCTTAGATAGAAAGATAAGAGATAGAAAAAATAAAGATTTAATTAAAAGTCATGAAAGTAAGGCTAAGTATATATGGGGGACTCCAGCTGTTGCTATGCATAGTCACCCAAACCATGCATCTTTATACCATCATGTATTATGCCTAAACAATATGTCATCTGGCCATGGATTGCACTAACCTCAATACTTTGCATGACAACAACAGAATGTTGGTAAATTAGCAATAACTAAACTTGAACATATACTATATATGCATGCTGCCCCTATGCTCCTAGCATCCAGAAAGTTTAAAGAGGAACTGCAGTCTGCTCACATAATTTGTAATAAAAACATCTTTGCCATTCTGAATCTTCCCTCCAACTGCTTTACATATTATTTTATATATGCTGTGATTCTGTACTTGCCAAATATGTTGCAGAAATCTCCCTCCACTAAGTCTGGCTGCATCCACTTTAACTGTGGGCAGCTGAAGCTGCTGCCTTTTCACTTCCTGGATTTACACAGAGGTACACCTCCAGCTCTGCAGCTCTCATTGGCCCTCTTATGACTCATCCCCCCTCCCTTCCTGGCAAACTCTTACGAGAGTGAGAGAGAGAGATGTGCATGATGTCATAAGCCTAGGCTAATGACCAGACAAACAGGAAGTGGGCTGTATAAGGTATTTCCTGGCAGAAAAAAATTATGTTTTAGTATCCAAAGTTAAAATCACAAGGGCAGAAGATTTAATAGATGGAAAGTTGAAAAAATTACTGAAGGTCTGCTTTGAATGCAGTTTGCATGACTAGAGGTCTGGCTGAAAAGTGTCATTGTGAAAAAAAAAAAAGTGTCATTGTGGTATATATAATCACATACTGTATAAGATGGTACTCTATAAAAAAGTGAGACTGTCACTTTTTATTTTTTAGAAATCACATGCAGATTTGCAGATACTCCATATATTATCGCTCTGTGTATCTAAGACCCCTTTCACACTGAGGGCGTATTGCAGGCGCTATAGCGTTAAAAATAGCACCTGCAATCCGCCTCAATTGCTGCTCCATTGTCTCCAGTGTGAAAGCTCCGAGGGCTATCACACTGGAGCATTGCGCTAGTAGGACGGGGAAAAAAGTCCTGCTAGCCGCATCTTTGGAGCGGTGAAGGAGTGGTGTGTTTACCGCTCCTCCACCACTCCTGCCCATTGAAATCAATGGGACAGCGCGACTATACCGCTTCAGCAACGCATTGTGGGTGGTTTCAACCCTATCTCGGCCGCTAGCAGTGTTTAAAAGCGCCCCGCTAGCGGCCGAAATGCGCCCCAAATCCGCCTATAGCGGCGGCGGTAAAAATAGCGGAGTTTTATGCACAAACAATGTGCTTTTTTTTTTTTCTTTCTATGCTAACAGACACTTTAATGTCTGACGATCAAGGGGAGATCCCGCAGGGGCGTGATGTAAATGTATAATGATCATAAGCATTTTTTTACAGCACTAAAACCCCTGTCGGGCTTTTAGTGCTGTCCTCTATGAATAGATTAATCTTCTCAATTGGTGACCATTGTCACTGGAATAGAATATAATAAAAATGATAAATTTTACAATTGTTACCAGCACAGGAATGTAGCGAAAATCCTCCCATAGGGACACCTCTTCTAGTGACAGCTATCTAAAAGGGGATTTACTTTATATTTTGAAATATTTAATCTCACTTCCTGAAAAAAAAATGGCTTTATATAAAGTTGAATAGGGTTGGGCACCAAGTATCAAAACCATTAAATTTTATTTTAAACATATACATTATAGCCAAGTGCAATAGAGTATGGTATTTTAGGTATACCATGGTGTTTTCTTAGAGTAGTTTAGAGGTTTTGGGTGTAAGTCCTCTCCTGTTCCACCAAACACTGTCTGTTAACATTCCATAACTAGACTGTCTAATGCAATGTCTGTTTTGCGTACACTTAGGCCTTGTACACACGACCGAGTTTCTCTGCAAAAAACAGCAAGAACTTTGTTGGGAGATATTTTTTTGCCGAGGAAACCGGTCATGTGTACATTTTCGTTGAGGAAACTGTCGAGAACCTCGACGAGCCAAAAAGAGAGCAAGTTCTCTATTTCCTCGATGGGAGTCCAAATTGGCTCGTCGAGTTCCTCGACGGGCTGGTTTTCGACGAGAAACTCGGACGTCTGTATGCTAAGAAACCCGCGCTTGCTCAGAATAAAGTATGAGACGGGAGTAAAAGTAGCATTTGTAATGGAGATAACACATTTTTAAAGCTATAACAGACTGAAAAGTGCAAATCGTCTTTTACCAAACTTTTATTTAACACGCAAACACATGAAATTAGCAAAAGCAACCCCAAGAGTTTAGCCAGTGGAATCGAACTTCCCCTGCCGTTGTATGTGTTGTATGTCACCGCGTTTGAGAACGAGGAGATTTTGGCTTGACAGTGTGTACGCAAAGCAAGCTTGTCGAGTTCCTCGACAAGCCTAACAAGGAACTTGATGAGGAAAACGATGTGTTTCGCCCGTTGAGTTCCTCGGTCGTGTGTACGAGGCCTCACGGGTAATCCTAAAGTGAACCTCTGAAAGAGGTGCTCAATTTGAATCAAAGAACGATAGGCCTGTGTAAGCTCTAGGTTGCAACATCAAACTCTTTCCCTGCCCCTTGTGAGAGTGCTTGGTGTCTGAGTGCCCAATCACTAAGAACCAGGGCTGTCACATGGGAGTATGTACATGTAGCCTATACCCAGCAATATTGGGTGATTCTCTTGAGAAGCATAGCACAAATAAAAGATAAGTATAAGCAACTGGTAGAACGCATTTTAGGGGAACCTGTTGCTTTGTCCTGCATGAGCAAAGCACAAGTTCAATTTTGGTCAGATAGACAGAAGTTCAGGTGTCAAGTAGTTAGTGCCTTATGAAATGGGTCATTTTAGGCAGTTTTTAGGTCTTAAATTCCACAGAACATTATCAGAATTGCACTCCTTAGGTGACAATTTATGGAGGACATACAGTATTGCATTTTGCATGTGAGTGGTTACTGTACCACACCATCTTTTTTAATTTTGCAGTGACTTGCTCGGGGGCAGAGACTTCCCTTGTCTTGTGATTTGATGTTGACATGTCATTTCCCTCCCCTCTGCTAACAGCTTATCATGGACGTACCCTTGCTGACTCGGCCACAGGTTGGTAGAACTGCCTGAGGTACTTGTATCCTGCCTGGCCTACTCAGCTTGTGAGTCTGCTAACCCAGGCCTCAACGCAGCCTCGCTTGACATGGCTAACCTGTCTTTGCTTAATCAGCCACTAGCATCAGCTCCCTAACTTTATCTATACAGCTAGACTTTTTAGGAGTTGGAAATGCAGAGAGTTTGGCACATTATTACTAATAAAAATGGGCTTATTATGGAATTGTGCAAATTGAATTCAACATAGTTCTGGTATATCAGTAGGCAGATTTAAAAACAAAGCAAGCTATGGCATTGGCCATCATAGAATTATGAGCATGTTAACCTCTATAAACAGGCCATACATGAGAAGTTCACTTGACCTGATGTCCGACTGGGTGCCTTGTATTGGCTGCTAATAAGTGCCTTGTGTTGGCCATACATGAGAAGTTCACTTGACCTAAATGTCCAACTGAGTGACTTGTGTTGGCTACTAATGGTGGTTATTCATTGTTTTCACCGTTAGGCAGATTTTCCTGGAGAACCTTGCTGACATTCCACATGTCCCTTAAGCATGTCAACCGTAAAAGGTCCCATAAAGGAGAAGTATAGATAAAGCTATTCTGGCTATACTTCCGCTGGTAATTACAAAAGTGCAATTTATTCTGCACTCCTGTGACCCGTTGTCAGCCATCAGTGTGCTGAATCCCGCTGTTGGCTGACGTCACTGTGACAGTCCAAGGTCGGGAAAAATCCAGACTTTACAGTTGGGATTCAATCAGAAGCCTGGATCAGCAGCTGGCTCAGCCTCTAAGCAAGCCGCTGAGAGCCTGAGCCAACCGTTCCCATCCCCTCCACAACCTAGTGCTCGAGTAAGCGCTCAGTGAAGACAGAGTAAAGACTCAATGAAGACTGATCGCTCAGTTCTCAGTCTAAGGCCCCATACACACGATAGAATCCATCCGCTGAAAAATCCCAGCGAATGGGTTTCAGCGGATAGATCCTATGGTGTGTACACTCCAGCGGATCTGTTTCCGCGGATATTTATCCCCTGGGATGGATTCCAGCAGATCGAATATTCGCTGACATGCTAAACAAATCTATCTGCTGGAATCCATCCCAACGGATGGATCCGCTGGTCTGTATAGACTCACCGGATCCATCTGTCCGAAGGGATCCCCCGCATGCGTCGTAATGATTCGACGCATGCGTGGAATTCCTTATATGACAGAGTCGCGCACGTCGCAGCGTCATAATCGCGGCGACGGCGCGACACGTCATCGCCAGAGGATTTCGGCACGGATTTCAATGCGATGGTGAGTACACTCCATCGCATGAAAATCCGCCGAAATCCTTGAGAGGATTTATCCGCGGAAACGGTCCGCTGGACCGTATTCGCGGATAAATGCTCTCGTGTGTATGGGGCCTTAGAAGCGGTGGGGGACAGATGCAGCATCCACCTAGGTGAGTATAGATGTTTATTTTTTTTATAAAACTATACTTCTCTTTTAAGGCTGAACTCCAGGTAAAAAGCTAAACACTAAGATGAAATACATTTAAGGGAACTGTTTTATCTGCAAAATGATTTGTATTTCTGTTCAACCAGTTCAGAGATTTACACAGCCCTGGCACACAACAAAACCCTGTCTGACAGGGTAGGAAGCCTGCAGTTAAAGCAGTATTAAACCCAAAAGAAAACATTTATTATATTGCAGCTTACCAATTCTTAGATGTGATGGCTATATTCGTTTTCAGACTCGCTTTCCCTGGTCTAGACCTAAACACTGATTGCCAAATCTAACCAATGCAGATATTTAGTACTGACCTCCAATTTCCGAGAGTTTTTAGTCCTAATGAGAACCACATGCAAATGCTGATATGGTCCTTGTACAATTGCTTATAGTATCTTTCAGTTTTATTGAATTCAGGACACTCCTAATGCCCCGTACACACGATCGGAAACTCCGACAACAAAAGTCCGATGTGAGCTTTTGAATGGAAATTCCGACCGTGTGTATGCTCCATTGGACTTTTGCTGTCGGAATTCCGCCAACAAAAGATTGAGAGCAGGTTCTCAAATTTTCCTATCGTCTGTAGCAATTCCGACGTGCAAAATTCTGACGCATGCTCGGAAACAATTCGAAGCATGCTCGGAAGCAGTGAACTTAATTTTCTCAGCTCGTCTGTGTTGTATGCCACTGCGTTCTTGACGGACGAATGTTCAGAGAACTTTTGTGTGACCGTGTGTATGCAAGCCAAGCTTGAGCGGAATTCCGTCGGAAAATCTGATTGTGTGTACGCGGCATAATCGTGTTCTGTCAAATTGCATCATACTTGCAACCCAGCTGACAATGTCATGGCTGCCGCAGAGAGACATAGCCTAGATTAATAAGGTCATGTCCTGTTATGTATAGATGGAGATTTAGCAAGACCATTACCTACTATAAGAAAGAGCAAATGTGTTGATAATTACATATGTACAGTGATTTTTGCATATACAGTGCCTTGAAAAAGTATTCATAACCCTTAAAATGTTCCACATTTTTCATTTTACAACCAAAAGCTTAATTGTATTTTATTGGGATTTTATATGATAGACCAACACAAAGTGGTGCATAATTGTAAAGTAGAAGGAAAACGATAAATGTTTTTTATTTATTTTTTTACAAATAAATATGTGAAAAGCGTATCGTCCATTTGTATTCAGCCCCCTTTAATCTGATACCCCTAACTAAAATCTAGTGGAACCAATTGCCTTCAGAAGTCACCTAATTAGTAAATAGAGTCCACCTGCGTGTAATTTAAACTCAGTATAAATATAGCTGTTCTGACAAGCTCTCAGAGGTTTCTTAGAGAGTCTTCGTGAACAAGCAGCATCATGATGGCCAAGAAACACACCAGAAAGGTCAGGGATAAAATTGTGGAGAAGTTTAAAGCAGGGTTAGGTTATAAAAAAACTATCCCAAGCTTCGAACATCTCACAATAAATACATCATCTGAAAATGGAAAGAGTATGGCACAACTGCAAACCTACATGGCTGACAGGCCGGGCAAGGAGAGCATTAATCAGAGAAGCAGCCAAGAGGCCCATGGTAACTCTGGAGGAGCTGCAGAGATCCCCAGCTCAGGTGGGAGAATCTGTCCACAGGACAACTATTAGTAGTGGAACTCCACAAATATGGCCTTTATGGAAGAGTGGCAAGAAGAAAGTCATTGTAGAAAGAAAGCCTTTGCATTTTGGGAGAAGCCATGTTGGGGGACACAGCAAACGTGGAAGAAGGTGCTCTGGTCAGATGAGACCAAAATTTTACTTTATGGCCTAAAATCAAAACACAATTTGTGGTGGGAAACGAACACTGCACATAACCCTGAACACACCAACCCTACTGTGAAATATGGTGGTGACAGCATCATGTTGTGGGGATGCTTTTCTTCAGCAGGGACAGGGAAGCTGGTCAGGGTTGATGTGATGAATATTGAGCCAAATATAGGGCAATCTTAGGCCGCGTACACACGGTCGGTCCATCCGATGAGAACGGTCCGAAGGTTAACTGATGAAGCAGACTGATGGTCTGATGTGCCTACACACCATCAGTTAAAAAACAGATCGAGTCCAACGCGGTGACGTAAAACACAACGACGTGCAGAGAAAAATGAAGTTCAATGCTTCCAACCATGCGTCAACTTGATTCTGAGCATGCACGGGTTTTGAACCGATGCTTTTGCATACTAACTATCGGTTTTGACCTATCGGTTGAATATTAAAGCAAGTTCTAAATTTTTGGCCCAAAGGATAACTGACCGATGGGGCCCACACACGGTCGGTTTGGACCGATGAAACTGAACTGTCCGTTTTCATCGGTTTTGTCCGATCGTGTGTACAGGGCCTCAGAAGAAAACCTGTTTGAGTCTGCAAAAGACTTGAGACTAGGGAGGAGGTTCACCTTCCAGCAGGACAACAACCCTAAACATACAGCCAGAGCTACAATAGAATGGTTTATTTCAAAGCATATTCATGTGTTAGAATGGTCCAGTCAAAGTCCAGACCTAAATCCATTTGAGAATCTGTGGCAAGACTTGAAAAGTGCTGTTCACAGACACTCACCATCCAATCTGACAGAGCTTGAGCTAGTTTGCAAAGAAGAATGGGAAAAAATGTCACTCTCTAGAATTGTACAAAGCTTGTAGAGACATACCCAAAAAGACTTGCATTTACCATTTTCCTTCCACTTCACAATTATGTGCCACTTTGTGTTGGTCTATCAAATAAAATCCTTGTATATTTTGGATTTAAGCAGTATTATTAAATCACAAATGTAAGGTATTGTTCATCCAAAATATTTTTTCTAATAGTCCATGACCCATAAAAAAATGATTGTTGCATCATATTTGCTCTATTTCTCCAGATGGAGAGATCACTTCTAAACCGATGGTTTTGTTTTTGGGACCGTGGAGTGTTGGCAAATCCACCATGATCAACTACCTCTTGGGGTTGGAAGAAACACCCCATCAACTGTACACAGGTACATTTTGTGGTATTTTTGCTGTTATCACAAAGTTTTGGGGGTTTTCTGTAGTTATCAAAGCTATAAATCCATATTGTTTATTTTTGCAGGTGCTGAGCCCACAACTTCTGAATTCACTGTGCTTATGCATGGGCCAAAGCTAAAGACCATCGAAGGCATCGTGATGGCTGCCGACAGCAGTCGTTCCTTCTCTCCACTGGAAAAATTTGGTCAGAATTTTCTGGAGAAGCTAATAGGCATTGAAATTCCCCACAAACTTCTTGAGAGGGTCACATTGGTGGACACCCCTGGAATCATTGAGAATCGCAAACAGCAAGAAAGAGGTTAGGATACTTATTAGAACTGCCAGTGCCACCTGATAATATTTTGTACCCTATTTTACTTTTTTGTTTTTTTTAAATAATATAGTTTAAAGAAACACTTAAATCTTTTGAGTTTGCAGCAATTTTTATTTTATTTTTTACAGTAATCATTTAGCTAAATTCTGCCAAGCTGTGAGGTCTCACACTTGTTTTTCAAAACACTATGAAATTCAGTAGGTTGCTATACTTTACAATTTTATGATCAAAACTTTCTTTTGCAGGTTATCCATTTAATGATGTCTGCCAGTGGTTTATTGATAGAGCTGACCTCATCTTTGTGGTATTTGACCCTACCAAACTGGATGTAGGTCTCGAGTTGGAGATGCTCTTCAAACAGTTGAAAGGACGCGAGTCTCAGATCCGTATTATCCTAAACAAAGCTGATAATCTGGCAACACAAGAGCTCATGAGGGTATATGGAGCTCTCTTCTGGAGCTTGGCTCCTCTGATCAATGTGACTGAGCCACCAAGAGTCTATGTCAGTTCATTCTGGCCAGAAGATTACCAACCTGAAACACATAGAGAACTGTTTCTTAAGGAAGAGATCTCTCTTCTAGAAGATCTCACCCAAGTCATTGAAAACAGACTTGAAAACAAGATTGCCTTCATCCGTCAGCATGCTATTAGAGTCCGAATTCATGCTTTGTTGGTTGACCGCTACCTTCAGACCTACAAGGACAAGATGACCTTCTTCAGTGATGGTGAATTGGTATTTAAAGACATTATTGAGGACCCTGATAAGTTCTTCATTTTCAAGTCTATCTTGGCCAAAACAAACGTCAGCAAGTTTGATCTTCCAAACAAAGAGGCTTACAAGGACTTCTTCGGAGTAAACCCAATTACTGGCTTCAAGCTTCTATCCAACCAGTGCTCATATATGGGCGGCTGTCTGATGGAGAAGGTTGAGAGGGCCATTACACGTGAACTGCCAGACCTTCTTAGCAGCATCAGCAGCAAAAAGCCTCAAAACCTTAACTGTGAGGTGACCGGATGTGGGGAAGCCCCAAAGAACCGTTACAAAAAACCTTAAACTCTCTCCATCCTATGCCTTCTCATATTTAAAACCGAAAAATAAAAAAAACACAGCATTTCAACAAAATATGAAGGTCCTGCGATCTTTTAGTGATGGCATTAATTATCATGCACTTGACCTGTCAAGGAATAAAGCAGAAATGATAAAAAATGACTCTTCTTGTCATAGAAGAATGAATTCACTACTAGTCACTCTGGTGCTGAAGGAAGTTATTCCAATCTTACCATGTTGGGTTGACCTTTACCTTACAATAACAATACCATACCAATTATGAATGTACAAGGTTTACGAGGAGTTCCAGTTACCTGCAAAACTCTGTTTAACACCCTGTATCATAACTATACTACCATGTTTACTAGTGGCCTTATCTTTAAACTGGAAATTTATTTTGTAACCTGCATCCTATCAAACCCTAGGGATGTATGTTAAATAATCAAGATGGTGACAGGCATTCTTGTTCCACAACATCAAGGCTTACGTAAATCAAAACCCACACATTTTACTCTTTCCAGCACCACAGTGAAGTACAAAAAATGTCAGCAGACAAGATAGTGGGATGTTAGCAACATGGCTGCCATGTGCTGTCTCAGAACTCACATTACATTGATCATTACCTAAAATTGTGGCAAAATAGTTGAATTTGATTGGATAAGTTGATGTTTTAATAGTCAAACAATCATACATTTATACCTAAGTCAACACTGCCAAGTGTTGTTCATATAAAATAGAATTGGTGCCGAAACAAAGACCATTGCTAAGAATGCCCAGGTCTCAACTTTTTATAACAGTTTAATTACAGCTTTACCTCATCCCACTTTATTGGTATACTTCCAAATCTATCCTTATCCTGGGCTTCAGAATGAGCAGGGTTTATTAATAGTAGGCTTGGTTTTTCCAAATATGTGAAGATTGGCGAAGGCCAAAAATATCTCAAAGATATCATAGATATAGTTACAAACCAATAGATAGTAAAATAAAATGTATGTTTTATTTATTAGCTTGAGTTTGGTATTGTACAAGTGACCAGTCCTGTCCCAGTGTCTGATTTTGTATTTTAGTCCATTATATTAAATATGCTTGGCTAACATCTGACAGAATGAAAACCTGATGAAGGGGCACCACCTGGGATATGTACACTTTTGACCTGAATTAAAAAAAAAAAAAAAAAAGCACATGGGCTTATTTAGATAATAGTTAAATATCAATACAAATTCCAGTAATGTTGACTTAAAGGAAATCGGTGAGTTTCCTGTCTATCTGTCAATGTGTACTTCCTGTTGTGTGTTAAATGCAGCTAACAGTTATAGGTATTAGATTAGTTGGACTCTGTATTTCAGGATAACAGAAGAACATAGCCATACAGAAATCTAGGGTGAAAGAAAGGAAGTTAGAAGGCCAGATGGCTGACAAGGGTAATGGAAATGTGTTGTTAATAAAAAAAAGTGCACACTTCCTGTTAGCTGTGCATGGTTGAGGGAGCCATTTTGTTGAATACCGACGTTCAGTTCTTTCAATAGTTTAAGAGGAGCCATTTAAGTCAGGAATACTACACTGATCTTGACTGAATTAAAACAAATGTTTGCCAAGCTCACACAAATCTTTAATCATAACTGACAGGTGTTCTTAGAAAAGGTAATAAATGACTAGTGAATTGTGTATCAGAGCAGAAATATAGTTAAAGGAGGCTGTTAATATATGAAAACCTCCTTTATTGGAACAATTCTGACTTTGAGACTCTTGAAGGATAGGGCTTATGGGTTTGCCTACACGTGGATGGACATGGGCAATGTGTGGATGTTCTGGACAGATCTTAAACCTGTTCTGAATTTAGTTTTTAAAGTAAGTATAGGTATAATGTTTGACAACATTGAGTAACACTATAGGGGCCTACTTATAACAATGTCTTTAAACCCTGCAAAGGTATTCCTACCTCCATAAGCATTTTATGGCCCATTCATAAAATTCAGGCTATGGTATGAAACCTACCTTGAGTCACTCTATTGCAGTCAATTCTGTGACTAGGGCTGGGGTCGTGGCCGGGGCCGGCTACAAGACTTACAGATAACAGGACTGGGCTTTCTTGCAAGCTTCCTTTTTTTAAACTATATTAATATCACCCTGCTGGTTTCAATATCCTTAAGTCAGCAGAGTGCTAAACCCATGTGTAAAGCATCGTACAGCTTGTTTTTTTTTTTATTATTTAAAGCTGCTAAGACCATACTGCTGTTTTAAATGGACCCCACATTTTTATAATATCCTGCCCATGTAGGTCATGATGCTATACATTATAAATGGGGATGGCCCTGTGACTGAAAGTGGCTGAAAACTGTAGATATCAACCATTCAGAAGCTCCCTTTTTGTGTCCACTGTCCAGTAATGATTATTAAACATAAAAGGCTAAAACAGGTGATCAGGGATGAGGGCATTGATTTTTACAAATTACATTCACTGCAAAATTAGCAATTGCCCTACTGAGAAAATGTAACCCAAGCAGGAACTCATTAAGATGATTGGGTGAAATTTGCCTGTAAAAATATCTATTTTCTTTTGCAGAGGGTGTGGTTTTTTAAGGGGATGTTTTTTTTTTTAATAGTTTCTTTAATTTAGTGTTCTTTCCCCTTTTTTGTGTACTGTTGTTTAAATTTTTTTACATTACTTTTCTTGCTGTCTTTTTTTTTTCTTTCTGTAAAAAAAGTAACACAATGAGGCTAGTAAGAAGCCACATTTTTGGCACAAGAACAGATCCAGGATAGGTGAAAGAACCTTCTGTAACCCTCATCAGCTATATAAATCAAATTTTTCCCCTATGAAACCAGTAAAAACCACAATTTTTATCTTCCCCGTTCATTTCAATGCAATTTGCCAAAATGGAAAAATTTTGCCCAAATTTCTCAGTGTTGGAGGAAGTGTTTGGGAAAATTAAAGCTCCCAGTTTCACTCACAGGTAACAGAAATGTTATCTACTTCCAGTTACAAGGTCCGTTCCCTTGCTTACCTGCCCCAAAAAATAATAAAGACAAATCCTCAGCAAAACTCCTATTGCCTGTGTAAGCTTTGGTTTCTTAATGTCTGCGTCTTCCACAAGATGGCTGCCTCTACTGTGTATATAAACGATGGATTCAGGTATTAGATTTGCAGTTGGTGGATACAGCAGGTGCCATTTCAATGGTCCAATAAATATAGCTGTCTTTTTTTATTCTATCATTACACTTCTTTGCTCTATTATTAAAGTCCTCTCAGTGATCACTTTCTCTTAACGTACAATAAAAATGTTTGTGCTTGTTAACAAGAGTCTCTCTGTGATCTATTTTCCTTATCGGACAATGCCGGGTTTGTGTGGCTGCAAAGTATACCACGGGCGCTTCTTGTTTCAAGGGAAACTATCGATCAAACTGAAGTTGAGTTTACATAAAAGAGCACGTTGTACAACTGGACCATCCGTATGGGAAACGCTTCATGCTTTAAAAACACTTTAGATAGCACTGCTGGCATGTGGATTTTCCTGTTTATGCTGGGGGGGGGGGGCATGTTCATTTGTAAGCCCTGTCAGTTAAGTGACCACCGTTGTTACATTTGGTAGTTCAGATTTTGTTTTATATAATTAAAGCAGGAGTTCACCCGAAAAAATATTTTTTACATTAGATTGATGCTCATTTTGTCAAGGGGAATCGGGTGTTTTTTTTTTAAATCGAAGCAGTACTTACCGTTTTAGAGATAGATGTTCTCCGCCGCTTCCGGGTATGGTCTTCGGGACTGGGCATTCCTATTTGATTGACAGGCTTCCGACGGTCGCATACATCGCGTCACGAGTAGCCGAAAGAAGCCGAACATCGGTGCGGCTCTATACGGCGCCTGCGCACCGACGTTCGGCTACTTTCGGAAAATTGTGACGCGATGTATGCGACCGTCGGAAGCCTGTCAATTAAATAGGAACGCCCAGTCCCGCAGCCTATACCCGGAAGCGGCGAAGAAGATCTATCTCTAAAACGGTAAGTACTGCTTCGATTTTTAAAAAAACACCCGATTCCCCTTGACAAAACGAGCCTCAATCTAATGTTAAAAATTAACTTTTTGGGTGAACCTCCACTTTAACAATGAAAATACAGCCAAGACTTAACACTACAAACACAAAGAAAGCAATGGGTCTGGGTTTGGTTGGTTCTGTGAATGAATAAGAGTCTTTTAAAAAATAAATAAAAAAAAGAAACCCCACCAAAGTGCAGTAAGCCACAACAACTGGTGATCCAAGGAATTTAAAAGGCTTATGGTTTAGTTGGATAGGCCAGGTACTGATTACAAACAAGGTTTAGCATTTGAAATGCCTTCCTCAGGATATCAAATCAGGGGCAGTTTTGTGTGGATCCTATGCAACTAAATTGAACCTACTAATCCATGGTTCACATTTGAAGCACCTAATACTACTACTCTACCATAATTCCTGCAATATGGCATGAAAGAAATGTGTATGCTCCTGCAATCCACCCCTTTGGAAAATTGGAGCCACTTGAAAATGACAATAAAAGGTGGCAAAGGCATACCAAGATTTGCAGTGAAGCAATGAGACGGAGCCCTTACTAAATCCTATTAAAAACAATAGTCATTCATTTCGATCCAAGTGCACCCATTTTCCATATTAACATTATGCCTGCTCCCAGGAAGACTTTCCACACGATTTTGGAGTGTCTGTGGGAATTTGTGCACATCCAGTCAAGCATTTGTGAGTTCAGTTAATGATGTTGGATTAAAAGCCTGGTTCATAATCAGCATTCTGGTTCACCCCGAAAGTGTTTAGTAGGGTTGAAGTCCATAATTCTCCAAACCAAACTCATTAGATCATGTCTTGGATCATGGAACTGGCTTTGTACTTAGGGGCACAATCATGGAACAGAAAAGGGCCTCCCCCAAACTAGCAGCATACAAATCGTCTTTGTATGTTGTAGCATTACCATTACCATTCATTGGAAGCAACTGAACATATTCATTTGGAGTGGGGATCCAATTCTTTTGGTCATATAAGTTCATACATGTGCTGTTTAGTCTAGGAGGGTACATATGTAATTATGATATGCTTTCCTATCTATTTACTAATTAAAAGCAGGCAGTGTTGATTAGGAGAGTGAAGCTCCACTTTAATGCCTGGGGACAGGAACTATACTTGGGAAAACGTACTTTTGAAACACCATCCTAAGGGCCCTTTCAGACGTGCGGACCGTATGTCCGCATTTTCATCCATCCGTTGCGGATGAAAACGGGACATACATGGGTCCCTATGTGATTGCGGGTGTCAGCGGATGACCATCCGCTGACACCCGTAATCGTCCGCCTGTGCAAAGATCCGATTTTTCGGACCGTCTGGCGGATCGGATCAGGTGAACACGGACATACGGTCCGTGTTCATCCGAACCCCCATAGGGGAGAGCGGAGGAAAGACAGGGCGGTCCCTGCACAATGTGCGGAGACCGCCCTATCAGCCGACGGCTCAGTGGGGATTTTACGGAGGATCCCCGCTGAGCTTTTGCGGACACAAGGAGCGGACCATTACTGATCCGCCCATGTGAAAGGCCCCTTTAAGGCCCCTTTAACACTGAGGAGTTTTTCAGGCGGTTTAGCGCTAAAAATAGCGCCTAAATACCGCCTGAAAAACTCCTGCACTGCAGTCTCAGTGTGAAAGCCTGAGTGCGGTGCGCTAGCAGGACCGCTCAAAAAGTCCTGCTAGCCGCATCTTTGGAGCGGTGAAGGAGCGGTGTGTTTACCGCTCCTTCCCATTGAAAACAATGGGACACCGCGGCTATACCACCCGCAATGCGCCTCTGCAGAGGCGCATTGTAGGCGGTATTAACCCTTTTTCGGCCACTAGGCTGCATCGCTATCGGCCGAATACCGCCTCAATTGCGGCGGTATAGCGCCGCTAAAAATAGCGCCGATATACCGTCAGCGCACCTCCCGCCCCAGTGTGAAAGGGGCCTTAGTCTGAATGTATATTTTGTGGACAGCCATAAGAAAGGCAGAAGTCCTGCCACACCATCTGAGAGGTGGTATTGGCAGTGTGGTCATGGGTTGGTACTGTCACTGCAAACTACTGGTAAAGTAGTCCACCACAATGAGAATGTAATTGTATCCTTTTTCTAATATATCGAATGTAAGAAAATCAATTGCCAGTACAGTGGAACCTCGGATTGCGAGTAACGCAGTTAATGAGCGTTTCACAATACAGAGATACATTATTATGCAGTACAGTACACCATACCTCAGGACATTTGTTGACATTGCTCAGAAGTTTGTTAATTTCTGGTAGTGGCTTCGATCTTTTTCTTGGGGAGTAGGCCACTGACAGAACTGTATTTTTACTGTAAGCGTGTCAACCTCGGGATCTTTTCTCTGTGTCTGCCTAGTTATACTCTTCCAGTACTTGGTTGAGATTCACCTGAGACCTACTCTTGGGCCCTTATCCACTCAAGTCCAGGATTTATATCTCGTCAGCTTCTTCATCCATATCTCATTGAGGCTTGGCTACTGGATATCGTGAGGGGTCAACACCGCATCTAAGTTTACAACATCGTGAAGTACAATAAAAAGAAAAAACGCGTTCAATGTGCAAAACGTAAAGTCTCTCTTAAATCAAAGTCCGTATATACTCCGATAAAAAAGATCTTCCACCATCCAGCAGATCCTTGTAGTGTAACGACAACACAGAGTACCACCACATTAATCAAATGCACACTGACCAGACCATAAGCAGGCACAGGTCATAGATCCTTCCCCGGTGTATGTACTTCCACGCTTCCAGCAGCAAAAAGGCAACTCTCACTGGAACAGATAAAGCTCACCATGGACCCAACAGAAAGCCAGTGATAGTGTAGTAGTTTAAAGAAAGGTTTATTGTAGAACAGAACCAGTTATCCAGTTAAAACAGTGTGACAACCATTTTGTTTTTAAAACTCACTAAGAAAGCCGCTGACAACCCAGAATCAAGCGGCGGTGTGATTGCAGCACTGAGACTGCCCCAGTGAATTTACATTTCATTTCCACTTTCCTTTTCTTTAATTAACCCCTATTAGGTTTTTATTGCTCTCTGTGTCCGTGCTTGGGTGATTCATGGTGCCTGCATTCTGAGCTTTGAATGGGCTTGCTCCTGCCAGCCAGAATGGCTTGAGAGTGTTAGGTGGTGCCAGGCCTTTTTTACTCAATAAATAGGTACAGGAACTCCCTTTTGAGTCACCCCTCGTCTCTGTACCCTACCCACCTCGGCACACTGTCCCTTGGTTCCACCCCCTACCCACTTCCCAGTACCAACTATTTTAGAGAACACAGAACCAAGTTTCATTTTGTGGTTTTAAAGGGGTTGTACGGGTTCAAGTTTTTTCACCTTAAAGGGGTTGTAAAGGTAATTTTCTTTTTTTTAAATAACAAACATGTTATACTTACCTCCACTGTGCAGTGTCCCCAAACCCTGGTTTTCTGGGGTCCCTCTGCGGCTGTCTCGGCTCCTCCCCGCAAGAACTCAACACCTTTATGCGAGTGAGTTCGCATGGTGTTGAGTTCCTGCGGGCGCGCTCCCGTGATACAGCTGGCGGGCTATTGCGGGAGCTATTGCCCCGTCCCAGGCGCGCAGCGTCATTGGATCTGATTGACAGCAGCGCGAACCTATGGCTGCGCTGCTTTCAATACATCCAGTGTACCCAATTGACGGCTAAGCTCATAAATGAGAAGGATGACGGGGCGAGCACGGGACTTTCGAGAGCTCAGGTAAGTAAAAACAAGGGCTCCGAGGGGGGGCGGTATTGTCGGATGTTTTTTCACCTTAATGCATAGAATGCATTAAAAGGGTTGTAAAGGTAAATGTTTTTTCACCATAATGCATTCTATGCATTAAGGTGAAAAAACATCTGGCCCCCCCAGTTTACTTACCTGAGCCCTTGAAAGTCCCACATCATGAACGAGCAGGCTTCTCCACCGGGCTTTTCAGCTCTTCTTGGCTGATTCATTGTATGATTGATAGCAGTGCAGCCATTGGCTCCCGCTGCTGTTAATCAAACCAATGACGCGGCGTGCCGGGGGGTGGGGCTGAGTAGTATCACGGGAGTCCGCCCGCAAGCTAACCCCCTTTGTAGAGAGCTTCCCATGAAGGGCGTTAGCTGATGCGGGGAGGAGCCGAGACAGATGCTGAGGGACCCCAGAAGACCAGGATCGGGGTCACCCCAGAAGACCAGGATCGGGGTCACCCCAGATCCTGGAGACAGATGCTGAGGGACCCCAGAAGACCAGGATCGGGGTCACCCCAGAAGACCAGGATCGGGGTCACTCTGTGCAAAACGAGCTGCACAGTGGAGGTAAGTAAAACATGTTTGTTATTTTAAAAAAAAAATGTGATCCTTTACAACCCCTTTAAGCATTTTTTATGGAATTTGTTAATGATATCAAGAAAAGTCGATCCCCCTACAGCCAGCAACAATGGACCTCCTGCAACAAACTACCACCCGAACAACAACCCCCCCCACACACAAAAATTGATCCCCTCCCACGCCAATAGATCCCCCAGCATCAACAGACTATTCAGCACACCCCAACACCCCTTAACATGACACCCATTCAGTGCTGGAGGTGCCGGAACTGCGTTCCCCCACGTTCCTGCTCTGGGTGCTGCATTGTCATGCTATTGCTATGTTAGGTCAATGTACAATAGCAAGATTTTGCACTGGATTGGGTAATAGTTTCTATTCGTATTCCACGTTCCTCTCTTTACTTGCAACATTGCAATTTGCATTTTGAATTCTTCTCTCCCACTTACATCCTGTGCTCAACCCCGTTACCCTCTAGGTGTGGATCTGATAACTCAGTTTTCCTTCAGTCCGCCAACATAAACTCGGCAGGGTGAAAATTCCAACTGTCTGCTGCCGTTCAATGAGTTCTTTGTTGTTTGTCTTTCTGGGATTTTGGATAACCCACACATGGTTAGCAGATGTGGCTGACAAATGGGAAGACAAAGTAATTACCTTCCGACAGGTCATCAGCTTTAAAGAGCTTCTATCAATGCTTCACTATCCAAAACTGGATAGCTGTGGACCTTTGCCAGAACTCATGAGAAGCATGAGCTTTAAAGGTCACTGCTGCACCTAAAGGAAGAAAAACACCATATATCTTCCCTATATACATGGGCATCCGCTAAAATTTTTCAGGGGGGGGGGGACGCTTCCGCAGTGGCAATACACAGTCGCATTTAACCCTTTCTTCAAACGCTAGCAGGGGTTAAAAGCACCCTGCTAGCGGCCAAATAGCGCAGCTAAAACAATGGTAAAGTGTCGCTTTACCGATAACGCGGCCAGCTGGCAGTGTGAAATTGCTCTTAAGATAATTCAGCTTCATTCCATGCCCATATAAATATAGCCTAGAGAATGTACAGACCCCCCTTCAGCACAGATGGACCCCCCCTTCAGCGCAGACCCCCCCCCTTCAGCACAGACCCCCCATTCTGCACAAACCCCTCCATTCAGCACAGATGTACCCCCCTTCAGCACAGCCCCCCATTCAGCAAAGACCCCCCCCTCAGCACAGACGGACCCCCCCCCCTCCCCCATCCCATTCAGTACCTCAGATCAGCCATCAGCACGACATGGGCACAGCAGGTTCCCTCCCCCTGTGTACACATAAACACTGGAGGGGGAGGTGGCTTCAATCTGCTCGCTGTGTCTGTGTGACATCCAGCCCGGTACTGCTCAGACAGCCCACAGCCGCGAGACTCTTCAACACCTTCTCGATTTTCCAGAGGGGGTCAATTGCCCCCCTTTGCCCTATGGAGCGGACACCCATGCCTATATATGCTCCATTTTCACAACCTCCTGCGTCTAATGACATTTAGTTTGCTAAAGCACTGTTCCTAAAACAATTGCTATTTTGTTATTAATTAAAATACTGTATTCCTCTTTTTTTATCCTGTGTTGCATATGGGTGCTGCTGATTTCCTACAATCTCTTTGAAGTCATGTCTACATGCACTTTATAGAGATGGCTGCATGGAATCCTGTGTGACAGGGTGACAAAGCAGGGGTATAACTGGGAGACAGGAAGAACCTGAAAAAGGACTTTCATGCAAGCTCATCAGGTATTTTTTAAATTCAAATTATATTTTTTAAATTATATTAATATATTAAAGATTATTTGAGATTTTAGTGATTTTCTTGTACTGATAATCACACTTTGAAACTTTAATACGGTATTAATATCATTGCACATGTGCACTTTATAATGTAACATCATATAAACGGGGCACATTAGCGTTTATTGGATGATATTACATACACTTCTTACCAAAAGTATTGGGACACCTACCTTTACACGCATATGGACTTTAATGGCATCCCAGTCTTTGTCCGTAGGGTTCAATATTGATTTGGCCTACCCTTTGCAGTTTTAACAGCTTCAACTCTTCTGGGAATGTTTGACCATTCTTCCAGAAACTAATTTCTGAGGTCAGGCACTAATGTGGACAAGAAGGCCTGGCTCGCAGTCACCTTTCTAATTCTACCCAAAGGTGTTCTATCGGGTTGATATCAGGACTCTGTGCAGGTCAGTCAAGTTACTCCACCCCAAACTCGCTCATCCATGTCTTTATGGACCTTGCTCTGTGCACTGGTGTGCAGTCATGTTGGAACAGAAAGGGGCCAATCCCCAAACTGTTCCCACAAAGTTGGGAACTTCAAATTGTCCAAAATGTCTTGGTATGCTAATGCCGTAAGTGTTCCCTATACTGGAACTAAGGGGCCAAGCCCAACACCTGGAAAACAACCCCACACCATAATTCGCCCTCCATCAAAAAATGTTGTAGCTGCAAAGGGTGGGTCAACTCAATATTAAAACCCTACGGACTAATGCCGCGTACACACGATCATTTTTCGGCATGAAAAAAAAAAGATTTTTTTTCGGCATGTAGAAAAACTACGGTTTTTCCAACTTCATCATTAAAACGACGTTGCCCACACACCATTGTTTTTTAAAAATGCTCTAGCAAAGCGCGGTGACGTACAACACGTACAACGGCACTATAAATGGGAAGTTCCATGCGCATGACGCCACCCTTGGGGCTGCTTTAGCTGATTTTGTGTTAGTAAAAGACGATTTCTGTCTGTTACAGCGTGATGAATGTGCTTACTCCATTATGAACGGTAGTTTTACCAGAACGAGCGCTCCCATCTCATAACTTGCTTCTGAGCATGCGCGGGTTTTTAACGTCGTTTTAGCCCACACACGATCATTTTTTACAACCCGAAAAACGACAATGTTTAAAACGTCGTTAAAAAATGCAGCATGCTCGAAAAAAAAAATTGTCGTTTTTCAGAAGCCGAAAAATGATGTGAAGCCCACACACCATCATTTTAAATTACATTTAATTAATACAAAGTTTTTTTCATGCTGAAAAATTATCGTGTGTACGCGACATTAGACTGGGTTGCTATTAAAGTGGTTGTAAAGGAAAAAAAAAAATCATAATAAGCAGACATTCCTCTTTTAATTTCCTCATTGTTAGTTTTTGCTCAGAAGTTGCTCTATTTCTTCTCTGTTCTGTTCACTTCCTGCTTGTCCATTTATAAGATATACATAGAATGTACATAGCAAAAAATACACCCCAAAATACATTCTGCTACTCCTCCTGAGTATGGCGATACCACACGTGTGAGACTTTTACACAACCTGGCCACATACAGATACCCAATATGCAGGGAGCAGCATCAGGTGTTCTAGGAGCATAAATTACACATCTAATTTGACTACCTATTACACTTTTGTGAGACACTGATGGGCACTGTAGTGGCATGGATGTGGCACAGATGAGAACTGATGTGGCATGGATGAGTTCTGATGTGGCATGAATGTGGCATGGATGAGTACTGATGTGGCATGAATGTGGGACAGATGAGTACTAATGGGGCATGAATGTGGCACGGATGAGCACTGATGTGGCATTCATGTGGCACGGATGAGCACAGATGTGGCATGGCTGAGCACTAATGTGGCATGGATGAGCACAGGTGTGACATGGATGAGCATGAATGAGCCATGTATGAGGCATGAATGAGCCATGGATGGGCACGGATGAGCATGGATGGGGATGGATGAGCACGGATGGGGATTGATAAGCATGGCTGGGCATGGATGAATATGGCTGGAGCATGGCTGCGCATGGATGGTGAATGGATGGGTATGGCTGCAGCAAGGATAGGCATGGATAGAGCATGGCTGGTGCATGGATGAGCAGTGATCAGCACTTTGGGCACTCCAGATCGATGCAAGGAGAGTGGAGTAGCTGAACAAGACATGCTCCGGTCTTTTGACAACTGATCGCTCTGTTATTAGACGGAGCAATCACGTGATAAAGGGCCGCTGTCTTTGGCCCTTTACCCCATTCCATAACACGCGGGTCCTCCAGGCCCGACAATTACGGACATTCCCGGGTGCGCGATTCTGGGAGGACGTCATATGACGGCACTTCCTAGAGTTATCCGGCGGCGCTGTAGCCGTCATTCAGCTATGGCCCGGTTGGCAACTGATTAAAATGCAAACTAATGTATAACTTTTTTGAAATGCGTTTTTTTTTTCTGGATATTTTTGGTGTTATTCTGTCTCCCACTGTTAAAATAAACCTACCATTAAAATGATAGACTGATCATTTCTTTGTCAGTAGGCAAACATACAAAATCAGCAGGGGGTCAAATACTTTTTCCCCTCACTGTATTAGTGCAAACATGTTTTTTTGGGCCCCCCTCCAGCTTATTTTGGGCCTGGCTGGTTCACATGTATGTGTTTTGGCGGCCCCCATATGTGGAGGCACAGCAGCCCATTGATTTGAATGGGCTGCCATGCCTTTGTTTCCTGCAGAAAAAAAGGTGCATTCAGCATTTTAAAAATACAGTTGCCTTGAAATCCATGCTGCTTTTGCACCATGCTACTTACCTGCAGTTCTTGCACACACAAACGCACTGTGTTTTTAAAAGCGTGACCTAAACGTCTAAAAATGCAGCAAGTTTGACATTGCGGGAACTGCAGATAAGTCACAACAGACAGCAGAATGGACAGTGCTGTATTTCATTGCTTGATGGGCATAGGTGTGCCGTGTGCGCATTCTATTACATAAGGCATGTGCTTTTCTTTGCAGGAAACGCAGGCATGTGGGCCGCCAAAACACATACATGTGAACCAGCCAGGCCCAAAATAAGCCCATCAAGCAGTTAAATACAGACAGTAATGCCATGTGCTCTGAGGCCTTACTCAGCCTGGACTGCAGGTCTGGTCTGTGATTTAAAGAGTTCTTCTATTTTACACATGGCATGGCATGGGGTCCCATGGTGCTAAAGCAGAATGGACAGACGGTGCTGTGACCCCCATGCCATGCCATGTGTAAAATAGAGGAACTTTTTAAAACCCTGACCAGACCTGCAGTGAATCATCAAATATTATAAAGACTTTGGGCACACTCTACAGAAAACTTCTATTTGCATAATACGTTAGCAAACAGTGACATACCTTGGAGCAGGACATGCAGAAGTCAGCCTTTTGTAGATCAAACTGGGGATGCTCTAAAATCACATTCTAATTCACTTTTATATACAAGCAGCACCCAGTGGCAGGAAGGGAGAAGTGCACGTCTAAAGGGAAGCCAGGGGTGCTGTACATTTTAAAACACTGGGAAGGGACGCTGGCTGCGTGCCGCTGATGATTTTCAGCGCTGATTTGTGGGCAGCACAGGGGCTTAACGGGCGGCTCTGCTTTGGGCCCCCAACAGTGACAGGGCCCTGGGCAGCTGCCCCTGTTTGCCCTATGGTAAAGACGGCCCTGATTAGTGCTATAAGGAGCTTGCCCCACCACTTACCTTTCTCCCACTCTCTTGTAGCCCTGTTCACCTACTTGAGCCCTAAGTTAAAAGCTCTGTGACGTACTTTCACTTCATGGTGCCTACCCTCGCAACATACATTTTTGTATTAATATCTTTTTTTTTTTTCCATCACAGGTTTACTCTTACTCAGACATGTGCTCCTCGTGTGAATGAAAAAAATCATCGGAGGAACTCAGTCTCAGCCCTTAGCAGAAGCCTCCTTGTAAATAGAAAGAAATGCTTTAAGTATAAGAAATCTACAGGGGGGGCAGCTGCAGTCTGGGCAGCAGATGGTCACAGGAGCGCTGAACAAATACTCAGTTTATAGAGACTAAGTCTGAACTTCTAAAGTAATTCTTATCTCTTGTAAATAACAGGAATTCACAAAACTAAGCCAGGAATGCTAAGGTCATCCAGACAGAAATGGATAGATGGGGAAGGACATAAACAAAAACTAAAATGAGACAGACACATACAGCAGGTAAAATAAGTATTCCTTTTTTCTAGGTGCTATTGACATGAAATTTCCCCCCCATGTCGGTAACAACCATACATACAAAGAAACCAAAAAAAGTTCAGAAATTAAGTTATGTGTAAAAAAAGAAAATGGAATGACACAGGGAAAAAGTATTGAACACATGAAGAAAGGTATCAGCTGGTTCAGCCTCAACTGATGGCCTTTAAAAAGGTGTCTCATTACCATGGTGTCACAAGGAACATCTCGTGATGGGTAAAGGCAAAAAGCTCTCTCAAGACCTTTGCAACCTTATTGTTGCAACCATACTGATGGCATTGGTTCCAGAAAAATTTCGAAACTTATGAATGTTCCAGTGAGCACTGTTGGGGCCATAATCCGGAAGTGTCAAGAACATCATTTCACCATAAACGCTCAACACACAAGAATCCATTGCTGAAGAAAAAGCATGTTGAAGCTTGTTTAAAGTTTTTTGCACAACATTTAGACAAACCAGTGAAATACTGGGAGAATATAGTCTGGTCAGATAAAAACCAAAATGTATCTCTTTGGATGCCATAAAACACACCATGTTTGGAGGTCAAATGGCACTGCACATCACCCCAAAAACACCCCCATACCAACAGTGAAGTTTGGAGGTGGGAACATCATGGGCTGTTTCCATGTTGGAGATATGGCTTTTTGGTCGCAGTTCTTCCATGAAGACTACTTTCCAATGGCCAGATTTCTCTGGACAGTAGATGTATGTAGCTGGGTCCACTGTTTCCTGTCAGATGGCACTGCTGGACACCTACAAATGTTGAGTGAGTAACTTGTATAGCGCTACAAATGCGAACTAAATCACCTCAAGGCGCTTTCCAACCCTTCTCGGCCTTGTGTCTTCAGAAGAGGTGGGTCTTCAGCTTCTTCCTGAAGGCCAGATGGTTTTCTTCTATGCGGATGTCTGTCGGTAGAGCGTTCCATAGCCGTGGTCCTTGGACTGCGAATCTTCGTTCTCCTTTTGATTTGTAGCGGGTCTTGGGGATGTGGAGGAGGTTTTGGTTAGTTAATGAGAGGGAGCGGCTCGGGTGTAGTGCTTTATTTTCTCGCATAGGTATTGCGCAGCGTTTTTTTGTGTGCATATGTGAGTGAGGCAGAGGGTCTTGAAAGTAACCCGATTCTTCACGGTCAGCCAATGGACGGTCCTCAGGCCGGGGTGATTGATTCCCAGAAAGGAAGGAAGGAACGAACGAACGAACGAACGTGGTGTCTTCCATCAGCTGCATTAAGCTTGCTTGGCCAACCACTGCGTCTATGGTCCTCAGCATTGCCTTTTTCTTTGTGCTTCTTCAAAAGAGCTTCAACAGCACATCTTAAAACCCCAGTCTCCCTTGAAATCGTTGCCTGGGAGAGACCTTGCTGATGCAGTATAACTACCTTCAGTCTTGTTGCTGTCCTTTGTCATGCCATGTCTTGTTTTCCACAACCTCACCTTAGTAGCAGAGTTTGGCTGTTCATCACCCAGTTATAACTCATACACAGCTGTTTCTGTTTCAGTTAAAGCGGAGTTCCACCTAAAAATGGAACTTCCGCTTAATCCACTCCTTGCCCCCTTACATGCCACATTTGGCATGTAATTTTTTTTGGGGGGGGGGGAGTGGGGGCTTCAGGAGGAGTGGGACTTCCTGTCCCACTTCCTCCTTCCGCCGAGGGGCTGGTAAGGCTAATAGCTTAATCGCCTTATTGCAGCCCCTCCCTGTAGGCGAGCGCCTGTCCAATCGGACGGCGCCGCGCCGCTCGCGCATGCGCAGTGGGTGCCCGGCCGTGAAGCTGAAAGCTGATAATCATACACCTGACTCTAATCCTACAAAAACGCTCAAGTGTAAGTGCAAGTGTAAGAATTGATGCTGGTTTGAAGCCAAAGGGTAGTCACACCAAATATTGATTTGATTGAAATTTTTATTTTGGTTTGTTCACTTTGCATTTTGTGAATTGATACAAATAAACAATCAAAGTATATATTTTTTTACAGCATTCTTACTTTATAGCATTTCTTCACACCTGCCTAAATATTTTGCACAGTACTGTATATCTTGGAAGGTAAAAAAAACTTCTCCACAAGAAAAATCCAGTTCCAAACAGTAGAAAATTCACAGAGACAAAACAATAACAATAATTGCAATAACAATGCTAATTGAAGCAACAATGTATGAAGTGCTTCAGGTATCCCATAAAAAAAAACCTCATAAACAGTAAAAGACATTCTGACACCAGTGTTCATTTTGGCAGAAAATTTCCATTTAGTTTTAGTCTTTTGACTAAAATGCTATTTTGGTTTTAGTCCCACTTTAGTCATCTGCAATTGTTTTAGTTTTAGTCATATTTAGTCAACTAAAATCTCCAGTACATTTTAGTCGACTAAAATCTAATGTGTTAGGTAAATTGTAATGCATTATTTGAGCATTTCTCTAGAATTCAAACTCATTATATACTCCTGGAGTAAAAAAAAACACCCAATATCATGTTATTACTTAAAGTTTTGAACAAACTACACAGATTTAGCCGTCTTTACTCTGTAAAACCAAGTTTCATTATAAAAATATTAGGGTTGTCCCGATATCACTTTTTTCAGTACAAGTATGCAAGATACTACGAACAACTCTATACTCTTAGTTGTCAGATATCCAGAAGTGGCTATCTGAGGGGTGGGAATGTCCAGCTAGAGAAGTTCCTTATAGCTCGACATGTTTCACGTAATACAGTATATGCTTCTTCAGGAGATTTTAAGAACTAAAATTGCTCTAGTCAACAAAGGTAAAGACAAAATAATCACACAATTTATAGGATCATGTTGAATGTACTACACATACTAAAGTTTGAAGAGGTATGTTATTACTTACAAAAAAACAATAGCAAATAATCTCACACGGAGAGAGCGGAAATGGTTCAGTCCCCCCTATAGGTGGATATGGGGACACAACTAAAAATAAACAGTGCAGAGCTAAAAAGAGGGGTATAAAATATATATATATATATATATATATATATATATATATATATATATATATATATATATATATATATATATATATATATATATATATATATATATTGTGAAGTCCATTAGGGGATTGGGTATAGTATGTACTTACTGGAGTATTGGCAGTGTCCAAGCCAGGGGTGGAGAGGTACGTATCCTATTTGAAACCAACTAGGCGTATAATAATCTACATTGGGGATAAAGTCTTGGGTAAGGCCACTGGACAAAGTACATGTTCTGTGAACCTAACAATAGCTAGAGGAGCATGGTGTACCCTTGGTGGTGTCTCTGAAATCAAGACACAGGAGTGGAATTATGTGTTACCGCATATTGCCAATCTGGCAAAACTTCTCTCAGTGACTTGCCCCCCCCCCCCCGTTTTACTTACCTGAACCCTGTATTTCCTTCGGTGGAGACGGGGATAGATTGATAGCAGCACAGCCATTGGCTCTCGCTGCTGCCAATCAAATCCACATGATGCGGGGAACGGGGGGCGGGGTCAAGTCTGGCATTCGTATCTATGGACGTCAAATGCTGGACTCTGGAGCGCGCCCGCAAGGTAATCCCCCGGGAGAGCGATTCTCCTAGTGGGCTATCTGATGCGAGGAGGAGCCGCGAGAACCACAGGGGGACCCCAGAAGACAGTGATCGGGGCAACTCTGTGCAAAACGAGTTGCACAGTGGAGGTAAGTATGATATTTGTTATTTTAAATAAAAAAAAAACTAAGCCTTACAATCACTTTAAGGTGAAAAACCTTGAGACTTTACAACTCTTTTAAGGTGGGCCAAGTTTATATTTTTACAGTGACATTTGTTTTATTATATTAAGTTTTTCTTATTACTTAGCTAGGCCTTGCTAGTTAATTTCTTTTAAAAAAAAAACGGTCCTGAACCATGGTGATCTTTAATCTCTTTCATGTTGTACTACCCCTTTTCCAGAATATTCAAATGACTTGGAAAGGTATGTCAAAATGTGGACAGTTACTCTAAACTCTTTTGAATTGCCCTCTTAGCCCTGGTTCACACTGGGTACGATTTGGAACGATTTGAGATGTGATTTGACATGTCAAATCGCATCTCAAATCGGCGGCAATTGTCGGCAATGGCACTGTCCTAATCAGTGCGACGCCGCATCTGCGATTTCAAAAAGTAGTTCCTGTACTACTTTTTGCGATTTCGGGCCGCGATTTACATTAAATTGCGGCCGAAATCGCGGCAAAATCGCGGCAAAATCGCAGCCGTAAAATCGCGCATTTTACCGCGATTTTGAATTCGCAGCAGTGTGAACCTAGGCTCAATGTGAAAATAAAGATCTGAAATAACTATTTAGCCACTTGGAGTATCTTGCCATGCGGTGGGGGGAGTATTTTGGCCTGTGGTGGTACTGTAGGGGCCCCAGGTCAACTTCTGCATCAGGGCCCACAAGCTTTAAAAAGTGGATGTAAACCCGAATTTTTATTATTTTATTTTGATGTCACAATGTAGGGTATAAGATTTCCTATCATCTGTGCCCAGTCTTGCCACACAGAGTTATTCCAGCTCTGAGCAATCCTCTTTTATTGTTCAGTGAAATAAAACGGACTTACAGAAAAAAACCTTGGTCCGTTCCGCCCTCTTGCTTTGAGTGACATGTTATTTACATATCTCATGCACTAGCTTCAGACAGGCATTATCTTTTTAATTCCCACCCCCACTTCTTTTCTGAAGTCATGTGGTTACTTCTCTGTATTTTACTGGATGTTAATGATCATAGCAGAATTTAGTGTAAGAAATACATAGAAAAAAATGCATGTTGACAAGGGGAGTGTAGAGGAGGGCGGGGAGTCTACTGACATCACGACTCCACCCACGAGCTCCAGACAACAGATCCACCCACAGAATCTGCAGTTTTTCAGGTCTCATAACAGACAGATGGGAGATATTTGACAGGTAAGGATACATGCAGGAGGCATCTATATCCTTATAGATCAGCACTATGGCAGTAGTTTAGAAAGGATGAGAGCGGCTTTACATCCACTTTAAGCTATGCCTCTGCTTTATACAGATTTACTTTCATTATCATTTATCTGTTTATGTATTGATCCTGCTTTTATTTTCAATTTCGGGCCAATACTAACAGAAAATGTAATCTCTATCCTCCATCAGGCATGAGGACTATGACAGGGCCTGTCAGTCATCATAAATGAGCTTCTAAATCCTTAATCTCATTTTGTTAAGCACAAGGGATAATCTGTAAATATTACAGGGATTATGTCTAGAATCAGAGGCTGGAGAAAGAATGGGAATTTTCCCTAATATCTCTGCTGTCCACAGACTGAATTTGCAATTTCTAATCTGAGTGATGTGGTGGAGGATTGGCATTTAGCACGGTTGCCTTTTGGTAGTGGGGTGCTGGGTTCAAGACCACTAATGCCGCGTACACGCGATCTGTTAAACCGATGAGAATGGTCTGATGGACCGTTTTCATTGGTCAAAACCGATCGTGTGTGGGCGCCATCGGTTATTTAACCATCGGTTAAAAAAAAGCCAACTTGTTTTAAATTTAACCGATGGATTCCTAACCGATAGAACAAAAACGATCGTTAGTAGGCACGACCATCGGTTAAAAATCCACGCATGCTCAGATTCAAGTCGACACATGCTTGGAAGCATTGAACTTCATTTTTTTCAGCACGTCGTTTTGTTTTACGTCACCGCGTTCTGACACGATCGTTTTTTTAACCTATGGTGTGTAGGCGCGACGGACCATCAGTCAGCTTCATCGATTAACCGATGAAAACGGTCCATCAGACCGTTCTCATCGGATGGACTGATCGTGTGTACGCGAGATAACGGTACCGTAGACACTGAAATCCTTTGCTTTGTGTGGACTTCCTTTGTTTTCTTTCCAAGAAACAAGTCAATAGATAGAGAAGTGACATCAGGCTACAAAATAAATTAAACATAATAAATAAATAAATACTACAAGGAGCATTGTAACTGTACTGAAAAAAAACCTCAACCAAATTTGCCTATTATTTTTAACAGGGTTTAATAAAACCTTTTGGCAGTGCCAGGGCAAGGTCCTCCGGCACTCAGGGCAAAGATGTCAAACTGCGCCACCCCCTACCCATGGATAAGTAAACCTGATCGTCTCATGCATAAGTAAACCTGATCGTCACCTTTTTGCGAAGGTGACTCAAGATCTGGACTTTTAGCGTTTGCTTACCTGCCCCCTTCCCACATTTTCTGCTGCTGGGACAGGAGCATGGGGATGTAAAATGGCAACAGAAGCACGTGGGTAAGGGGTATGTAAGTAAACCCTGCACAGTTCTGCTCTGAAAGTGCTGCTGTATTAACAAGCCAGTATCTGTGTTTAAATAAATAAAGGAATGCTGCACTGGCAAGAAGGGGGAGCTGGAAGGGGAGAGAGAGCCCAGCCCACACCTCTTCTCCAGAATTGATTTGCTACTTCCAGAATTAAGCTCACAAAAGTAGTCATACTGCTGTCACTGCTCCTATCAGCCTGTAGTGGATGAAACTTGCCACATGTTCCCTCTTCTCCACGTGAAACCACTGTGCCTGGGGCAGCTTCCCCTTTGCCCCCAACCCCCTTTGCCCAGACCTGATTCTCAGTAGCCAAGGTAAAGTGATCCTGTGCTTTTCTCAATTATCTAATGTAAATCTATTTATGTTTTCAGGGGGTCAGGGTATGTGTGTGTGTGTGTGTGTGTGAGGGGGGGGGGGGGTGTGGAATTAGAGGCAATGAATTAGAGGTAAGAATATATAATAATTAGAGGTAAGGAATACCAATAAAATTAGTGCATGGATTCTACACAATTACCAAAGCTTTAGGACTAGGGATGAGCTTCGTATTCGAGTCGAACTCATGTGCGACTCGAACATCGTCTGTTCAATCGTTCGTCGAAATACGAACAAAACGGGTCGTTCGCGCCAAATTCGAGTTACGTTTCACAGACCATAATTCACTGCGGCATCGCTGGCTGATGATTGGCCAAGCATGCACTATGACCCGCATGCTTGGCCAATCACAGCTTGCAAAAAACGGAGAGCCATAATTGGCCAAAGCCAGGGTGGCTTTGGCCAATTATGGCTAAGGGGGTTTAGTACACGCCCCACACTATAAAAGGCCGCCTGCAGGTCGGCCTTGTGTAGTGTGTTGCAGTGGTTAAGAGAGGACAGAGAGAGTGTAATTTTTTGCAGGTAGAGGGCAGGCAGGCAGGCTAGTCAGTTAATGTTACAGTGTGTAGAGGATATATATACATCCCAGGTGTTGTACATATATTTATACACTGTATAGTTTAGCTAGATCAGTTCTTCCTAATTTACTGGCAGGCAGGTAATTGTGCTAGCTGCAGTATTCTTACGTGGTTTATTGCCTGCGTCCTCTGTAGTTTGCACCTAAAGCTACTTGATGTGTACTGGCCGTGTTCTCCTTTAAATATTGTACCTGCTGGGTGTCTATAGTATGCCTGTGAAAACGTCTTTGAGAACCCGGGTCTTGCCCGAGGGAACATGTATCAAAGGAAAAAAAGTTTTAAAAACGGTCGTTTTTTCAGGACTCCTGGGGCAAGACCCGGCTTCTCAAAGACGTTTTACGACAATAACTTGCATATTAGGCTTTTTAAAATGAGCACTTTTGAATTTGAACGTTCGAGTCCCATAGACGTCAATGGGGTTCTAAATGTTTGCGCGAACGTTCGGTCCGTTCGAAGGTTCTGGTGCGAACCGAACGGGGGGGTGTTCGGCTCATCCCTATTTAGGACAAACCAGCTAAACCTACTCTAAAGTGTATCTAGAGCCAATACAGAACAGTTAGAACCCCTGTCAAGTTTAGTTTGCTGTATGTGCCCCTTTAGGGAGATTTCTTCTCATTTTCTTTCCTGGAGACACAACAGGAAGTGAGAGGATATACCATTGACTGAAAGGAGATCCCTATTAGAAGATTCCCCTTACCTCCACTAATAATGGTAATATTTTGGATTTACCATCATTTTCTGTCTGGCTGACAATGGCCTACAAGACAAATATAAGGAGTGAATGTTAAATCAGCAACTGGAGCAGGATCTATATTGTTTCCCAAATTGTAACCCTCCAGATTTCTATACTACACTGTATAGATTTTTTCCCCCAGTCCAAATTTATTAAGCCATGATCAGGGGGCCTATTGGAACACCTAAAATGCGCAGAATCCTAACTAATAAAATCACATCCAAAACCCAAAAATAGTCTGGTGCACTCTTTTTTCTACATCTCTAAAAGGGTTACATCTAAACCTAGAGGACACAATACTAAGGACTAAGGATCTACTCAGGGGCGGACTGACCATTGAGTCACTCGGGCACTGCCCGAGGGCCCCATGCCACTAGGGGGCCCCACCAGGGTTGCCAGGCTCAGTAAAACCAGGGACAGTATGTAAAAATCTATGTTTTTTTACATCTGTCTCTGATATGTCCGAAACCGACATGCTTTTGATGTGAAAATCCCGAGATTTTAGCTGCCCCGCCTCTGCACTGCTTCCTGGCGTGGTGGCCATCTGTAAGCCCGGGGGCCCCATAATCTTCTATTGCCCGGGAGCCCCATGAGTTGTCAGTCCGCCCCTGGATCTACTAGATCCTTGTGAACCAGGGACCCAGAGCGCCACAATATCTCTCTAATAGCAATAAAATCCCCTGGAGATAAACTTTATTATCTGAACCATTTTAATGCTTTTTCTGAAGGTATAACTAATTTTTTCATAAAATCTATAATAAATCTAAAATGTTCTTTTTTTAGCCACTATGGGCCGGATTCAGATACGAGATACGACGGCGTATCTCCAGATATGCCATCGTATGTCTGAGTGCGGCCCGTCGTATCTATGCGCCTGATTCAGAGAATCAGTTACGCATAGATTTCCCTAAGATCCGACCGGCGTAAGTGTCTTACACCGTCGTATCTTAGGCTGCATATTTACGCTGGCCGCTAGGTGGCGCTTCCGTATAGTTACGCGAGGAATATGCTAATTAGGTATTTACGCCGATTCAGAAACGTACGTCCCGCATTTTTTTACGTCGTTTGCATTAGGCTTTTTCCGGCATAAAGTTACCCCTGCTATGTGAGGCGTAGCTAATGTTAAGTATGGACGTTGTTCCCCGCGCCGGGTTTTGAAAATTTTACGTCGTTTGCGTAAGTCGTTCGCGAATAGGGCTGGACGTCATTTACGTTCACGTCGAAACCAATACGTCCTTGCGGCGTACTTTGGAGCAATGCACACTGGGATATTCGACGGACGGCGTTCGTAAAATACGTCAAATACGCGGGGTCACAGTGTATTTACATAAAACACGCCCACATCATCCCCATTTGAATTAGGCGGGCTTACGCCGGACCAAATACGTTACGCCGCTGTAACTAAGGGCGCAAGTTCTTTCTGAATACAGAACTTGCGCCCAAATTTACTGCGGCGTAACGTATCTGAGATACGTTACGCCGCCACATAGATAGACCATTCTATCTGAATCCAGCCCTATAGGTGTAAACAGCACCAGCCTTTAGATTCCTAGACTGTAGTTTAGCACTATGTCCACTAGAGTGCAGCATTTGGCTTTGCTTGACACCCATACTAATGCAGACAGATCAGTAGCACTGCAGGTAGAATGCAAACAAATTTCAGAGAGAACCCCTTCCTGATAAGAGTTGGTTCAGCCAATAGGCACAAGTCAATTAATAGTTAATGCTAACTGGTATGCACTGCCTCTTCTTTTTTTCTTCTAAAGTCAGGAAAGCCTGCTCAGTTTTTTATTTTATCGGATTTAAAAAAAAAAAAAAATCTACAGCTTGTAGCAAGGGGTTAAATGCCCTTCTGTGTAGGACTGTTGCCTCTTGTTACATGATTCTTTACTGTGTGTCCTGGGAATTAGTAATGGTGGTATTTATAGTCCAATAATGCTTGGCTTGTATTATCATAGGAAATAAGGATGCCCGCAAGCATATGAATGTAGTCAGGGGCATAAATAAAATCATAGCAACATTTAGATGGGGGCTAAGGCTGGGTACACACTATACGAAATTTGTGTGGTCATCTCCTGCCTGACATCTTATCAATGAAAAATTGAAGGCTCTTGGCAGAAGATTGTCGGCTGAACAGCGGCTGCATCCAATTAGATGCAGCTGCTGTTTGGGTATTCTGACAGGTTTCGGCTGCGACTCTCATAATTCAATACCCAGGATTTTTCTTCTAGCCACACTGTATAGCAAGGACAGGGGAAGCTGGTCCCACTGTATGTAGGAATGTAGCCACCATTTATAGAGTGTATAGAGCAGCCAACATAACCATAACTAACGTATAATGCTCGATCAAAGCAAACAGTAGGGAGGGGGAAAAAAAGAGGTTCGGAAGCTCACAAAGGATGTTACAAGATGCAGAAAAACAGTATGAAACTATTTAATAAAAAAATGTATTACAGTGTCATTAAAGGAGTTGTAAAGGAATTTGTTTTCCCTAAATAGCTTCCTTTACCTTAGTGCAGTCCTCCTTCACTTACCTCATCCTTCAATTTTGCTTTTAAATGTCCTTATTTCTTCTGAGAAATCCTCACTTCCTGTTCTTCTGTCTGTAACTCCACACAGTAATGCAAGGCTTTCTCCCTGGTGTGGAGAAAGCCTCTTGAGGGGGGAGGGGGCGAGCAGGAGTGTCAGGACGACCACTAACACACAGCTTCTTTCTCTGCAAAGATGAGAGCATCCTGACCCTCCTGCTCGCCCCCTCCCCCCTCAAGAGGCTTTCTCCACACCAGGGAGAAAGCCTCGCATTACTGTGTGGAGTTACAGACAGAAGAACAGGAAGTGAGGATTTCTCAGAAGAAATAAGGACATTTAAATTCGCTTTGATATACAAGTGCTTTGGATTTCCAAGCTTGTTTCAGGAGCAAATTATGCTCGCAAACCAAGGTTTACTGTAAATGCAAATAAAAAAAATAGCACAGACAGTACTCAATTGTTTTTGTTAAGGGCTGAGTTCATTTACAGAAGGTAATTGACAGTAATTTCTTTCTTTATTGCACCTGTAAAATATGAGAGCCTGAGTGAGCGCTGCTTGACAGATGTATTTAAACTCTTATTATGGGGATGTTGACCTACCTAGCTATATCAAATGAATAGGATGGGTGGAGTATATACTGTGTTTGAGAAAGTATATTGTGTCTTTGGATGCAGGATGTCATATCACGGTGCTGGTCTCTTTGTCATATCCCCATATCGCTAACTAGAGATTAGCAGGATATGATCACGCAGCGCAGGCTTCTATTTATAATACAATTGGTGGGAAAATATACAATTGGAGCACCTTTTATTCTAAACCGGGGGTCCTCATTTTTTCCACCTTTCATATCAGAAGCTCTCCTATCACATCAATGTCCCAGTTTCACATCAGAAGCCCCCCCCCCCCCTCCATTACATCAGAGTCCCTTTTTCACATCTGATCTGTAGTCCCCCATCACATCACAGTTCTCCTTTCACATCAGAGGTCCTCCATTCACATCAAAGTCCCCTTCTCACATCAGAAGCCCCCATCACATCAGAGCACCCCCTTCACATCAGAGCACCCCCCTTTACATCAGAGCACCCCCTTCACATCAGACCCCTGTTTCACATCAGAACCCCCCATCACATCAGAAGCCCCTCCCCTCCATTACATCAGAGACCCTTTTTCACATCTGATCTGAAGTCCCCCACCACATCACAGTTCTCCTTTCACATCAGAAGTCCTCCATTCACATCAAGGTCCCCTTCTCACATCAGAACCCCCCATAACATCAGAGCACCCCCTTCACATCAGAAGCCCCTTCCCTCCATTACATCAGAGACCCTTTTTCACATCTGATCTGAAGTCCCCCATCACATCACAGTTCTCCTTTCACATCACAATACCCTTTTTCACATCAGAGGTCCTCCATTCACATCAAAGTCCCCTTCTCACATCAGAAGCCCCCATCACATCAGAGCACCCCCTTCACATCAGACCCCTGTTTCACATCAGAGCACCCCCTTCAAATCAGACCCCTGTTTCACATCAGAGCACCCCCCTTCACATCAGAGCACCCCCTTCACATCAGACCCCTGTTTCACATCAGAGCACCCCCCTTCACATAAGAGCATCCCCTTCACATCAGAGCACCCCCTTCACATCAGACCCCTGTTTCACATCAGAGCACCCCCCTTCACATAAGAGCATCCCCTTCACATCAGAGCACCCCCTTTACATCAGACCCCTGTTTCACATCGGAGCACCCCCCTGTCAGCTGACATCACAGAGCCGGTAAAGGTTGGGGAAAGATCGCAACAATATGGTTGGGATCTGCCCACAACCCTGGAATAAAACCTGGTTCAGCCTCTCAGCGAGCCACTCCTGCCCCCTCCACAGCCAAGCTCAATGTGTTCAAAGCCTTTGCCTAGGGAGCTTGTAAACCAGAGAGCGTTCACCCTGAGCTCCTCCAACGCCAGTCTGAGTGCAATGATCATCAGGCCCGTCGGAACAGGACAGGCAAAACTAAAACTTGGGGCCCCGAGCTGGCCTGGGGCCCCAGCAGAGCGCCGCTGCCGCGCCTCCGCTTCCGATAAATGCTGCAGCCTGTAGCGTGGCCGAGCTCCTTTCCTAATTCCTCCTGCAGTCTGGCCGGGTACCTGTAATCGCGCGGTACAGCAGCTGTATGCAGCAGCAGCTGCATGCAGCGGTATGCGGTAGGGAGCCCCCCCCCCGCTTATCTGGTTTATAGCAGAATAATTTTTTACACTTGTCAACTTACCCCCCGCTTCACAACGTTAAACTTAGCAACACCCCCTCCCCCGCTTCTTGCTTGGGACCCCCAAATTCCTTTAAACGGCCCTGGTGATCATAATTAGGATGCTGTACCCCTACCGAAGGCCTGGAATATTGTTAGATAGGCCATTTATGAATGGTTATCTTCCCAGAAATTTTAGATCTGACCAAGAGGTTCACTGAGTAACAATTCACTGCAGGATCAATAGACTTTGCAAGTTCAGCAGTTCCTAATCCCAACCCATAGCTCCCAACTGTCCCTGATTTCAAGGGACTGTCTCTGATTTGGAGCAATGTCCCTCTGTCCCTCATTCCTCCTCATTTGTCCCTCATTTTGGTCTGATCTATATAGCTGTATATATTTTTTGTCTATCAAAAAGTGTTTTCCAGCGCTAAACCTTTTATCTGATTTCTAAATTGTTGCATTTGTAAATTCCAAAAGCCAATATAAAGGAATACTAAGGAAGTAATTGTCGATTTATCCAATCTTGTTTTTTGGTACAATTCTCCATTAAAGGGGCGTGGCAAGGGGTGTGTCCTATGCCTGCATACTTTTGCTGATAGGTGTCCCTCATTCCCATCTCGAAAAGTTGGGAGGTATGCCAACCCAATTATGTATCCCAATCTATGGAAGTGTTGAGCTCTGTCTTACATTTTCTCCATCCTGTGGCCTTCACCTAAAATTGGGTTCATGGCTCCTAAGCTGTTGAGGAATAATTATACCTCTTGTCTGCCAGAAGAGGTGAAGAAACCAATGTAAAGTCATGTCAAAACTTTAGACAGACTGTAGGAAAACTGTGATCTAATAAAGGGATATTAACAAGATGGGTAAGCCTTGGAAGTGTTAATTAGCTTGTCAAAAAGACAAGCTCAGACATGGCAAAATGTGTATAAGATAAAGGGTGTGTCCCCGATCACACAGAAATGTCTTCTTTGTTGTACTGGAAATCAGAAGATCTACAGACCTGTTCACATACAGAGTGAAATGTACACATGCTAATTATTCTGGTATAATTGTATGACAAGAGACAGTGTACGACATGAGATGATCCCATAAAGTGATACAAATTGGAGCAGCAATGTTGTGCAAAACACTGGAACCCATGGTACTGTGTTTCCCCGAAAATAAGACCTACCCCGAAAGTAAGCCCTACTGTCATTTTTGGAGAAGGCTGCAATATAAGCCCTCCCCTAGTTTGGGGTTGTGTGGTCTAGACTGTGTATGTTTCTTTGTTAAATACCTTTGTTGCAGCGCTACTCAGCTGATCCCCGCTGCTCTCCTCCTCTTCTGTCAGCGCGTATCTCGGCCCCCCTCCCTCTGTAGTGCTCAGAGCAGGAAAAGACCATTCAGGCGGTACATGGAAGCGCCAATCGTCGCTCAGCTGATTCTCCGCTGCTCTCCTTCTGCCAGCTGTCAGCAGGAGATCTCGGGCCCCCCTCCCTCTGCAGTGCTCGGAGTGGGAAAAGACCGTTCAGGCGGTACATGAATGTGCCGAGGGGCTCTCAGCTGATTCCCCGCTGCTCTCCTTCTGCCAGCTGTCAGTGGCGGATCTCGAGCCCCCCTCCCTCTGCAGTGCTCAGAGCATGGAAGACCAATCAGGCGGGTCACGGAATGACCAAGGAAGGCGCTGTAGGAAGGTACGGTGCACACTTTACATTGTATGGGGGCTGTAATACAGTGCATTTTATGATTTTACAGGCACTTTTAACTCCGTTCCAGGAGATGGGGAGAGAAGACAGCGCATGACAAGCCCTACCCCGAAAATAAGCCCTACTGGGTCTTTTGTCAAAATGTTTTATATAAGACCCGGGCTTATTTTCGGAGAAACACGGTAGCAAGTCACAGACCTTCCCTTATGTAATTTACTTAAAAGAGAAGCATTGGTTTGGCTGCTTTCCCCATCATACTTACCGATGCTGCCTCTGTCCCCCGGCATCTCTGCACTGAGAACCGAGCGATTGAACATCGTCGATAGGTCGGTTCTCTCGGCTCCCCCGCGCAGAGAGCTGCTGCCTGTCGATCAGCAGCTCTCCTGCTCTGCTCCTCCATGCTCATTGGAGCACTGAGCTGTGGAGGGGCGGAGAGCTATCAGTCCAGGCACCTGGTGGATCCAGACTCCCAGAGTCGGGATGATGCGGTGCATGGACTGATCTGTGTGACATCAGCAGAGAGCGGACTTCAGACCGCTCTCTGCTGAAAATGGGTCACAGGAGTGCAAAACGAATTGAGCTATTTAGCAAAGAAGAATGGGCAAAAGTTTCACTCTCTAAGCCCTGGTTCACACTAGGTTGCGGGAGTGAAGCCGTGCGAGTTCAGCTGAACTCGCACGATTTCACTCCCGCTGGCAGTGCCGATTATGGCCGTGATTTAAGAGACATCTGTACACTTACAAGATAGTAAGAGGTCATATAATGATTTGTCTGAGGAGTGCATGAGTGCGGATCGCTGTAATCTTTGTCTGTCTGGGGAAGAGAGAGAGAGAGCTATCCTGCAGCTGTCAGAGTCCCTGGTGACGTGGAGGTCTGACGAAGGAGCCGTGCATGCTCAGAAACATGTTACCCCCCACCACCTTTACCTGATGTCTCATCGGCAGCATGCGTTCCAGCTTGGTTCCAGAACATGGGCCGTCTCATTGCATCTTCAGCTCCTCGCCAATCCATGTCACCAGGGACTCTGACAGCTGCAGGACGGCTCTCTCTCCCCCAGACAGACAAGGATTACAGCGATCCACATGAGGACAAATCATAATATGCCTATGACCTCTTACTATCTTGTAAGCGTTTTTAATCCCATGGTGCCTGTAATAAATCTTTTAACCACTGCACTTAGAGGCGCCTTTCTCTTTCCTTTATGATTCTCTAGAGCTGCTTCTACTCTACAAAGCGCTGCCTTCAGTGCCATATCGCCACTGCTACAAAGGATCGGATACCCAGCCTCACCAGAGCACCCTCATCTCTCCCTCTTTTAGACTTCACATCACCGCCTGTCCTAATGCCAACATTGTCACCAGAACAGGAAGTCAAGTGAAATCTCCCTCATCGGACAAACATGAACAGTTCCTTTACAGTACACCATCCAGAACAAAGAGAATATTTTGGCTTGAGATATATTTGTATTTCTTTTTAGCGTGTTTATACTGAGCTTATCCTGCCTTTTAACTTTTGGCTCTCATGGGCTGAAAACATTAGAGAAACACATAAAAGCCTCTGGTCTGATGAGACTAAAATTTTACTTTTTGGCCATCAAAGAAAACGCTATGTCTGGCGCAAACCCAACACATCACATCACCCAAAGAACACCATCCCCACCGTGAAACATGGTGGTGACAGCATCATGCTGTGGGGATGTTTTTCAGCAGTCGGGACTGGGAAACTGGTCAGAGTTGAGGGAAAGATGGATGGTACTAAATACAGGGAAATTCTTGAGCAAAACCTGTACCACTCTGTGTGTGATTTGGGGCCAGGACGGAGGTTTACCTTCCAGTAGGTCATTGACTGAGGACTGGGGTAAAGTTATTTTCTCTGATGAATCCCCTTTTTGATTGTTTGGGGCATCCGGAAAAACCTTTATCTGGAGAAGAAAGGGTGAGCACTACCATCAGTCCTGTGTCATGCCAACAGTAAAGCATCCTGAGACCTAAGGGCCCTTTCATACAGGCAGACCGCCTGTCAGTTTTTTAGGCGGACCTGAATGGGCCCCCAATGTATCTCTATGGAGCCATGGATGTCAGCGGTGACATACCCGCTGACATCCGACCCGCTCCGATCTGCCAAAGTGTGACGGAGAAAAACCCTATTTTTCCATCCGTCTGCGGATCGGATGACAATGGACTCTATGGTCCGTCGTCATCCAATCCCCCATAGGGGAGAGCGGCGCTCTGATATGTCGGTCCCTGGACAGTGTGCAGGGAAAGACCTGTCATCTGCCTGCTCAGCGGGGATTGCTCCGTCGAGCGGAGCCTGCACACGGACAGCACCGTGTGAAAGGGCCCCAAGTGTGGGGTTTCTTCTCGACCAAGGGAGTGGGCTCACTCAAATTTTGCCTAAGAGCACAGCCATGAATAAAGAATGGTACAAAAACACCCTCTGAGAGCAACTTCTCCCAACTATCCAAGAACAGTTTGGTGATGAACAATGCCTTTTCCAGCATGACGGAGCACCTTGCCATAAGGCAAAAGTGATAACTAAGTGGCTTGGGAAACATTGAGAACTTGTGGTCAATCTTTAGGAGGCTGGTGAACAAGCCCCCCCTCCACACACAAATTTTGACAAACTCCAAGCATTGACATCCTGACACCATTCACGTGTGGGGTTGCACCTCAGCCAAGGTAGTGGGTTTACTCACAATTTTGCCTAAGAACACTGCAATGAATAAAGAATGGTACGAAAACATCCTCTGAGAGCAACTTCTCCTAACCATCCAAGACCAGTTTGGTAACGAACAATGGCCCAGATTCTCAAAGGGCTTACGACGGCGCAACGCCATGTACGCCGTCGTAAGTCCTAATCTGGGCCGTCGTATCTATGCGACTGATTCATTGCACAGTGGTGCGAATTGATGGCACAGTGGCTGCGTTTGATGGCATGGCATAGTGACTGCCTTTGATGGCATGGAACAGTGGTGACAATTCATGGCACAGTGGCTGCATTTGATGGCATGGCACAGTAAATGCATTTGATGGCATGGAACAGTGGTGACAATTGATGGCACAGTGGCTGCGTTTGATAGCATGGCACAGTGGTGAAAATTGATGGCACAGTGGCTGCGTTTGATAGCATGGCACAGTGGTGACAATTGATGGCACAGTGGCTGCATTTGATGGGCACAGTGAGGCTGCAATTTTTTTTCCGTTTGCGCCCCCCCAAAAATTTGGAGCACCAGCCGCCACTGCCCCAGTATGGGAACAGGCGGCAATAAAAACCTGACACGGGTCCTAACTCCCTTAGCACCATTTTTAAAGACTTTAAAACTTACTTTGGATACACACTGGCCCAGATTCTCAAAGGGTTTACGACGGCGCAACGCCATGTACGCCGTCGTAAGTCCTAATCTGGGCCGTCGTATCTATACGACTGATTCTTAGAATCAGTTACGCATAGATAACCAATAGATCCGACAGGCGTAAGGCTCTTACGCAATTTTTTTTTGTCTGCTAGGTGTCGCCTCCGTAGTTTTCCCCGTCGAGTATGCAAATTAGCTAGATACGTGAATTCCCGAACGTACGCACGGCCGACGCAGTAAAGTTACGACGTTTACGTTAGGCTTGTCCCGGCGTAAAGTTGCCCCTGCTATATGAGGCGCAACCAATGTTAAATATGGCCGTCGTTCCCGCGTTGAAATTTGAAAAGTTACGTCGTTTGCGTAAGTCGTCCGTGAATGGGGCTGGACGCCTTTTACGTTCACCTCGAAACCAATGACGTCCTTGCGACGTCATTTGGAGCAATGCACCCTGGGATATTTTACGGACGGTGCACGCGCAGTACGTTCGGCGCGGGAACGCGCTTAATTTAAATACTACACGCCCCCTACCCGCCTATATTGAATTAGGCAGGCTTGCGCCGGGTGATTTACGCTACCCCGCCGCAACTTTACACGCAAGTGCTTTGTGAATAAAGCACTTGCCTGTAAAACTTGCGGCGGCGTAACGTAAATGAGATACGTTACGCCCGCACAGTTTTGCGCAATTCTACGAGAATCTGGGCCTTTAATTTTAGGTGGCAGGACAGGTGTGTTTTATGGTAATGGATTACATTAAGGGATTAGGCCACTGTATGTAGTCGGAAGCATTGAGCCACATTTATGGAAATCCTGCCATAATATCGTTGTCACTACCGATGCATGCAACAAATTCATTTAGTTCTTATTTGTGACACCTTTATTGTATCGCGCTATCGTTATGACAAATTCATAAAGAATTACCGCCATATTGCTGATAAGGAAAGTGGAGGTAAATAAGAGCTCTTCCATGTCGGAGTATATTGTTGATTTTGTAAATAGTCATCTTGCATGCTGGAGATAACTCTACAGCAAAATGTTTCCTTAAAGCGGAGTTCCAACTGTATATTTTTTTTTTTTATAATAAATATCTTACGATCATAACAATTATATATATATATCACTCACGTTTTTTGTATATATCGCCGCTCGATTTCTGTTTCCGATTTGTAAGCAAAAAATAACTATCATGCCGCGTACACACGATTGGAAATTCCAACAATATTTTTTTTTTATGACGGAACGTTGGCTCAGACTTGTGTTGCACACACCCGGTCACACAAAATTCCGACCGCCAAGAACGTGGTGACGTACAACACTACGACGAAGCCGAGAAAAATTAAGGTCAATGCTCCCGAGCATGCGTCGACTTGATTCCAAGCATGCATGTTTTTTGTTGAACTTTTCTTGTTGGAAAAATTGAGAACCAGCTCTCAAATTTTTGTTGTCGGAAATTCCGACAGAAAAAGTCAGACGGAGTCTACACACGGTCGGAATTTCCAATCAAAGGCTCGCATCGAACTTTTCTTGTCGGAAATTCCGATCGTGTCTACGGGTCATAATTCTTCTGTCCTGGCATTTTACATATTGCTTGTGGGTATGTGAAGCCCACAAGCACTATCTTCCGGACTACAGTGCAGCTGAGCGACCAGCATGCACTGCCCATTCTCACGCATGCGCAGTATGTTCGGCTCGCAGCGCTGTAAAACTTCTGACGTTGCCATCACAACGGGCGTAATTGTCGGAAGTCCCCGCCCAGTTGTGATGGCAACGAAGATATTATTTGTTTGTACAACACCACCACTTTGCAGGCGAGATGCCTGTGGTAGTTCTGATCAATTGTATTGTACGAGCTTGTGTTTGTTCAGTGCTGGTGGCGGGGACGGTACTTTGTCTTTTCACAACGCAGGGTACTGTTTAGCTATTTTGTCTTTTTAACCTGATTGAAATGTCACAATGACATTTCATTCATCCCTGTTCGCTGAAGGTCACTTCACATGCTGCCTTTCCCAGTCCCCACTGCTCTGCCTCTGGAGGCTTTGTTGTGGTGGGAACAGAGCACATGGAAACCAATTGTTTTGTGCAGAAAAACACCAGTCACCACACACGGGGCGAATCATGGGCTTGCGTGGGGGTGTGCCAGGTGTGCCTGGGCACATCCTAATCACTATGTGCAGTGCCGTCTCCTCCTACTGCCCAAGATCCCCCCGCCATGTTGCATACCTCCCAACTGTCCCTGATTTCGAGGGACTGTCCCTGATTTGGAGCCTCTGTCCCTCATTCTCCTCATTTGTCCCTCATTTTGGTCTGATCTCTATAGATGTGTATAAAATGCACTTTTTATCTATCAAAAAGTGTTTCCCAACACTAAACTTTCATCTGATTTCTAAATTGCTGCATTTGTAAATTCCAAAAGCCAATATAAAGAAATAGTAGTGGTAAAAAAGTCACTTGTGGGTTTAACCAATCTTTTTTTTTTGTACAATTCTCCTTTAAGGGGGCGTGGCAGGGGGTGTGTCCCATGCCTGCATACTTTTGCTGATAGGTGTCCCTCATTCCCATCTCGGAAAGTTGGGAGGTATGCATGTTGGCCCCCCTGCTCCGCAGTAGGGTGACCACATTTCCAAACTACTATTCAGGGACGCCCCCCCTTCCCAAAAATCAATAATGAATCACAGCACAGTCATTGGACACAAGAGGCGGGATTTATGATTTCTCCAATCACAAGCAGGGGGCAGGGATTGTGCTCCTCCAGGCAGAGTAAAGCGGTGATGTGGCGGCCTTTTTTAGGACCATCAGATCGGCCCAGGGGGTGGCTGTGTCAGTTTTATTCTGGGACACTGTATTGTCCTGGCATAAAGGTACCCGGGACAGACCTGAAAAATGCGGGACTGTCCTGGGAAACCCTACTCTGCAGTGAGGCTGGCTTCCCTCCTATCCCTCTGGCTGCTGCAGGGGATGTTTCAGGATGGAGCACGGCGCAAGGGGCCCCTGCCTTTTCTAAATGAACTCAGTGAACACACTTGTTTATTGTGTCCATTCATAAGTGAAGCATAGTAAACTGTGTTTACTATGCTTCCAGGGCTCCCAACTGTCCCTGATTTCGAGGGACTGTCCCTGATTTGGACAAGTGGCAAAGAATGTGCCAAATTCATATACGTGTCTAGAACTTGCTGCACCACGTTTAGAATGCACATGAGACGCTTTAGCAAAATCTGTTGGAGACCGTTTTTCTCTTTGTGCGCCAAAAGAGAGTGTTAATCATTTGCCAACTGCCCCATATGTACGTGATTCTTCACATCCGCGTTTTGGGCGCGAGTGCGCACCACCGCCGACTTGCTCCAGCTGTGATTTTACGCAGACCCGGTCTCCGTCAACACCTGCTGAGCATTTGTTACACTGACAGAATGCCAGTCTGCAACTATGTAAACAAGGCAGATTATCGTTTACCCCTTTCACACTGGGGCCACAGCAGAATTAGCGCTAAAGCACCGCTTGTTTGAGCGGCGCTTTATACCTCTTAAAGCAGGGCTTTTTGGACGCTAGTGGGCACTTTTAACCCCAAAGAAGGGGTAAAAACTCAAGTGTTGTGGTGCTTCCAAAGCGCTTTCAAGGCGCTTCGGAAGCACTGCCTATTCATTACAATGGGCAGGGTGTTTTGGGAGCACTAAATACAGCGGACCAGATTCTCAAAGGGCTTACGACGGCGCAATGCAATGTACGCCGTCGTAAGTCCTAATCTGGGCCGTCGTATCTATGCGACCGATTCTTAGAATCAGTTACTCATAGATATCCATTAGATCCGACAGGCGTAAGGCTCTTACGCTGTCAGATCTTAAATGCATTGTTTTTTTTCGCCGCTAGGTGTCGCCTTCATTCGTTTTCCCCGTCGAGTATGCAAATTAGCAAAATACGCGAATTCCCGAACGTACGCGCGGTCGACGCAGTGAAGTTACAACGTTTACGTTAGATTTGCGACGCGTAAAGTTGCCCCTGCTATATAAGGGGCAACCAATGTTAAGTATGGCCATCGTTCCCGCGTCGAAATTAAAAAATTTACGTTGTTTGCGTAAGTCGTCCATGAATGGGGCTGGACGCCATTTACGTTCACGTCGAAACCAATGACGTCCTTGCGACGTCATTTGGAGCAATGCACCCTGTGATATTTTCAGGACAGCGCATGCGCAGTACGTTCGGCGTGGGAACGCGCCTAATTTTAATGCTCCACGCCCCCTACCCGGCTCATTTGAATTAGGCGGGCTTGCGCCGGGTGATTTACGCTACGCCGCCGCAACTTTACAGGCAAGTTCTTTGTGAATAAAGCACTTGCCTGTAAAACTTGCGGCGGCGTAACGTAAACCACATATGTTACGCCCGCACAGTTTTACGCCCAGATACGAGAATCTGGGCCACCGTTTCCAAACCGACCCAAAGATGCTGCTTGCAGGACTTTTCATAACGTAGTGCAATCGCACCGCCCGAGTCACACTTGAATGAATGGGAGGCGGTTTTCAGATGCATAGTAGAGGCTATTTCCAGCGCTAAAGCGCCTGAAAACCGCCAAGTGTGAAAGGGGTCTAAAGCAGAAACATGGATCCATGTCTTCCAGTAGTAAAAGCACCTCCCCGCTGGACGTTTTTTTTCTTTCCTTACCTGAAAGGTAAAGGCATAATGTACTAGTATGCATCACATACTTGCACATTATGTGAAGCTTACTTGAAAACAAAGCATTCCAGTGATGCGATGTCATCGCTAGAGACTGCTTCCATCTTCACCCGTCTTGCTTCTGGGCTCGTGGATTCCGGCTCTGTGACTCTCGCAGCAAAATCGTGCTGCGATTGGAGTGTCATTAGAAGTAATGGCAACATGTTTTGCAGCCATTTTGAAATGGCAGGGAGGAATTGCGCTGATTCTTCCTCCAGAATGTGTATTATAGGACTGAGTGGCCCGGATTCAGAAAGAAGATACGACGGCGTATCTCCTGATACGCCGTCGTATCTCTGAGTTCCGTCGGTCGGATCTATGCGGCTGATTCATAGAATCAGGTTCCGCATAGATCTCCCTAAGATCCGACAGGTTTAAGTGACTTACACCGTCGGATCTTAGGCTGCAATCTCACGCTGGCCGCTAGGTTGGCGCTTCCGTTTGTATACGCGAGGAATATGCAAATGAGGAGTTACGCCGTTTCAGAAACGAGCGACCGCCCGGCGCTTTTTTTTTACGTCGTTTGTGTTCGGCTTTTTCCGGCGTATAGTTACCCCTGCTATATGCGGCGTATCCTATGCTAAGTATGGCCGTCGTTCCCGCGCCGAGTTTTGAATTTTTTACGTCGTTTGCGTTCGGCTTTTTCCGGCGTATAGTTACCCCTGCTATATGTGGCGTATCCTATGTTAAGTATGGCCGTCGTTCCCGCGCCGAGTTTTGAATTTTTTACGTCGTTTGCGTAAGTCGTTCGCGATTACGGATGGACGTAATTTACGTTCACGTCGAAACCATGGACGTCCTAGCGACGTCATTTAGAGCAATGCACGCTGGAAAATTTTACTGACGGCACATGCGCGGTTCGTTCGGCGCGGGGACGTGCCTGATTTAAATGTTACACGCCCCCTAGCCGCCAAATTTGAATTCCGCCGGGGGGTTTACGATACGCCGCCCCAAGTTTACAGGCAAGTGCTTTCTGAATAAAGCACTTGCCTCAAAAACTTGCGGCGGCGTAACGTAAATAAGATAGGTTACGCGGATCTAAAGATCCGCTAACCTATCTGAATCCGGCCCACTGTGTATTATAGGACTGAGTGTGTATTATAGGACTGAGTGTGTATTATAGGACTGAGTGTGTATTATAGGACTGAGTGTGTATTATAGGACATGGGCCCAGATTCACAACCGAGATACAACGTCGTATCTCTGCGTTGTGCCGTCGTATCTATGCGCTTGATTCTTAGAATCAGTTACGCATAGATATCTGTTAGATCCGACAGGCGTAAGTCTCTTACGCCGTCGGATCGTAACTGCATTTTTACGCTGGCCGCTAGGTGGCGCTTCCGTCAAATTCCGCGTCAAGTATCCAAATTAGCTAGATACGCAAATTCCCAAACGTACGCCCGGCCGACGCAGTAAAGTTACGCCGTTTACGTTAGGCTTTTCCCAGCGTATAGTTGCCCCTGCTATATGGTGGCATAAGTGTGGCGTAACAATGTTAAGTATGGCCGTCGTGCCCGCGTCGAAAATGTGAAAAAGTTACGTCATTTGCGTAAGTCGTCCGTGAATGGGGCTGGACGTCATTTACGTCCACGTCAAAACCAATACGTCCTTGCGGCATATTAGGAGCAATGCACACTGGGAGATTTCCACGAACGGCGCATGCGCCGTTCGTGAAAAACGTCAATCACCTCGGGTCACAGTACATTTACATAAAACACGCCCCTCTGATCCAAATTTGAATTAGGCGGGCTTACGCCGGCCGATTTACGCTACGCCGCCGCAACTTACGGAGCAAGTGCTTTGAGAATACAGCACTTGCCCGTCTAAGTTGCGGCGTAACGTAAATTGGATACGTTACGCCGCCGCAGAGATACACCGCTGGACGAGAATCTGGCCCTGAGTGTGTATTATAGGACTGAGTGTGTATTATAGGACTGAGTGTGTATTATAGGACCGAGTGTGTATTATAGGACTGAGTGTGTATTATAGGACTGAGTGTGTATTATAGGACTGAATGTGTATTATAGGACCGAGTGTGTATTATAGGACTGAGTGTGTATTATAGGACTGAGTGTGTATTATAGGACTGAGTGTGTATTATAGGACTGAGGGTGTATTATAGGACCGAGTGTGTGTTATAAGACTGAGTGTGTATTATAGGACTGAGTGTGTATTATAGGACTGAGTGTGTATTATAGGACTAGTTGTGTATTATAGGACTGAGTGTGTATTATAGGACTGAATGTGTATTATAGGACCGAGTGTGTATTATAGGACTGAATGTGTATTATAGGACCGAGTGAGTATTATAGGACTGAGTGTGTAATATAGGACTGCGTGTGTATTATAGAACTGCATGTGTATTATAGGACTGAATGTGTATTATAGGACCGAGTGAGTATTATAGGACTGAGTGTGTAATATAGGACTGCGTGTGTATTATAGAACTGCATGTGTATTATAGGACTGAATGTGTATTATAGGACTGAGTGTGTAATAAAGGACTGAGTGTGTATTATAGGACTGAATGTGTATTATAGGACTGAGTGTGTATTATAGGACTGAATGTGTATTATAGGACCGAGTGTGTATTATAGGACTGAGTGTGTATTATAGGACTGAGTGTGTATTATAGGACTGAATGTGTATTATAGGACCGAGTGTGTATTATAGGACTGAGTGTGTATTATAGGACTGAGTGTGTATTATAGGACTAGTTGTGTATTATAGGACTGAGTGTGTATTATAGGACTAGTTGTGTATTATAGGACTGAGTGTGTATTATAGGACTGAGTGTGTATTATAGGACTGAATGTGTATTATAGGACTGAGTGTGTATTATAGGACTAGTTGTGTATTATAGGACTGAGTGTGTATTATAGGACTGAATGTGTATTATAGGACTGAGTGTGTAATATAGGACTGCGTGTGTATTATAGAACTGCATGTGTATTATAGGACTGAGTGTGTAATAAAGGACTGAGTGTGTATTATAGGACTGAATGTGTATTATAGGACTGAGTGTGTAATATAGGACTGAGTGTGTATTATAGGACTGAGTGTGTGTTATAGGACTGAGTGTGTAATAAAGGACTGAGTGTGTGTTATAGGACTGAGTGTGTAATAAAGGACTGAGTGTGTAATAAAGGACTGAGTGTGTATTATAGGACCAAGTGTGTATTATAGGACCGAGTGTGTATTATAGGACTGAATGTGTATTATAGGACTGAATGTGTATTATAGGACTGAGTGCGTAATAAAGGACTGAGTGTGTATTATAGGACTGAGTGTGTATTATAGGACTGAGTGTGTATTATAGGACTGAATGTGTATTATAGGACTGAGTGTGTATTATAGGACTGAGTGTGTAATAAAGGACTGAGTGTGTATTATAGGACTAGTTGTGTATTATAGGACTGAGTGTGTAATAAAGGACTGAGTGTGTAATAAAGGACTGAGTGTGTATTATAGGACTAGTTGTGTATTATGAAGACAGAAGAGTAGTGCCCGAGTCATCCATGTAATCCTGCCTTGCCGAGCCTGGCTGCCTGCACCAGCTGCATTCCCCTTTCTCTCTCTTTTATATTTCCCCCCCTCTGCAGTCACATAACTGTGTCTCTCTTTTCTCCTCTCGCCCTCCATGTCCCTGGTTCTCTCCCCTTCCTCTCTCTCTTTTATATTTCCCCCCCTCTGCAGTCACATAACTGTGTGTCTCTTTTCTCCTCTCGCCCTCCATGTCCCTGGTTCTCTCTCTCCCCTCCCTCTCTTCTCTGCCTTCCCCTCTCTGTCTCTCTTTTATATTTCCCCCCCTCTGCAGTCACATAACTGTGTGTCTCTTTTCTCCTCTCGCCCTCCATGTCCCTGGTTCTCTCTCTCCCCTCCCTCTCTCTCTTCTCTGCCTTCCCCTCTCTGTCTCTCCACCTCCTTCTCACCCCCCCTCCCTGCTCAGCCCAGCATAGGAAAAGCAGCCAGGAAAGAGGAGAACTGAGAGCGGCCTGTCTGTTGCTGCTGGTGGTGGAGAGGCCCCTCATGTCTGAGGAGGGAGAGCCAATACCTCAGATCTCCTCTCTGTGTCCCCCTTCACCCCAAGAACCAGGGCTCCCCCAAGAAGAAGAAGGCACCGCACAGCAAAGCACCCCCTTCCAAATCCATACCTGAGCAAAGGATCCAGAGGGAAGACCGCCTTGGGCGCCCCACCTTTTTGGACAAGCACCCCCCCAACAAAGAAGAGGGATGAGCCGGTCATTTTAGGAGGCTTTTGTGCCCACAGGCTTCTCCTGCAGTGACTTTGCCTGTCATGATGTCCCAGCATGGTTGGATCTATTCCCCATGAAGGATGGAGCGCCCCCCTCCCAGCGCGGATGGAATATATATCTTATTGCCCCGGGGCTTACAGTACTGAGTGAGCGGTTGCCTAAATATTTACTGAGGGAGGGGGGGAGGGGGGGGGGTGATGATAGGCTGCAGGTTTTCTTGCCTCCTTTGGTGCCTCTGATTTTCTCCATGTAAATGTATGGACTGCATTGCCTTACGCTGGTGCTGTGGTCTGCCTGCATCTGGAGATAGCTGCACGCTTTCTGAATTACTGGATTTAGCTGCAGATACTTTGCATGGAGGCGTCAAGGGGGTGCTGCCTGGGGGCTGTCAAACCTCTTCGGTTAGTCTGTAGCTGAAGGTTAGTTGGGCAGCAGAAGGGGGGCGATAGTGCGAGAGGTGGTGAAAGGAGGAGGGGGGGCGGGGGGGTTCAAGTAGAGCATACAGAGAAGTCCCAGGCTAACTCCATCCTAACAATATGGCTTCCCCTGTCAATCAGCAGCTGCTGCATCATACAGAGGTAAGGTGCGACGGCAGCGGGGACTCTAGTAGCGTAACTGTGAAAATTAACCGGCAGCACCACCAAGCTCCGTCTAGGCGTTGCAAATACAGTATTTCATCCAGCTGCAGCTCAGGGGAGTCTGGAGTAAAGAAGGGTGGAGGAGGTGGAGGAATTCGTAAGCAGAAGAAGCTCCCTCAGCTTTTCGAAAGGTCTACATCCAACTGGTGGAACCCAAAATTTGACTCCAGTAACCTAGAAGAGGCCTGCGTGGAAAGGTGCTTTCCGCAAACCCAACGTAGGTTTCGCTACGCTCTCCTGTACCTCTCAGTATCGGCACTCCTGTGGAGTATCTACTTTGGCGTCCATCTGAACTCCAAACTGATTGCCCACCTCGTACCAACTCTGTGCTTCCTCATGGTGTGCCTAGGCTTCTTTTTCTTTACATTTACCAAACCTTACACCCGTCACTGTATGGTAGTCTCCCTTCTCGTCACTCTGCTGGTCTTTGCTTTGACTCTGGCGTCCCAGTTCTTGGTGTTGACCAACGAAAGTGATAATGATGGCTTCTCGAACGCAACTTCCGCTTTTTCCAACTTCACGTCTTGCCTATCCCAAGTGGGCAGCTTTTCCATATGTGTGGAAGTCCTGCTTCTGCTCTATACGGTCATGCACTTGCCGTTGTACCTCAGTGCCTGTCTTGGGGTAGCGTATTCTATACTTTTTGAGACCTTTGGCTACCACTTCCGTTACAAAGCGTGCTTTCCTCCTATGACGGACAGTATGGCTCACTGGGAACTAATAAGTAGAGCGCTCCTACATGTGTGCATTCATGCTATTGGAGTCCACCTCTTCATTATGTCGGAAGTACGATCCCGCAGCACTTTTTTAAAAGTTGGCCAATCCATCATGCATGGTAAAGATCTGGAAGTTGAGAAAGCTCTCAAAGAAAGGATGATCCATTCTGTCATGCCAAGGATCATTGCGGATGACCTGATGAAGCAAGGGGATGATGAGAGCGAAAACTCCGTTAAACGACACTCTGCCTCCAGCCCAAAAAGTCGCAAGAAGAAGTCTTCAATCCAGAAGACGCCCATAGTCTTCAGGCCCTTTAAGATGCAAAGGATAGAACAAGTAAGCATTCTGTTTGCGGATATTGTGGGATTCACCAAGATGAGTGCTAACAAATCAGCCCATGCCCTTGTGAGCCTTCTTAATGATCTGTTTGGGCGTTTTGACCGTCTGTGTGAAGAGACAAGGTGTGAAAAAATCAGCACCCTTGGCGACTGCTACTATTGCGTGGCAGGATGCCCAGAACCTCGGCCGGACCATGCCTATTGTTGCATCGAAATGGGCCTCGGCATGATTGAAGCAATAGAGCAGTTTTGCCAGGAAAAGAAAGAGATGGTCAACATGCGTGTAGGTGTACACACTGGCACCGTTCTTTGTGGCATCCTGGGCATGAGAAGGTTCAAGTTCGACGTCTGGTCAAATGATGTCAACCTCGCTAATCTAATGGAACAGTTGGGAGTGGCGGGTAAAGTACACATTTCGGAGAAAACCGCAAAGTACCTGGACGACCGCTACCTGATGGAGGACAGTTTGGTGGTCGAACGCGTCGGACAGATCGTAGCAGCTGATCAGCTTAAAGGTAAGAACATGTGTTTTTTTTTTAGAATGTTGGCCTTGGGGCCAAAGAGAATGGCAGTTCCATGCTTACGGCATCCTCTATATTGAATCCAAGAACATAGGGTTAACTGTCTTTTGCTCTAACAGTATTTTCTGCAATGTAATTTTCAAACAAAACCTGACACAATGTCATGTGACTTTCAATTATGGAAGCTAAGCACTACAACGATAATTCAATTATCAGGGATTATTGCACAGTTCTGTTCTCAGGCACACTTCTTTCCCTATTCCAGAATGCCCGTGTTAAGCTATTGTGATATTACTTAATGAAGATAGAAGTTCCCTTTGAACATTGAAGCTTCTGAGGGTTTTAGTCGTAATCTGGCATCAGGAAGTCTTAATGATGTTAATAATTAGATATGTATCCAAAACTGCCGGTTTTAATAATCTGCTGCCAACGATCAATGGCACTACCCAGTCCTGTCCTAATAGCCAACCTGCTTTCATAGACAATGATTGCCGGACATTATCCAGGGACCAGCACAGTCTGATCTGTCCTGATGGGACATGATGAAGGCAGGCAGGGCCGGCCTTAGGTGTTCAGGCGCCCTGTGCGAGCGAATCCTGTGGCGCCCCGCATTTTCACCCCTTGCCCCCTGGTCACCTAAACTGACTTACCTTCCGGTGGACGGTGCGGCTTTGCATTTAAAAATGGCGCCGCCCGGCGCATAGACGCCACTGCGCATGCGCCGTCTGCCCGAGAATAGCCAAGCGTTTTCTGGCTTTCCCATGCAGCGGCGGAGCATGCGCAGTGTGCCTGTCGGGGGCCGGTAGCAGCCATTTTTTTCAGGTGCCGCAACCGATGCGTTGCTCTTCACCCAGTCCCAGGGCAGGGGGACCTGGCAGCGCGCAGGGAGACCTGGCAGCGCCTGCTGCTGTGACTCATAGGAGTCGGACTCCTGTGATGATCATGTGAGTAACTGACTGCGACTCACATTCTGCAAGCTGTGATGGCCGCACGGCGCCCCTGTTGCCCATGGCGCCCTGTGCGGCCGCACAGCTCGCACACCCCAAAGGCCGGCCCTGAAGCAGGGATGGACTGGCCATTGGGACTACAGGGAGTTTCCCGGTGGGCCGATGGCTCAGTGGGCCGGCTTCAGTGACAGCGGACTGCCGCCCCCCTCCGCTCCTCTGTCTCTCCCTCCCCGCAGCGATCACCTGGGGGGAACAAAGGAGCAGGGGGAGGACCAGAGGAGCAGGGGGGATGACAGAGGAGCATGGGGGGAGGGGACAGACAGCTGACTCAACAGCTATGGCCTGGGAGTTTCTCACTTCTGCCTAATCTTGTCCCATAAGGGGGGCACCAAACTGATTCTTTGCCCCGGGTGAAATAGCTTCCCCACTGGTACTGCCTATAAGGCCCTGTACACACGAGGGGATATCCGATGAAAATGGTCCGCCAGACCGTTTCCATCGGATATGTCCGCTGGCGGATTTTGATCTGATGGCTGTACACAACATCAGATCAAAATCCCCGCGGAAAACATCCGCGGTGACGTGTCCGCGCCGTCGCCGCGACGATGACGCGGCGACGTGCGCGACCCTGGAAGGTAAATACTTCCACGCATGCGTCAAATCATTTTGACGCATGCGAGGGATGGGGATCGGACGGACTTATCCGGTGAGTCTGTACAGACGAGCGGATAAGTCCGAAGGACAGGATTCCAGCGGATAGATTTCTTAGCATGCTAAGACATTTTTATCCGCTGGAAATCCGTCGGCTGGACAAATGTCCGCCGAAAATTGTCCGCTAGGCCCTACACACGACCGGATCTATCTGCTGGAACTGATCCGCAGATAAATCCCAGCGGACAGATCCGGTCGTGTGTACGGGGCCTGAGAGTACCAGTACCAACCGTTCTACTCTAATAAAGTAGAACGGCTAGTGGCTAGTGAAGGGGGAAAGGGGGCTTGGGTGACCGGGGGGGGGTGCGGGAGTTGTCCGGTCGTCCTGGGAGAGACCTGTCAAAGTGGGCCAGTCTGGATGAAGTCCAGGGCTAAGTTTCTGTCCCAGTCCAGCTCTGGATGAAGGGCCCAGAACTGTCTGACCCGTTCTGATTGTAATCCCACGTACACACGATCCGAATATTGTACGAAAAATGTAGTCCGAGGAAGAATCGTCCAATAATCGGATCGTTAGTACAGGGCTTCCGTGAGCCAATCATGGCAGTTCATCCGATATTATTTTATCGGACATGCACGGAAATTTTCCTCGTACGATACCAGATCGTACGAATTTCGTTTGGACAGTACAGTTGTCGTCCGAAAATACAACACAAATACATTACAACACATGACATCACTTCCGATTTTTTTTTCTGTCGTAGGAGAATTTTCGTGACTTTAGCAACCTATTCAATTTCTACTTGCGACTAGTAAACGGAAAAAGTCGTACGATCTGTCGTCCGATTTTCGGATCGTGTGTACGTGGCATTAAGAATCCTGGGGCATTATATAGAGACAAGCACCACCTGGTCCAGTCCTTAATAAGCTGCAGTTAATGACCACTAGATTGTATCGGAAAAAGCTGATAATCTTATATAAAGGAGTTGAAAGGACTGTTTTTTCTTCATTTGTTGGAAAATTTAATGTTTTTAATCTTCATTTGTTTGGGGTAGAAAAACAAAACAGAAAAAGTGCCAGCTTGTTATATGTCATCATTGGCTTAGAAGCTTAAAGCGGTGTTCTGGCCAAAAATAATAATAATTAAAAACCAGCAGCTACACATACTGCAGCTGCTGGCTTTTAATAATCGGACACTTACCTGTCCTGGAGTCCAGCGATGTCGGCACCGCAGCTGATGTTTCCATCAGCTGTCGGGGTGCTGCTAACGTCATTGCGGGTAAGGGAACCTGGCAGTGTAGCCTTTCGGCTTCAGACAGGGAACCCTACTGCGCATTGGGGGATTCCCTGCTCCTCTCTCCTATTGGCCGGGGGAGGAGAAGGCAGCCCCGCGGTGACGTCACGGGCCACAGGCCACGGCCCAGGCTCCCGGAAGTGGGAAAGAATACCTTTTAAAGACAAGTATCTTGTCCCCCCCGAAAGGTGCCAATCGTTTCAAGTCAGTTTTTGATCAGGTCAGGATTGCTTGAGGCCCCGTACACACGTCCGAGGAATTCGACGTGCCAAACACATTGAGTTCCTCGTCGAGTTCAGTGTGGAAGCCGACGAGATCTCGGCGGGCCGACTTTCCTCATTGAACAACGAGGAAATAGAGAACATGTTCTCTTTTCGGCCCGACGAGTTGCTCGTCGGCTTCCTCGCTGAAAAGTGTACACACGACCGAGTTTCTGGCTGAATTCTGCCGAGAAACTCGGTCGTGTGTATGGGGCCTTAGTATCAGGTCAGGTTTACATCAGGACCAGGTCAGGATTTTATCCTGTTCACAAGGAACACATTTACGAATCAGATGCGTACCCATAGGCGTGCACACAGGGTGTGCCGGATGTGCCCAGGCACACCCTAATCACCCCATTCGCATTAGTGTTATCGCTCTGTGTAGCAACAGGAACATGGGAAAGATCTCCCTCTTACCGGTTCTGCCATAAGATGTGTTTATGCTCTTCTCTTTCACTGTGCCAGCAGGGAGATCAATGTTCCCGGGGTCATATATATATGTAGATACAAACACATGCATGTGCGTTTGAGCTTAAAGCGGGAGTTCACCCGAAAAAAAAAATTTAACATTAGATTGATGCTCATTTTGTCAAGGGGAATCGGGTAGTTTTTTTAAAATCGAAGCTGTACTTACCGTTGTAGAGAACGATCTTCTCCGCCGCTTCCGGGTATGGTCTTCGGGACTGGGCGTTCCTATTTGATTGACAGGCTTCCGACGGTCGCATACATCACGTCACGAGTAGCCGAAAGAAGCCGAACGTCGGTGCGGCTCTATACGGCGCCTGCGCACCGACTTTCGGCTACTTTCGGAAGCCTGTCAATCAAATAGGAACGCCCAGTCCCGAAGACCATACCCGGAAGCGGCGGAGAAGATCGCTCTCTACAACGGTAAGTACAGCTTCGATTTTAAAAAAACTACCCGATTCCCCTTGACAAAATGAGCATCAATCTAATGTTAAAAATTAAGTTTTCGGGTGAACCTCCACTTTAACCACTTCCCGACGGCCGTACGACTTTGTACGGCCGCAGGGTGGCTCTAAATCTCCGGGAGGCCGTGTTTTTACGGCCTCCGCTCCTCCTGGCCACTGGGGGCGCGCGAGCGCGCACCCGCCGCATCACTGGGATGCCGATGCGTGTGCCTTGCGGCCGCGATGTCCGCCAGGCTCCCGCGATCGGCGGTTACAGAGAGAAGGACATGGATCTGTGTGTGTAAACGCACAGATCCACGTCCTGTCAGGGAGAGAGGAGACCGATCTGTGTCTCTTGTACATAGGGACACAGATCGGTCACCTCCCACAGTCAGTCCCCTCCCCCACAGTTAGTAACACTATATAGGGTACACATTTAACCCCTTCCTCACCCCCTAGTGTTAACCCCTTCAATGGCACTCACATTTATACAGTAATTAGTGCATATTTATAGCACTGATCGCAGTATAAATGTGAATGGCGCCAAAAATGTGTCAAAAGTGTCCGATGTGTCCGCCATAATGTCGCAGTACCGATAAAAATCGCAGATCGCCGCCATTACTAGTAAAAAAAATAAAAAAAAATAATAATAATTCTGTCCCCTATTTTGTAGGCGCTATAACTTTTGCGCAAACCAGTCGCTTATTGCGATTTTTTTTTTTTTTTACCAAAAATATGTAGAATATGTATTGGCCTAGACTGAGAAAAAAAAAAAAAAATAAAAAAAAAATTGAGCTATTTATTACAGCAACAAGTACAAAATATTTAATTTTTTTCAAAATTGTCGCTCTATTTTTGTTTATAGCGCAAAAAATAAAAACCGCAGAGGTGATCAAATACCACCAAAAGAAAGCTCTATTTGTGGGAAAAAAAGGACGTCAATTTTGTTTGGGAGCCACGTCGCACGACCGCGCAATTGTCAGTTAAAGCAACGCAGTGCCGAATTGCAAAAAGTCCTCTGGTCAGGAAGGGGGTATATGTGCCCAGTAAGCAAGTGGTTAAAGAACAAAAAAAAAAAACAAGACAAGACAATGTCATAATGTGCTAGTATGCATTGCATACTAGCACAATATGAAAGCCTTAAAAGGTTTGTAAAGGTTCAGCTGTTTAAAAAAACAAACATGTCATACTTACCTCCACTGTGCAGTTAGTTTTGCACAGAGTGGCCCTGATCGTCCTCTTCTGGGGTCCCTCGGCGGCTCTCCCGGCTCCTCCCCGCAAGAGCAAACCCCCTCTGGGAAGCTCTCTCCCGAGAGGGTTAGCTTTCGGGCGCGCTCCTGTGTGATACACTTGGCGGCCATAGCCGCCAAGTCTATGACTCGGCTCCGCCCCCGGAATGCCGCGTCATGGATTTGATTGACAGCAGCGGGAGCCAATGGCTGCATTGCTATCAATCTATCCAATGAAGAGCCCACAAGACCTGGGGAAAGCATTGCGGGATCGCGTCCACGGAGATTCGGGGCTCAGGTAAGTAAAACGGGGGCTCGGTGGGGCCGATGACTGCAGGGTGTTTTTTGACCTTAATGCATAGGATGCATTAAGGTGAAAAAAACACAAAGGTTTACAACCCCTTTAAGATAAGATTTTAAAGCTGTAGTAAATCGCAGTTAAAGAACAACAAAAAAAATCCCCTGTAAGACAATGAGCGCCCTAATGAAGGCGCTTTCATCTTCACCCGGTCTTCCTTCCGCGTTCACGATCTCCGGCTACATGAGTGGCTTGGGGAGCGATGACATCACTCCCACGCACATCACTGCCACCGTTTACGGCACAGGCTCTGAGGGTCCGACGCGGTATGCGTGATGACGTCACCGGCTGTACGCACTCTGAATATCTCCTGAACAGTTCAAGTTTAGGAGATATTCACAGTACTGCAATAGGGCTTACCTGTAGGTAAAAGATGAAAAACTGGGTTTACTACCACTTTAACCAGCGATTGTAAGTTAACAATCGCATCTCAGTTTCCACCATGTCATTTCATATATATAGATCGATTCATGATCGTATTCATGAACAAAGCATCTCAGACCTGCCAATCAACAAACGCACAATGTCCTGCCTAACTTCCTCGGTTTGATCGAATACGATCTTGGTCGAGTCTAAATCGATCGGAAGGGAAGTTATGAAGATCAATCTTAAAATAAAATCGAAGCGTGCATGGCCAACATTAGACACACTTATATATATGCATAAAAAAATATACTCGAGTATAAGCCGACCCGAATATAAGCAGAGGCACCTAATTTTACCACAAAAAACTGGGAAAACATATTGACTCGAGTATAAGCCTAGGGTGTCCATGTGCATCCCTCACTGTGTCCATCTGCATGCCTCACTGTGTCCATGCCTCACTGTGTCCATGTGCATGCCTCACTGTTTCCATGCCTCACTGTGCCCATGCCTCACTGTGTCCATGTGCATGCCTCACTGTGTCCATGCCTCACTGGGCCCATGCCTCACTGTGTCCATGTGCATGCCTCACTGTGTCCATGCCTCACTGTGCCCATGCCTCACTGTGTCCATGTGCATGCCTCACTGTGTCCATGCCTCACTGTGCCCATGCCTCACTGTGCCCATGCCTAGACTGACGTTTAACATGGGAGTCTATGGAAGGGGTGCCCGGCTTTGAAAAATCGGTGCTCCCCAGGCGTAGGTCCTCCAGACAACAAACTTTACACACTTATAGAGAAGAAATGGGGCTACATGTGTGCCAAGTTTGGGGTGCAGAAGCCCTACAACCGGCCGGTACCGGGTCCCCAAAATCACCGGAGAAATGACCGTTTAATGTGGGAGTCTATGGAAGGGGTGCCCGGCTTTGAAAAATCAGTGCTCCCCGGGCGTAGGTCCCCCAGACAACAAACTTTGCACACTTATAGACAAGAAATGGGGCTACATGTGTTCCAAGGTTGAGGTCCAGAAAACCTACGACCGGCCGGTACCGGGTCCTCAAAAATCACCGGAGAAATGACCGTTTAATGTGGGAGTCTATGGAAGGGGTGCCCGGTTTTGAAAAATTGGTGCTCCCCAGGCGTAGGTCCCCCAGACAACAAACTTTGCACACTTATAGAGAAGAAATGGGGCTACATGTGTACCAAGGTTGAGGTCCAGAAAACCTACGACCGGCCGGTACCGGGTCCCCAAAATCACCGGAGAAATGACCGTTTAACATGGGAGTCTATGGAAGGGGTGCCTGGCTTTGAAAAATCAGTGCTCCCCAGGCGTAGGTCCTCCAGACAACAAACTTTGCATACTTATAAAGAAGAAATGGGGCTACATGTGTGCCAAGTATGGGGTCCAGAAGACCTACGACCGGCCAGTACTGGGTCCCCAAAATCACCGGAGAAATGACCGGTTAACGTGGGAGTCTATGGAAGGGGTGCCCGGCTTTGAAAAATTGATGCTCCCAAGGCGTAGGTTTCCCAGACAACAAACTTTGCACAATTATAGAGAAGAAATGGGGCTACATGTGTACCAAGGTTGAGGTCCAAAAAACCTACGACCGGCCAGTACCGGGTCCCCAAAATCACCGGAGAAATGACCGTTTAACATGGGAGTCTATAGAAGGGGTGCCCGGCTTTGAAAAATCAGTGCTCCCCGGCCGTAGGTCTGCCGGTCCCCAAAGTCCCGGAGATCAGGCGCAAAAAGGTGACTCGAGTATAAGCCGAGGGGGGCATTTTCAGCACACAAAAAAAGTGCTGAAAAACTCGGCTTATACTCGAGTATATACGGTATATAAAAATGAACTCTAATGCCCCGTACACACCATCACTTTATGTGATGAAAAAAAATGACACTTTCTGTGAAGTAAAAAATGACGTTTTTGAAACTTCAATTTTCAAAGACGAAGTTGCCTACACACCATCGTTTTCTCACAATGATCTTGCAAAGTGAGGTTACGTTCCACCACCTTTTACCATTGAAGCTTGCTTCTGGGCATGCGTGGATGAAAAAACGTCTTAGAAAACGACGTTTTTTGCTACACACGGTCAATTTCTGTGAAGTAAAAAGTGCACTTTTGAAAAACGACACATATAATTGAAGCATGCTTCAATTTTTTTTGGTCGTTTTTTAGAAGACATAAAACAACGTTTTCCCCCACACACAGTCAATTAAAGTGACGTTTTTAAAAACGTCATTTTTTTTCATCACATAAAGTGATGGTGTGTACGCGGCATATGGCCCAGATTCTCGTATCTGGGCGTAAAACTGTGTGGGCGTAACGTATCTGGTTTACATTACGCCGCCACAAGTTTTACAGGCAAGTGCTTTATTCACAAAGAACTTGCCTGTAAAGTTGCGGCGGCGTAGCGTAAATCTCCCGGCGCAAGCCCGCCTAATTCAAATGAGCTGGGAAGGGGGCGTGGAGCATTTAAATTAGGCGCGTTCCCGCGCCGAACGTACTGCGCATGCGCCGTCCTGAAAATAACCCAGGGTGCATTGCTCCAAATGACGTCGCAAGGACGCCATTGGTTTCGACGTGAACGTAAATGGCGTCCAGCCCCATTCACGGACGACTTACGCAAACAACGTAAATTTTTACATTTCGAAGGCGGGAACGACGCCCATACTTAACATTGGTTGCCCCTCATATAGCAGGGGCAACTTTACGCGTCGCAAATCTAATGTAAACGTCGTAACTTCACTGCGTCGACCGCGCGTACATTTGGGAATTCACGTATTTTGTTAATTTGCATACTCGACGGGGAAAACGACGGAGGCGACACCTAGCGGCAAAAAAAAAAATGCATTTAAGATCCGACAGCGTAAGAGCCTTACGCCTGTCGGATCTAATGGATATCTATGCGTAACTGATTCTAAGAATCAGTCGCATAGATACGACGGCCCAGATTGGGACTTAGGACGGCGTACATTGCGTTGTGCCGTCGTAAGCCCTTTGAGAATCTGGGCCTCTGCTTATTTGCATTAAAACTTGATATCTAGAGCTGCAATACTGTATCTAAAGTAGATAAAGAACTGAAACCACGTGCATAATGCACATTTCTATAGTAATGTACATATAACAAGACTAATCAATAAGGTGACACTCTATAAAGAAGCTATAAACCTTTTTCCTCCAAATAATGAATATCTTATAAAATCTTGCCTATTAGCGCATTATTGTACTTTAGGTGAGTTTTTATATGTCATCTATACAGTGAATACTATACAATGTATGACAGCCAATGCAGAATGGTTCTTTGGAAGTCTGTCTGGAGCCGGCGTACGAAGGGTTAAATTGCTGCCATTAAAGGCCACTTAGGTCCGGCGTATCCCATCCACTAACTATACACGTATTTCCTGTGTTCTCCGAAGCCAGTATCCATTTACTTGTGGTTATACCACAGACGTTATATTAATATGCAAAAAGCAAGACATGACGTGGGCAAACGTTTTTCACTTTTTTTTTTTTTGTAAGAACGTGCGTCCAACACTGTAACGAGTGTCAGCGATCATAAGCCCCAGTTATGTAGACGGTACGCCATTCCTAATAGTGAGAAATCACGTTCGGTCTCGCCTTCTGGCAGGGCTGTAGGAGAGGCTTGAACTGGACTCTGATTGGTCGGTATTGGCGTCAGAACTTTTTTTGTACTCTGCTGTCGCTGCTGCAGTCCAGATTTCTCTCCCCTGGACGTTTACGCAGTTTTTTTCTCTTCCTTTTCCAAAGTGCTGGTTGAAAATATTAGCTTGTGTGTCAGGAGGTCAACGATGTATATTATTAGCACATGATTAATGGGGTGTTTCCGAGCTCCATCAGTAAATCAGTGTAAAGGGCAGTAGTTGTGTGATAAATACTGTAACCCATAGTCCTCATGTACACGGGCACTTGGGACCACAGAAGAGAAATTTGGGGGGGGGGGACTGTCAGCTCCTCCTCCTCCTTCTGTACTAACTATACGATGTTAGTACAGTGATCTCCCCCGCTGAGCTATAGGGGTTCTGACAGGGGGACAGCCCCCCCCCCCCTGCCAGAACACTCCGACCAAACAGTTGCCCTCTGTCGCCCAGACCAACATACACACGAGCCGAATGTTGGCTGTTTCTTTTTAACCGACAACTGTCTCCCAACATTCGGCCCGTGTGTACCCGGATTTAGGAGGGCCCTGCACCTGGGAGCTTACAATCTAATAGGGAAGGGTTGGTGGAACAAAAGGTACTAACTGTGAGGAATGAACTGATAACGGAGGTAGAAGATTCAGTTGTTAGCTGAAGGCAGGATAGGATTCTCTGAAGGGAGGATCAAAGATCGCCTAAAAGTGGACAGAGTAGGAGATAGCCGGACAGATTGGGGTAGGGGGTTCCAGAGGACGGGAGAGACTCTGGAGAAGTTCAGGAGATGAGCATGAAAGGAGAAGACATGGGAGCTAGAGAGCTAGAGAGCCGGAGGTCTTGGGAGGAGCAGAGAGGACAGATTGGGTAATAGCAATGGAATGCCAGTGGAGGGATTGGCAGAGAGTGGTGGCAGACACTGAGCAGTTAGTAGTGTATTGGCAGAGAGGGGTGGCAGACACTGAGCAGTTAGTAGGGTATTGGCAGAGAGGGGTGACAGACACTGAGAAGTTAGTAAGGTATTGGCAGAGAGGGATGGCAGACACTGAGTGGTTAGTAAGGTATTGTCAGAGAGGGTTGGCAGACACTGAGTGGTTAGTAAGGTATAGAGGGTTGGCAGACACTGAGTGGTTAGTAGGGTATTGGCAGAGAGGGGTGGAAGACACTGAGCGGTTAGTAGGGTATTGGCAGAGAAGGGTGGCAGACACTGAGTGGTTAGAAGTGTATTGGCAGAGAGAGGTGGCAGACACTTAGCAGTTAGTAGAGTATTGGCAGAGAGGGGTGGCAGACACTGAGCAGTTAGTAAGGTATTGGCAGAGAGGGGTGGCAGACACTGAGCAGTTAGTAAGGTATTGGCAGAGAGGGGTGGCAGACACTGAGCAGTTAGTAAGGTATTGGCAGAGAGGGGTGGCAGACACTGAGCGGTTAGTAAGGTATTGGCAGAGAGGGGTGGCAGACACTGAGCGGTTAGTAGGGTATTGCTAGAGAGGGGTGGTAGACGTTGAGTGGTTAGTAAGATATTGGCAGAGAGGGGTGGCAGACACTGAGCAATTAGTAGGGTATTGGCAGAGAGGGGTGGCAGATACTGAGCAGTTAGTAGGGTATTGGCAGAGAGGGGTGGCAGACACTGAGCGGTTAGTAAGGTATTGGCAGAGAGGGGTGGCAGACACTGAGCGGTTAGTAAGGTATTGGCAGAGAGGGGTGGCAGACACTGAGCGGTTAGTAGGGTATTGCTAGAGAGGGGTGGCAGACGCTGAGTGGTTAGTAAGGTATTGGCAGAGAGGGGTGGCAGACACTGAGCGGTTAGTAAGGTATTGGCAGAGAGGGGTGGCAGACACTGAGCGGTTAGTAGGGTATTGCTAGAGAGGGGTGGCAGACGCTGAGTGGTTAGTAAGATATTGGCAGAGAGGGGTGGCAGACAGTGAGCAGTTAGTAGGGCATTGGCAGAGAGGGATGGCAGACAGTGAGCAGTTAGTAGGGCATTGGCAGAGAGGGATGGCAGACAGTGAGCAGTTAGTAAGGCATTGGCAGAGAGGGGTGGCAGACACTGTATGGTAGTTACTTAAATATGCGTAAGCATAAATATGTATGCCCCTGTATGCAGGCAGTCTGTGTACAGCCATTCATTTCTATTGCAGGCTGTATGCAGCATCTGTGGCTCCTGGGTAGGGAAATACACCCAACTTTTACACTGAGGAGACCCGGGCTCCCGTCTCCATGAGACCATAGCAACCACATTTCACTTTTCAAAAAAGCATATCTAAGGCAGGCACATTATGCAATTTTCTCAATTCCCCCATAAAGAGGAGGTAAGTATGCCGGTCTTTTTTAAAATCGCAGAGGTTCATTTGGGTATTGTGTAGCATGACCGCGCGTTTGTCATTCAAAGTGCGACAGCGCTGAAAACTAAAAATTGGCTTGGGCAGGAAGGTGCGTAAGTGCCTGGTATGGAAGTGGTTAAGGCAGTGTTTCTCAATTCCAGTCCTCAGGCCCCCCCAACAGGTCAGGTTTTCAGGATTTCCCTCAGATGAAAAGGCTGTGGTGATTACTAAGGCAGTGAAACTGATCAAATCACCTGTGCAAAATAATGGAAATCCTGAAAACCTGACCTGTTGGGGGGGCCTGAGGACTGGAATTGAGAAACACTGGGTTAAGGTGATAAAACACAAGGGTTTACAAGCCCTTTAAGAGATTATCATTATAATATAATTGCAAAAGTCATTTGTTTTATATATATCTTCAAAATACGTGGATGATCCCGCCATAAAAGTCCTTGTTTGGGAACTTCCTGTTATAGGGTGCCATTATTCTGTCCCTGTATCCCACTTGCATTCCAGGAATGTCATTGCGTCACAGGGAATGAAGAATAATACCGTAATAGCAATTTTATCATATATCACACAGGATGCTGCACATTTGTCTCCATCATACAACCCGCCCTGAGAAGTGACATATATAGGTGGATTCAGAAAGACTTAGGCTGGCGTATAAGTAGATACACTGGCCTAAGTCTGAATTTGCGCTGACGCAAATTTAAGCGTATTCTGGTAACCAGATACGCTTAAATTAGACTCAGATACGAGCGGCGTAAGTGTCTTACACCGTCGTATCCTAAAGTGTAATTTTTAGGCTGACCGTTGGTGGCGCTTCCATTGCGGTCGGCCTAGAATATGTAAATGAGTAGTTACGCCGATTCACGAACGTACGCTTGCCCGACGCAGTACAGATACGCCGTTTACGTAACGCATTAGCAGGCCTAAAGTTATTCCATCAAATAGCTGGAATAGTAATGTTAAGTATGGCCGCCGTTCCCACGTCGAAATTCGAAAATTTTACGTTGTTTGCGTAAGTCGTCTGTGAATAGGGATTTACGTCCATGTCGAAATCAATAGGCCCGTGCGGCGTACGTTGCCGCAATGCACACTGGGAAATGTAGGCGGACGGCGCATAGCCGTTAAAAAAAAACGTCAATCACGCCAGGTCAAAGCATATTAACATAAAACACGCCCCCTCAGCCTATTTTGCATTAGGCACGCTTGCGCCCGCCGCATTTACGCTACGCCGCCGTAAGTTAGGAGGCAAGTACTTTGAGAATACAATACTTGCCTCTCTGACTTAAGGCGGCGTAGCGTAAATACGATACGCTACGCCGCCTTAAAATTGCGGCGATCTCTGAGAATCTACCCAATAGTAATTGCCGGTGTGTATGCAATGTAGAAGGGAGGTGACTGCAAAGAGGCTGCAGGAGATCAGTGACAACAGAAGGGAAAAAGCACTTATGATACACATTACTTTGGAAAGCTAAATGTCATTTAGTTGGTATTGACATCCACAATCACAACAAAGACTCGTTCTGTTCTATCAGCGGACATCTCTCAGTGTAGAGACTCGGAATCACATATTGGTTGCGGCGGCCATTTTGCTTGACGTTTCACCTCGTCATGTTTGTCTGTATTTGTAAAGTGTTATCGAAAAACATGGAACTTATTTCCATAATTGGCGCCCTTGTTTAGAAAACAGATAACAGATGGAAAGCAGCGCTACAGAACACAAATAAGGTAAGGACAAGTTTTGCTTGTTTACCCAACACGGGGCAGTTAACAAGCGTCCTCGGGTGAAAGCAGGCGACGTTACACAATCCGAAATCTTATAAATACAGAAGGGCCATAAAATGAAAGCAGCTTGGTGTCATTACAGCAGATTCTCTCTATGTTTCTTGTATAGAAGCAATGCCTCGCTTATGGCATTGTAGTGCTTGGGTACCCACGTGTCCCGGATTGCCCGGGACTGTCCCGCAATTTACATGGTTCCTTCATTCTGGGACAATACAATGTCCCGGAATGAAATAGAGGACACAGCCAACCCCTACTAACTAATAACTACATTTCCGGAACTGGTTGCTAGGGCCGGCGCTGCCTGGCGTCTTGCAACCAGTGACAATTTACTCTCAGAGCGTGAGACCGGGAGCGAGGCCTGTGCCTAGTGCAGCACTGCTGTCCCCACCTACCTCCGCACCTCCTCCTTCTCCGGCACCTAGCGGCAAGCAGCAGGGACTGGTGTGATCAGGGTCGCCATCAGGGGGTACAGGCAGTACACCTGTAAGGGGCCCAGAGGTCCCCGGGGGTCCGGATGGCAACCCCCTTTTTTTTTATTTATTTTTTATAAAAAAAAATATATATTTTTTTATATATTTTTATTTTTTATTAAAGGGCTAATTTTTTTTTTTTAGAGGTCCGGAGGTTGCCAGGGCCCCGGATGGCAACCCCCCCTTTTTTTATTTATTTTTTTATAAAAAAAATATATATTTTTAATATATTTTTATAATTTTTTTTTATTAAAGGGCCATTTTTTTTTCTTTTTTATAAATGTTTATATATATATATATATATATATATATATATATATATATATATTTAATTAAAAGGGCCCAGAGGTTTCTTTTTTTTTTTTTAAAGGGCCCAGAGGTCACGGATGGCAACCCCCCTTTTTTGTCATTTTGAATAGGCGTATCTTACTGATTTACATATTCTAGGGGTAAATCAGTGTACACGCCCCTAGTGGCCAGCCTAAATAGGCAGCTAAGATACGACGGCGTAGGAGACTTACGTCGATCGTATCTTAGCAACATTTAAGCGTATCTCAGTTTGAGCATACGCTTAAAGTTACGACGGCGCGGATTCGGACTTATGAAGGCGTATCTACTGATACAGTTGACATATCACTTATAAGAAAGCGATAACAAGCGCGCCAAATGGCTATCCCTGACAGCGGCGTTTAGCGTCACTTTAAACTTCACTTCATTTGAAGGGTAGTTTTGGATACAGTAGGGACAACTTAAACATTTCTTTACAGGAGCATTAAATTCTAAAAAGAAATAATTGCTAGGAGGTAGAGGTTTTTGGCAGAAGACACATGCAATTCTCCAAAAAAAAGTCCTCTTTTTTCTCCTAGCAGTTTTTTATGTTCTGTGTATACTGTAGGGTGCATGCGCTGTGCATTGTACACCCTCGGCTCATTGGCCAGGTGCCTGAGTAGATGTAACTCCTGTGCACACATGCAAAGAAGTTACATCACCGGTGGCAGTACAATGGATGAAGAGGATGCCTGGGAACTCAGAACATGGTGGCAGTCAGGGACAGAGCGGGGGACAAAGCCTGCCAAACCGCTTTAGGTTTGGCATATAGTAGGACAGGGGGCACATAGGGGCCAGATTACTGTCCCTTAGACTTTAGGAAGGCCAGTCTGTGGCCAGTGAGAGTAGAAAATGTCCTAGCGTCAGTGGGATGAGACAATGTCTCAGACTTGGTGGTTAGTAGAAGGAGGAATAGATGCCCCATTGTTGGTATTAGTTGGAGTAGTAGTGCCACATAGTTGGTGTCAGTGGGGGTAATAGTTCCCTATTGTTGGTGCCAGTGAAAGGAGTAGTGTCCTATCGTTGGTGCCAGTGAAAGGAGTAGTGTCCTATCGTTGGTGCCAGTGAAAGGAGTAGTGTCCTATCGTTGGTGCCAGTGAAAGGAGTAGTGTCCTATCGTTGGTGTCAGTGGAAGGAGTAGTGCCTCATATCAGTGGTAGGAACAGTCCCCCAAGGGCTGGATCTGGCCCACGGGCCGAAGTTTGGAGACCACTGTTGTAGGGGATTGGTAAAACACCGGACGACTAGACATGTGCATTCGTTTTCGTTAGAATGCATTTTCGTCCGAAAAAGCGAAAGGAACGAAAACCGAAAGATCCGACATAAAAAATGCTTTGTTTTCGTTTTCGTTGCGGTAAAAATTCGATATAGAGAGATTCGACATTATAGAAAAAAGATTTGACATCATAGAGAAAAGATTCGACATCATAGAGAAAAGATTCGGCACTATAGAAATAATAGATTCGACATTACAGAGAATAGATTTCGATTTATGAGAAAATAGATTCGACATTATAGAGAATAGATTCGACATTATTACTAGTCATACAACATTAGAATTCTTGTAGGCGGAATATTCAAATGGAAATGTACGATTCAACGTAAAGTTTCGACGTTCCGTCGAATATTCTTTTGACCATTCGACAGAAACCAAGTATTATTGGATTTTCGGACGAAAGCTATTCCCTACGAAAAACTAAATGAATCAAAACGATTTTCTGGAGTAACTAAATAAATGTATTTTCCAAACGAAAAAACGAAACAAAATATTCCAGTCTGCACATGCCTACTGACGACTGTCTGTGGGAGATTTTTCGTCACTTCCTATACGAAGACACAACAAAATATGATAGGAGATCTCTCCAAAGTAAGGAGCATCGCATTCTCTCTGGAACTAGTTGTCACTGGAACAAGTACCATGTAAAGTGCTGCGTAAATTGACGGCGCTATACAGTGGGGATCGAAAGTTTGGGCACCCCAGGTAAAAATTTGTATTAATGTGCATAACGAAGCCAAGGAAAGATGGAAAAATCTCCAAAAGGCATCAAATTACAGATTCGACATTCTTATAATATGTCAAAAAAAGTTAGATTTCATTTCCATCATTTACACTTTCAAAATGACAGAAAACAAAAAAATGGCGTCTGCAAAAGTTTGGGCACCCTGCAGAGTTAATATCTTGTACTGCCCCCTTTGGCAAGTATCACAGCTTGTAAACGCTTTTTGTAGCCAGCCAAGAGTCTTTCAATTCTTGTTTGAGGTATCTTTGCCCATTCTTCCTTACAAAAGTCTTCCAGTTCTTTGAGATTTCTGGGCTGTCTGTCACGCACTGCTCTTTTAAGGTCTATCCATAGATTTTCAATTATGTTGAGGTCAGGAGATTGTGAAGGCCATGGCAAAACCTTCAGTTTACGCCTCTTGATGTAATCCCTTGTGGATTTTGAGGGGTGTTTAGGATCATTATCCATTTGTAGAAGCCATCCTCTCTTTAACTTCAGCTTTTTCACAGATGGCATCAAGTTACCATCCAAAATTTGCTGAAATGTTATTGAATCCATTTTCCCTTCTACTCGTAAAATGTTCCCTGTGCCACTGGCTGCAATACAACCCCAAAGCATGATTGATCCACCCCCATGCTTCACAGTTGGACAGAAATTCTTTTCATTAAATTCTGTGCCCTTTCTTCTCCAAACGTACCTTTGCTCATTCCGGCCAAAAAGTTCTATTTTAACCTCATCGGTCCACAGAACTTATTTCCAAAATGCATCAGGCTTGTCTATATGTTCATTTGCAAAGTTCAAACGCTGATTTGTGTGGTGAGGACATAGAAGAGGTTTTCTTCTGATGACCCTTCCATGAAGACCATATTTGTACAAGTATCTCTTTATAGTGGAATAGTGTACCACAACTCCAGTGTCTGCCAGATCTTTCTGGAGGGATCGTGCAGTCAAACGTGGGTTTTGAATTGCTTTTCTGACAATCCTGCGAGCTGTTCTGTCTGATATTTTTCTTGGTCTTCCAGATCTTGCTTTAACTTCCACTGTTCCTGATGACTGCCATTTCTTAATTACATTCCGAACAGAGGATATTGACATCTGAAAACGCTTTGCTATCTTCTTATAGCCTTCTCCAGCTTTGTGAGCATCAATTATTTTCACTTTCAGTTTTCTAGACAACTGCTTAGAAGAACCCATGGTGCTGATTGTTGGGACAAGGTCAGATGAGTCTGGGCATTTAAAACCTTTGAGATTGACATCACCTGGTCTTCCCAGACGATGATCGAGAACAATCCATGACACTGGCAGGTCTCAGCTTTGCAAAGGGGGCAGTGCACGCTATAAATCCTGCAGGGTGCCAAAACTTTTGCAGACGCCATTTTTTTGTTTTCTGTAATTTTGAAAGTGTAAATGATGGAAATAAAATCTAACTTTTTTGGACTTATTAGAAGAATGTCTAATCTGTAATTTGATGCCTTTTGGAGATTTTTCCATCTTTCATTGGCTTCGTTATGCACATTAACCACTTAAGGACCGCCGCATTTACATATACGTCGGCAGAATGGCACGGACAGGCACATCCACGTACCTGTACGTCCCTGCCTAGACGTGGGTCGGGGGTCCGATCGGGACCCCCCCCGGTACATGTGGCGGTTCGCGTGGCTGTCCGAGCGATCCGGGATGAGGGGGCGGCTGTTCGTTTTTGTCCGCCCCCTCCAGATAGCTCCCAGCCAATCCGCGCGCTCCCCCTACGTGTCACTTCCTCCTCCTGTGTAAACACAGGAAGAAGGAAGTGATGTGATCTCTCCTCTCTGCTGTATTTTCAACCGCCGCTGAGGAGAGATCACATCACACAGTGAGTCTGCACAACACTACACTGACACCAGGACACACAGGCACATTAACCCCTTGCGATCACCCCCTCCCCCACCCCCCTGTCACAGTGTCACTGAATGCAGTGATCATATATGTACTGATCACTGCATTTAGTGTCAGTGTGACAGGAAGTTAGTGTTAGGTCCAGGGTAGCCCCCGTACCCCCCCCCCCTAATAAAGTTTTAACCCCTTGATCACCGCCCTAGTTAACCCTTTCACTCCCTATTGCCAGTGTCACTAAGCGATCATTTTTCTGATCGCTGTATTAGTGTCGCTGTTCCCGCTAGGTAGCTATTTTTTTTTTTTTATTGCGATTTTTTTTTACTAAAGACATGTGGCTGAATAAATTGTGGCCTAAATGTTTGACTAAAATTTAGTTTATTTGATTTTTCTTATAACAAAAAGTAAAAAATATAGTTTTTTTTTCAAAAATGTCGCTCTATTTTTGTATATAGCGCAAAAAAAAATCGCAGAAGCGATCAAATACCACCAAAAGAAAGCTCTATTTGTGGAGAAAAAAGGACGCGAATTTTGTTTGGGAGCCACGTCGCACGACCGCGCAATTGTCTGTTAAAGCTACGCAGTACCGAATTGTAAAAACCCCTTGGGTCATTTAGCAGCATATTGGTCCGGTCCTTAAGTGGTTAATACAAATTTTTACCTGGGGTGCCCAAACTTTCGATCCCCACTGTATATGTACCTGAAATAATAATAATATACTGTACAGACCAACATTAGCTGCTGCTTGCCTGTCAATCAAAGATATGCCTACTGCTCAGGCTATTGTAGTCGCCCCAGTGTGAACCGGCTCTAGGGCCCACTTTACTCATAGCCTCCACCACCCCCTTCCCAAATCAAATGGCTTGAGATAGCCTGTAATTTTTTTTTAAAGGTACCCTGGTCCAGCTTCCAATGCTTCCAGGAGGCCACCAATTACATTGCGTATTTAAAGCGGTAGTTCACCCTCCTTTCCATCATTAGACCATTAAATTCGGCATCGTAGCGCGAGCTACGGTATGCCGGTCTTAAATTTTTAATCCCCGTACTCACTGTGGTATCGCTGATTGAAGAAATCGACTCCCGCGGGGAATGGGCGTGCCTATGGAGAGGGAGGATGATTGACGGCCGGCTCTGGCACGTCACGCTCCCCGAAGACAGCCGGAGTAGGTCTCGGCTATTCACGACGCCTGCGCACAGGCTATGCGCAGGCGCCGTGAATAGCCAAGCCTATTTCGGCTATTTCCGGAGAAGCGTGACGTGCCAGGGCCGGCCGTCAATCACCTTCTCTCACCATAGGAACGCCCATTCCCCGGATTCTTCAATCAGCGATACCGCAGTGAGTACGGGCATAAAAAATGTAAGACCGGCATACCGTAGCTCGCGCTACGATGCCGAATTTAATGGTCTAATAAAAAAAAACATTTTTTTTTTTTTTAACAGGGCGAACCCCCGCTTTAATATTAAAAGGTAGTTGAAGAATAGGACAGATTGGTTTCCATGGGCTATAGACCGCGGCGCTAGCCCACTCGTGCAACAGATGTGATAGTTCGGCCACATGTGTAGTAGTAAACATTTACTCTTCAGATCATCTCTCTTTTGCTGTCTCTGGAAGAAAAGAAAAAAAAGGATTGCGTGCCAGCCTCCCACATGTTGTGTTTTGTGATGTCCCCGTGTTTGTGGAAAATAAAATGTTTTGTGGGCAGATGTACAAATCCTGACCTCTGTCCTCTCCAGCTATGCCGTGCCGGATGATCACCCAGGTGTGACCGCTTTAAAGGGCAATGCCTAGGTTTTCCATCATGTGATGTAGTCCTATGATTAGCCAGGGCCTGCTTGCTGGGATCTTATTTTCAAACGACCATAATTCAGTTTTCAAAATGAAAAGACGTTTTTAAAAATAAAATAAAAAATGTAACCGCTTCAATACAGGGCATTTTCACCCCCTTCCTGCCCAGACCGATTTTTCGTTTTCAGCGCTGTCGCACTTTGATTTGAAAATTGCGCGGTCATGCAACACTATACCCAACTGAAATCTTTATGTGTTTTTTTTATTATATACTACTGTAATAGAGCTTTCGTTTGGTGTTATTTGATCACCTCGGCGGATTTAATTTGTTGCGCTATAAACAAAAGAAGAGCAACAATTTTGAAAAAACACAATATTTTTTACTTTTTGATTTAATAAATATCACAATAATAAAAAAATAAAAAATAAATTTCCCTCAGTCTGAAGGACCGTTTTCATCAGTCCAAACCGATCGTGTGTGGGCCCCATAGGTTATTTAACCTTAGGTTAAAAAAAATAGAACTTGCTTTAAAATTTAACCTATGGACTGGTAACCAATAGGTCAAAACCGATCGTTAGTATGCAAAAGCATCGGTTAAAAACCCGCGCATGCTCAGAATCAAGTCGACGCATGATTGGAAGCTCCACTGCCCGGTTCCCTACGGCACATGCGCGAGTCGCACTACGCCTGCCGATTGGCTCCCGCTGTGTACTGGGAGCCGAGTGTTCCCAGAACACAACGGGGGGTGACATCATGCCCGCAGTCTGCCCGAGACTGTGTGGCCGGAAGTGGGTGCAAATACCTGTCTTTAGACAGGTATCTGCACCCCCCCCTCCCCCTGAAAGGTGTCAAATGTGACACCGGAGGGTTCCGATCAGCGGGAGTTACACTTTAGGGTGGAGCTCCGCTTTAATAAATAAAAATGAAGATGAGATGAAAAAAATATACAGGCTGGGCATAGGGAGGGGGAATTAGTGAGGGACTACTGTCTCTTTCTCGGCAGATAAAAGCTGGGAGCAGGGAGAGGGGGAGACCAACTTTCAGCTTCTGGAGGAAGAGTTCTGCAATTGTCATCCATCACTAATCCACCACCCTGTGCGGGCCCCCCTGTGTGCTCAGGCCCCCTAAAAGAGGACCGGTGGTCCCCCCCTATCAGTAGCCCTGCTGAGCCTGAGACCTAATTTGTATTGTACATTTATCCCAGGTCTTTATCATACAATATAATATCTTTAGCTCCCTAAACATTGCAGGAAAGTTTGATGTATGGGCATGATTGAACAACAGTGGACTTATCTTCAGCAATACAAAATATTACAACATTTCCTCAAAAAATCAGCTCCACTACTGGTGATGTTGGCAGTTTGCTGGTGCCCGTTGATACCGGTATCATCACCTAGAGCAGCCAATTTCTCAGGTCTGTGGATATCGTTATCCTGCTAAAATATGCAAAAGGAAAACTAAACGTTGCTGGCACGATAAGACTCGGAGGCCTTGTGCACAGGAATTTCATTTATTAGTTGTTTTTAGTGGAAAATACATCATAGATTATTCCTAGAATGGAAATAAAATGAGGCCAGGCATTCCAGTCATTCGTATGAAAAGACCTGTGGAGCTGTTCAGGTCTTGGTATTGGTCTTAGGTGCATATCAAGTTATAGCTGGAGCCTAAGGGCCAGATTCAGAAAGAATCGCGGCGGCGTAACGTATCGTCTTTACGTTACACCGCCGCAAGTTTTTAGAGTAAGTCCCTGATTCACAAAGCACTTACCTGTAAACTTGCGGCGGTGTAACGTAAAGCCGTCCGGCGCAAGCCCGCCTAATTCAAATGGGGCGTGTACCATTTAAATTAGGCGCGCTCCCGCGCCGAACGTTCTGCGCATGCTCCGTTAGTAAATTTCCCGACGTGCTTTGGGCGAAATTACGGCGCCCCAACGTGTTTGTGAATGGCGACATGCGTAACGTACTTACGCCGGAATTTTTTTTTTTAATTCGACGCGGGAACGACGGCCATACTTTAACATGGCTGGTGTAAAGTTAAGGCATGAAAAAGCAGCCTTAACTTTGCGACGGGAAAAAACGACTTGCGACGACGTAACGCACGCGAGTAGCTTCGTGGATCGCCGTAAAAGCTAATTTGCATACCCGACGCTGGAAAACTACGCAAACTCCACCCAGCGGCGGCCGAAGTATTGCAGCCTAAGATCCGAAGGCGTACGAAGCCGTAAGCCTGTCGGATCTTAGCCAAAAGCCGTCGTATCTTGTTTGTGAATCACAAATTAAGATACGACGCGGCAAATTTGAAAATACGCCGGAGTATCAGTAGATACTCCGGCGTATCTCTTTTGTAAATCTGGCCCATAGTGCTTATTGTCCCTTGGATGAGAGTTCACCTGTGTTGTGGGGAGATTTGGCGGACCTGACCTGTGTTATTCCTGTACACACGGATTGGCAAGGCATGCTGGGCTGAGTCCACAGTGCCTCTCTGTACTACTGACAGCCATGCATTGTCTCAAAGTCTTTCACAGCCTTAGGCTCCATGCACACTGGAAGCTAAAAAAAAAAAGCTATAAAAAACGCCAGTAGCTTTGCAGGGAGCCTTTCAACGTTTTTTAGCGTTTTTGCAATAGCGTTTATTAGTGTTTTTCAGTGTAGCGTTTTTTAGCTTTTTTTTTTTTCAATGCGTTTTTGAGCTATTATTAGCGTTTATCAGCGTTTTGCGTTATTTTGCGTTTTTCCTGCCGAAAAACAGCACTTTGAATGCAAATTTCTGGCTTTCAGAAAAAACCACATAAACTCCACTGCTCATAAAAAACGTCCATGTGTGCAAAAAAAAACGCCAATAAACTACAGTATATCAGCTTCAGTGTGCATGGAGCCTTAAAGCGGTTGTAAACCCGCATTAAAATTATTATTTTTTTTCTCCTGCAAGGCAAAAGTCATAATGAGCTAATATGCACCGCATACTAGCTCATTATGAAATACTTACCTCGGAACGAGGTGTATAGAACTTACCTGGTCCACGCCGAGCGAGATGTCATCTTGACTCGGCGTGTCTTCCGGGTATCGCCGCTCCAGCGCTGTGATTGGCTGGAGCGGCGATGATGTCACTCCCGCGCATGCGCACGGGAAATTTAAATTCGGCAAGGTCAGGCGGCGGCCGGTCCTTTCGCCGTAGATCCCCCCTGCGCATGCGCCGCTGCAATCAGTGGTGCATTGCAAGGGGAATATCTCCTAAACCGTGCAGGTTTAGGAGATATTCTCCTTACCTACAGGTAAGCCTTATTATAGCGACAGCGGCGTACGCGGCGTATTTTGCCGCGAATGTGTATCTTTTTTTTTTTTTTTTTAGATTCTTCCCATTGCTGTCAATGGGCGAACGCCAATGTCGCCTAAAAAAAGGGTCCGGGACTTTTTTCAGGCGACAGGCGTTCGGCGTCTATGAGATGTGAACCATCTCCATAGACAGCAATGGGAATTCTCCCCTCTAGCGGCAGAAGCGTCCGGCGTCGGGCGTTTTGTCGCATAGATGTGAATGGAGCCTAAAGTTACCTATATTTGCAATAATGGATGTATACAGTATAATTTTGGCACCCAGGGGCCATAGGTGTTGCGTACAGCCTCCTATAGTAATCAATGTGAGTACCCCGTTGATTGATCATAAATGAGCATGTGTATGTGCATACGCACTGGTAGATTCTATCTCTTTCTCGGAAAAACTCATCTGCCACCCTGATCTACCATCTCAGATCTTTGCTTCCTTCAAGAGCCATGCAAGTTGAAAAAACCTTTGATATCCTTCAGCACACATCCAGGCATTTTTTCCGGGCATGTTGGGGACTGGTCCCCTCTGTGCATTAAGGTTCCACTCGCCAGTTCTTACATCACTACTGTGTATTGTATAAACAAAAAAGGAACAATTACTCAAAATAGTAGCAATTGTTGGTCTTTGGATTTTGGAGGCAAGACAGAAGTATATAAAAAATATAAATTTATTGCAAAAGCAGAAATTTAACAAAGAACAATAAATATAATAAAACCATAAGGGTTAAATGGTGTGTATGGACAATATCCTCTGTACACCGTCTACACGTTTCGCCGTTGGGCTTCCTCAGGACGAGCAGAAGAGATTTAACAATGTAAAGATATATTTCATAATCTATTGCATTATAGTGGATATAGCCATCCATGGTATCCGCAAAGCACTCCACAAAAGCATATAGAAGTATCAAAAAGGGGATGTAGAAAAATCCCAATGTATCGGGCAGTCTCCAGAATCCGTTGCCGAGATCAGTTGTCAGAGTCCAACAAACCAAGGAAATAGGGGAGTAGGGGGCATCACCAGTACATAGACAGGAAGCAAAATCTGAAAAAAATCCAGGTAAAAGTTTTAAATCCGGGGCAGGACACAATGTGTCGTGGACAGGCAAATATATAACATATATCCAGGCACTGTTTGTATAAATATCCAAACAGAGCAGACAATATAGTCTAAGGAACCTCCGACCCTTGTAGGTCCGTACAACGACGAATGCCCCGTGGTAATAGCCTGTGCTATACCTATACGGGGTATACTAGCTCATTATGAATTACTTGAAATCGAAGCCCCAAAAGCGACTCTCGTTCCTCTCCTCCGCTGCCGCCATGATACCCGAGTGACTTTCCAGGTATGGCGGCTCTGGCGCTGTGATTGGCCGGAGCTGCGATGACGTCACTCCCGCACGCGGGAGCCATCAGTGACGGCACGATCGCCTTCACTAACGCCACGCTCAGTGCACCTGAACCTTTTCCGGTCTCTCAAATATCTGTTGTCGGAAATTCCGACAGAGAATGTCCTATGGGGCCTACACATGTTCAGAATTTCCGACCAAAAGCTCACATCGAACTTTTCTTGTCGGAAATTCCAATCGTGTGTACGTGGCGTAAGGCTGCATGCACACTGGTGTAAAAAACGTTGCCTCTACTGGAGTTTTGTGTTCTGCATGTAGAAGCAACTCAATGTTATCCTATGTGTCCATACACATTAGGACGATTACAGGCATATTTTGGGGTCAACGTTTAGAGACAGGAAAAAAAAACCTTCTCATTCGCGTTTCTGTTTGGAGCTCACTGGCAGAAAAGACGTAAAACGCCCCTAAACTCGTCTAGACTGTGTACAAAAAAATGCTCTATACCCTGTTTCCCCAAAAATAAGACCTACCCTGAAAATAAGACCTAGCGTTATTTTCCAGGAGGGCTGCAATATAAGCCCTACCCCGAAAATAAGCCCTAGTTAAAAATGCTTGTAAAATCCTATAATCCATGCAATGTGTGTGTTTCTGTAATATAATTGTGGGGAAGAGAGCTCCGACGGGTAACAGAAGCGCAGAGCGGCGCTATAACAAATGTATTTGGCACAATTATATTACAGAAGCATACACATTGTACATTATATACTATTGTAATAGAGTGGATTATAGGATTTTACAAGCATTTTTAACTCAGTTCACAATGGGGATTCCTGACAGGCAGGGAGGGAGAGAACACAGCACATTACATGGTAAGACCTACCCCCGAAAATAAGCCCTACTGTGTCTTTTGTTGCCAAATTAATATAAGACCCGGGCTTATTTTCGGGAAAACACGGTATGAGTTTTTTTACTAAAAAAAATATCCTTTTTTTTAAGCCCAGCGTGCATGGAGCCTAAGGCCAATCCCATCATGCCTGAACATCCAACCGCCCAATTTTGATTCTGCGCACCAGAAAAGTTTTTGGTAGGCATCTTTCTGGTTTTAGCGTTTCAAAGTATGAGCGTTAATTACTCGTTCTTATCACATGTAACAGATAACCTCTCACACTTGCTTTGTAGTACACATAATACCAGCACACAGTCTTTGTGTGTTTAAGATAAGTAAGATTGTTTTAGGATTCCGAGACACAGATCTATACTCAGTCACATGGTCCCGTAAACTGGTCGTGTACACAGTAATCTCTCCATCAATGCTCAGCCCTCTAACCCTCAATCAAGGGTTCTAACACTATCTGTAAGAAAGTAGACGGCGGTCAGAAGATCAAAACCATTGTGATAAACATGCATGCTTATTTTAACTAGGTTTGCATGTTTATACAGACGCCAGTTGTGCCAGCTTTATCACATTAGTGAATGGGAAGAAGCATCTGAACCTCCACTTTAATGAAAAACACTTTACCAAATGCCTAGGCCTTTGGTCTTATGACCAGGAAAGGTTAGCATTTCAGGGGGAAGCCTGATCAGTCACAGGCGGTGTAAAGAACTTTTCTTAATGGAGGAGAAGGCAGGAATGGGCTTGTCGCTATTGGATCATCTTTAGTGCAGCTGAGCCTGGAGACCCAAAGTTATTACCGTATTTATCTTGCTATAACGCGCCCCAGCGTATAGCGCGCACCCCCGAACTTGAAGGAAAATTAGTGGGAAAAAGAAAATACTTAGTTTGGATGCCCCTCGTCGGTGTCTTGCTCGTCGTCCATCGGCGGCCTCGTCCGGTCCGGCGTCCTTCTGCGGCCATCGTTGTCTCCTCCCCGCTCGATCCCCGCTTCCCGCACTGTGTTTGAAGCACTCCGCCGACATATACCGAGCGCAGTACACTCGGGTATAGTCGGGCAGGCTCGGCTCCTCTCGCGTAAAGGACGTACAGGACGCACAGGACATGACCGCGAGAGAAGCCGAGCCTGCCCGACTATACCCGAGTGTACTGCGCTCTGTATATGTCGGCGCAGTGGTTCAAACACAGCGCGGGAAGCGGGTATCGGCGTAAATCGCGCACCCACGATTTTGCCCTGATTTTCAGGGCAAAAAAGTGCGCGGTATACGCCGATAAATACGGTAACCCCCACAGAGGAAAAAACACATCATGGACTGCCGCACTCCGTTGAATGGCGTCTTTATTATATAAGAACTAAATAATCCAATATGCAGTCAAAAAAGTGGATACAACAAGGATAAGATGGCTAACGCGTTTTACATTGTATTACCGCCACAGTCAGTGGCGGCTGGTAGTAGATTTTTTGGGGAGGGCGGCCCAAGCCCACCTTTTTTTGAAGCCAATTAAAACCTCAGGCGTTAATCATGTGCTTTTAAAAAAAAAAAAAAAAAAACATTGGAACCCATGCGTCCTGCATGTAGATTAGGGGCCGGGTGCATGGATTAGAGGGGTGGTGCCCCTGCGCCCTGTATGAACGGGCTACCACTGCACATTATACATAGTTACATAGTTAGTCAGGTTGAAAAAAGACACAAGCCCATCCAGTTCTCCCATAAACAAAAAAATTAAAAATATCGTACAATCCCATATACCCAATTCTATACCCGCAGTTGATCCAGATCCAGTATTAAATACTAACCTTTGAAAGAAGCCCTCCAGCGGTGCGCTGTCACTCTTCTACTGGTTTTGCTTCCGGGTTCGTGGACTCCGGGGCCCGGATTCTCAAATGAGTTACGCCGGCATATCTCCAGATACCCCGTCGTAACTCTGAGTCCGAGCCGTCGTATCTATGCGCCTGATTCTTAGAATCAGTTACGCATAGATTTCTATTAGATCCGACCGGCGTAAGTCTGTTACGCCGTCGGATCTTAACTGCATATTTACGCTGGCCGCTAGGGGCGTGTACGCTGATTTACGCCTAGAAATATGTAAATCAGCTAGATACGCAAATTCACGAACGTACGCCCGGCCGACGCAGTACAGTTATGCCGTTTACGTTAGGCTTTTCCCGGCGTAAAGTTACCCCTGCTATATGGTGGCATACATGCGGCGTACCAATGTTAAGTATGGACGTCGTTCCCGCGTCGAATTTTGAATATTTTACGTCCTTTGCGTAAGTCGTCCGTGAATGGGGCTGGACGTCATTTACGTTCACGTCGAAACCAATACGTCCTTGCGGCATACTTTGGAGCAAATCACGTCGGGTCACAAGTTATTAACATAAAACACGCTCCCTGTTCCAAATTTTAATTAGGCGGGCTTACGCCGGCCTTTTTACGCTACGCCGCCGCAACTTACGGAGCAAGTGCTTTGAGAATACAGCACTTGCCCGTCTAAGTTGCGGAGGCGTAACGTAAATCGGATACGTTACGCCCGCGCAAAGATACGCCGAACTACGAGAATCTGGCCCCGGGTGTAAGTAAGTGGCCAGAGCCACGATGATGTCACTCCAACAAATGCGCACGGGAGGTCTGGCACGGTATGCCGGATCTTCAAAACACATGCGCCGGTGACGTCACCGGCTTCATCCAGTGTGATTATCCTATAGGCTGTAGGTAAAAATCACAAAGGGGACTTTCCTACCACTTTCATTAAACTTCAGCTTTGTTAAATGCTGTAATATTGGCTTAAAATATGCGCTCACTTAAAACTCAGAATACTTTCCTATTAGGACCCGAGGAACAATGTCTGAAGTAATTCACAGCTTACACCATTTCACAAATTGATGCAATGCTTTGCTGGCAGATAACCTAGTTCTCACATTGCTAAAAAAATCAATAATTACTATTTATATCCCATGTATTCAGGGATAATGTTGTTGGGTCAAAGGTCACGCTGGCTGAATCTGCAGTCAGGGCCCCAAAGTAACAGCAGGGTCATACTGCAAAAAACACTAGTGTGTACAAATACATATATTCCTAATGTGCACCTGTCTGACTTTAAATAAGAGCAGGTTTTAGAGGGGAAGGGTGGGAAACCTAGACTCATTTCCCCCCAAAAAATAGCAGGTAAATAGATATAAAAATAGTAGGGCTGTTACTTATTAAAATTTTCGTGCTCGATTAATCAATTTTTTTTTAATCGATTAATCGACTTATTTCGCTTAATTATAATGCACATACATTTTTAGCATAACCACCATATATAGTCCCCACTGTAATATCCACAGACATCTCCCCCACTGTAATATCCACAGACATCTCCCCACTGTAATCCACAGACATCTCCCCACTGTAATATCCAGACATCTCCCCCACTGTAATATCCACAGACATCTCCCCACTGTAATATCCACAGACATCTCCCCCACTGTAATATCCACAGACATCTCCCCACTGTAATATCCACAGACATCTCCCCACTGTAATATCCACAGACATATCCCCCACTGTAATATCCACAGACATCTCCCCACTGTAATATCCACAGACATCTCCCCCACTGTAATATCCACAGACATCTCCCCCACTGTAATATCCACAGACATCTACCCCACTGTAATATCCACAGACATCTCCCCCACTGTAATATCCACAGACATCTCCCCTACTGAAATATCCACAGACATCTCCCCCACTGTAATATCCATAGACATCTCCTCCACTGTAATATCCACAGACATCTCCCCCCACTGTAATATCCACAGACATCTCCCCACTGTAATCCACAGACATCTCCCCCACTGTAATATCCACAGACATCTCCCCCACTGTAATATCCATAGACATCTCCCCCACTGTAATATCCACAGACATCTCCCCACTGTAATCCACAGACATCTCCCCCACTGTAATATCCATAGACATCTCCCCCACTGTAATATCCACAGACATCTCCCCACTGTAATATCCACAGACATCTCCCCCACTGTAATATCCACAGACATCTCCCCCGATGTAATATCCACAGACATCTCCTCCACTGTAATATCCACAGACATCTCCCCCACTGTAATATCCACAGACATCTCCCCACTGTAATCCACAGGCATCTCCCCCACTGTAATATCCACAGACATCTCCTCACTGTAATATCCACAGACATCTCCCCATTGTAATCCACAGACATCTCCCCCACTGTAATATCCACAGACATCTCCCCCACTGTAATCCACAGACATCCCCCAACTGTAATATGGTCCACATCACCCCCACTGTAATATTCACAGACATCTCCCCCACTGTAATATCCACAGACATCTCCCCCACTGTAGTATCCACAATCCCCCCCCCCACGGTATTACTGTATCTACAGACATCTCCCCCACTGTAATATCCACAGACATCACCCCCACTGTAGTATCCACAATCACCCCCACTGTAATATCCACAGACATCTCCCCACTGTAATATCCACAGACATCCCCCAACTGTAATATCTACAGACATCCCCCAACTGTAATATCCACAGACATCTCCCCACTGTAATATCCACAGACATCCCCCAACTGTAATATCTACAGACATCCCCCAACTGTAATATCCACAGACATCTCCCCACTGTAGTATCCACAGACATCTCCCCCAGGGGTCAAGTCCTGGGGAAAAAAGTGTGGGAACTCCCACCCAAGATCCACTCCCCCAGCAAAAAAAAAAATGATACGCTCATATGCATAATTACTAAACCGCATTTGTTTTTTTCAACCCACTGTACCTTAGTAATTTTTTTTGTTACTGGCCACTTCCTGTATATGGATTCATAGGGTAGTGTGCGGGTATTCCGTCACTTCCTCGATGCCGCAATGTCTCCTGGGAGCTTTTGTCATTGTTCCCAGGAGACATTGCGGAGGTGTGCCACGAGTTATCGCGGGATTTAGAAAGAACTTGCTCCCAGGAGACATTGCGGCATCGAGGAAGTGACGGAATACCCGCACACTACCTGATGAATCCATATACAGGAAGCGGCCAGTAACATAAAGGATTACTAAGGTTCGCCTGCCCCTGACAGTGACTCGAGCTGGGCATCGCCGCTTAGTGAAGGATTGGCTCGGGCGGCTCGGCTGCTCTAGTCCTGCAAAGGGAACGGCGTTCCTGCTGTTAAAAAAATGCAGGAACTCCGTTCCCACGCGTTCCCGCAGGACTTGAGCCCTGATCTTTCCACTGTAATATGGTCCACATGTATAGGAAGATTAGTGCTTGCATTGTCTTATCAAATAAGCCGGCCGAACACGAGCAGTTGAGGCCGGGTGATGACATCAGCGCCCCGCTCTAGGCTCACCTAGGCCGCTGCCGAGTGGACCAAGATGGCCACCGCTCCGGGAGCTAAGCCTAAGGCCCCGTACACACGACCGAACATGTTTGCTGAAACTGGTCCGCGGACCAGTTTCAGCAGACATGTTCGGTCGTCTGTACAGCCGAGCGGACAGGATTCCAGCGTACATTTGCCCGCCAGACCCTTTTCGAGTGGAGAAATGTTTCTAAACTTGCTTAGAAACATGCCCGCTGGAATCCTGTCCGTCGGACATGGTCGTCTGTACAGACTTACCGTACATGTCAGAGCGGCCGGCATCCCTCGCATGTGTCGAATGACTTCGACGCATGCGTGGAAGCATTGAACTGCCAGGGCCGCGCACGTCGCCGCGTCATCGTCGCGGCGACGGCGCGGCCTCGTCGGCCGCGTATCGTGTACGCGCGGATTTCTGTATGATGGTGTGTACAGCCATCATACAGAAATCTCCAGGCGGGCATGTACGCCGAAAACGGTCCGGCGGACCGTTTTCATCGTACATGTTTGCCCGTCTGTACGAGGCCTTAGCCGCAGCCTTTCCTATGGATCACGTAGTGTGCTGATCTGCATATGGCGACCCGTTCGGATCATTTACGATCCGTTGCACCACCTGTACCAATCAAAAGAATTTTGATCGATCAAAAAAATTATACGATTAATCGAGGAATTAATCTTAAATTTCCACAGCCCTAAAAATTAAATATGAAGTCAGTTATACAATGTTCCAACAATGTCTGTCTTTATAGACACTCTCTATCTTTTCCGTCACAGGGAAGCAGCCCACAGGCTCCCCCATACTCAGATGTGGCACATAATCTTGCCAGCTGGTAAGAAGCTGTGAGTTAATGCAGGTAATGTGACTATATATTGAATGAATGAAAAACTTATAAAGCGCGGCGCATGCGAACTGAATCGCTTCTGGGCGCTAGTTGTTCGTGTCTCATGACATCAAAAGAGCAGAGTTTTGATCCGTCTTCTGAAAGTCAGGTGGTTTTCCTCCAACCGAATGCTGGTTGGTAAAGCGTTCCATAGTCTCGGACCCTGAAAAGCAAACCTTCTTTCTCCTTTGGACTTGTATTTGGTTTTTGGTACCCTGACCAGATTTTGGTCGGTGGATCGCAGAACGCGATTCGAATTGTGAGGTTCTATCTTGTCGCAAAGATATTGCGGAGCCTTCCCATGGATGCACTTATGTGTCAGGCAGAGTGCTTTAAATGCAATTCTGTCTTTTACTGGCAACCAGTGAAGGGTTCTCAACGAAGGTGAGATTGATTCCCATTTTTTTTTCCCAGTCACCAGTCTGGCGGCCGTATTCTGAACGACTTGCAGACGGGAGATTTGGTACTTTGGGAGTCCGAGGTACAGGGCGTTAGCATAGTCCAGTCTGGAATTCACGATTGTTCCCACCACGACTGCTACGTCTTCTTTGGGGATAAATGGAATAAGTCTGCGTAGTAGGCGCAACAGATGGTGCGCTCCGCTGACTACTGACCCTATTTGTGCGTCCATTGTCATGAAGGTGTCGAAGATGACCCCGAGACTTTTGACTTTGGAGCTAGGGGTGATGATTTGGCCCAGAATGGGCGGGGGTGTCCAGGTTGTTGCCAGTTGACTCTTTCGGCTGGCGTGAAACATAAGGAGTTCTGTTTTTGAACTGTTGAGTTTAAGATAACTCTTAGTCATCCAGTTTTCTATCAAAGAGAGACATTTTTCTAAACTGAGATGATGATCCTTTTTGTTGCAGATGCGAAAATACAGTTGCGTATCGTCTGCATAAGAGTGATAGAGTAGTTCTTGGCTACTGATAATATCAAAGAGAGGGCGAAGATAGATGTTGAATAGCACCGGTGACAGGGGGGATCCTTGGGGGACTCCACATGACACCGTGCGCTTTTCCGACGTGAAACAACCCAATTTAACTGTTTGTGATCGGTTTTCAAGAAAGGAAGAAAACCATGGTAAATCACCTTCTGCGACTTCTGCTACCTTGGCTAGTCGCATTAGTAACAGTTTGTGGTCTACCGTGTCAAAGGCTGCGCTTAGGTCCAGCAGAACCAGGAGACAAGATTCTCCTTCGTCTGCGGCCTCGAGGGCATCGTCCCATATTTTGAGTAAGGCCGTTTCTGTCCCGTGTCCGGGACGGAAGCCTGATTGTAATGGATCCAGTAGATTGTGGGTATCTAGATGCTGTTGCAGCTGTTGTACCACTACTTTCTCCATTATCTTGGAGAGAACATTTAGGCCTGTTATGGGACGGCGGTGAGTTGGGTCCTTGGGATCCAGGTTAGGTTTTTTCAAGATGGGCTGGATTGTGCCCTCTTTCCCTATTGGTCAGGGAATGCCCTTTAAAGAGATACTACCACTTTGAACTGAACTGGCATGGCGACCATGTCTTTTTATCTTTGCTGTACCATACTTAATTTCTAATATGCATTACTTGCAAGGCAAGAATGATGTGAAGAAAATTCATTATGGTTTGTATCTTTTATAAATGCTACAAGTCAGCACTTCCTGTTTTTTGGCCTAGGCCTAGCCATGCTGTCTCCTGGGATTGCTTCATCACAGCTATCCCAAGAGCAGTGTGCTGTACATCTGGGCATGAGCTTTCTTGCAATTAAAGTGCTCTTACACCAGAAGCTTGTGGTATTTGTGCACATCGTGCGAGGGTCCAAGACACCTGGCAGAGACCTGTGGTGCTTCTGTGCACGCAACACACCTTTTAAGATGGTAGGGCAGAAGAGGAACGGCAGGAGGGGATGGATGTGGCTGTAAAGTTCTGCTTTAATAATAATATAGTGATGGAAATTTCTTATCATTGCATGAACAAAGATTTCCAATTTTTAACCACTTCAGCCCCGGAAGGATTTACCCCCTTCCTGATCAGAGCATTTTTTGCGATTCGGCACTGCGCCGTTTTAGCTGACAATTGTGCGGTTGTGCAACGTTGCACTCAAACAAAATTGACATCCTTTTTTTTACCAAAAATAGTGCTTACTTTTGGTGGTATTTGATCACCTCTGCATTTTTTTTTCATGATATAAACAAAAAAAGACAGACAATGTAAAAAAAAAAGCAATATTTTTAACTTTTTGCTATAATAAATATTCCCCCCCAAAAAAAAAATATATATATATATATATATATATATATATATATATATATATATATATATATATATATATATATATATATATATATAAATGTCTTCAACAGTTTAGGCCGATATATATTTTTCGACATATTTTTGGTAAAAAATAATCTTAATAAGCGTATATTGATTGGTTTGCGCAAAAGTTATAGCGTCTACAAAATAGGGGCTAGAGTTATGGCATTTTTGTTATTTACTAGTAATGGTGGCGATCTGCGATTTTTATTGTGACTGCGACATTGCAGTGGACAGATGTCACACTTTTGACACTATTTTGGGACCACTGCGATCAGAGCTAAAAGTAGCCACTGATTACTGTATAAATGTCACTGGCAGGGAAGGGGTTAAACACTAGGGGGTGATGAAGGGGTTAAGTGTGTTCTAACTGTAGGGGGGGTGAGCTCTCTACAACGTGTAGAGATCACTTCTCCCGATGACAGGGAGCAGTAGATCCCTGTCATGTTGCTAGGCAGAACAGGAAAATGCCTTGTTTACATGTCCCGTTCTCTCTCCGCCGGCGAAAATCAAGTTTTGGGGAACCCGCAGGCAAGCTCCGGCGGGCGCATGTACGCCCACTAGGCTAGAATTTTAAAGAAACGTATGGGTACACCATTTTGCTGCCTGTGCCATTTTGCCGACATAAATCGGCGTGCGGCAGTCGACATGTGGTTAAATTGCATCAACGGCCACCCTTTACCCCCAGGGCTGCCATGGCTATGGGTACACCACTGATTGTCATATGAGGTTCCTCTGAGGACATGACAGACTGAAAAACACAGGCAGGGCTGAAGCTGAGTTCCTTGGGGCTCTGAACCAATTATTCATATAAAAGTGTCACTCACAAAGGAGTTAAAAACATATGGCCAGATTCAGAGAGACGGGCGCATCTTTAGTTCGGCGTAGCGCATCCCATTCGCACTACGCCGACGTAACATAGTGAGGCAAGACCAGTATTCACAAAGCACTTGCTCCCTAAGTTACGTCGGCGTAGCGCATATGGCCCGGCGTAACCCCCGCCTAATTCAAATTAGGCAGATAGTGGGCGTGCTACACGTAAAGTAACCGTGACCACATGTAAATGAGGGCCGTTGGTACGGCGCATGCGCGCATGCTCAGAATCACGTCGCAAATACTCAATGCTTTCGACGTGAACGTAACCTACGCCCAGCCCCATTCACGTACGCTTACGCAAACAGCGTAAAATACGACTGCTGTTCTGTCGTCCATACCTTGCATGGGCTGCGCCATCTTTTTGGTGGTTTATCTTTACGCCGGCGTATGTCTTATGTAAATGGCATAGCTTACTGCGACGGGCTTACTTACGTTCGTGAATCGGCGTATCTTGCTCATTTACATATTCAACGCGTATATCCACGTACACGCCCCTAGCGGCCAGCGTAAATATGCACATAAGATACAACGGCGTAGGAGACTTACATCGGTCGTATCTTAGCAACAGTGAGGCGTATCTCATTTTAAGAATGCGCGCAAAGATACGACGGCGCTCATTCAGACTTACGACGGCGTATCTACTGATACGCCGTCGTAAGTCTCTCTGAATCTGGCTAATAAGGCTTATCTGTGGGTTTTCATCCGCTCTGTTGGCCTGAAAGGTGGTGGACAGGAGTCGCTGTATATCCCTGCCTCTGTCAGCGGCGGTGAGGGAACCATATACCTCCGATGCAGGGAAGAGGGGGACAGAGTTCCGTGGAGCACAGTGATGGAACAAAGTCACTTCCGGGTTCAGGGCGCGAGGAGGTGCGCACGTTCGAAGCATGCGTGCTTCTTCATCAGGCTCTATCTGATGCATTGCTCCAAATCAGGGACAGTCCCTCCAAATTCGGGACAGTTGGGAGTTATGGCCTAGGCCAGAAACCAGGAAGCAACTGAAGAAATTTTAAAATATATATATACCACCTTCCTATCTATATACTATTAGAAATAGTTAATGTTGATTGAGAGTTTAGCCCTGTTTTAAATTAATTTTCTTAGGGCCATATTCTCAAAAGAGATACGACGGCGTATCTCTGAGTCGCGCCGTCGTATCTATGCGCCTGATTCTTAGAATCAGTTACGCATAGATTTCCCTTAGATCCGACAGGTGTAAGTCTCTTACGCCGTTGGATCGTAACTGCATTTTTACGCTGACCGCTAGGGGCGTGTATGCTGATTTACGCGTCAAAATATGTAAATCAGCAAAATACGCGAATTCACGAACGTACGCCCGGGCCGACGCAGTACATTTACGCCGTTTACGTTAGGCTTTTCCCGGCGTATAGTTACCCCTGCTATATGGTGGCGTAAGTGCGGCGTAACAATGTTAAGTATGGCCGTCGTTCCCGCGACAAAATTTGAAATGGGGCTGGACGTAATTTACGTCCACGTCAAAACCAATACGTCCTTGCCGCGTATTAGGAGCAATGCACACTGGGAGATTTCCACGGACGGCGCATGCGCCGTTCGTGAAAAACGTCAATCACATCGGGTCACAGTAGATTAACATAAAACATGCCCCCCTGTCCCACATTTGAATTAGGAGGGCTTACGCCGGCCGATTTATGCTACGCCGCCGCAACTTACGGAGCAAGTGCTTTGAGAATACAGCACTTGCCCGTCTAAGTTGTGGAGGCGTAACGTAAATCGGATACGTTACGCCCGCGCAAAGATACGCGGATCTACGTGAATCTACCCCTTAATTGTTGGGATACCTTTGCCATGAGCAACACAAGCACCTTCCCGGCCTGCGGTAGTCGTACGCGGCCCAGTGACAGTTGATTGACATATTCGGCCCGTTCTGTTTATACTGTGAAGAAGCAGACCGTCTTTTTTTAATGTGTCTCTTCTCATTGTTTAAAGAATCGCAGTGTTCTGTTGTTTATGAAAGGTTATTCACTTGGCCGGCTGCTCCGGATTGCACCTTGGTGGGCGGAGTCCGCAGAGGTACGCCTAATAACACCATCACCATCTGGAATATTTTGATCGCTGAGCGCCTGCCAATTAAATACCTATTAGTACAAGTGCTTCCGTAACGCAGATCTTGTGAGCGGCAATCAGTGCCAGCGCTCTCTATCTTGGAGTCATATCTCAAACTTCCTCTGTTTACATTTCCAGTATGAAATAAAAAAAAAAAGGAATGGGGGGTCCTAGGAACAATAGGCTTTTCTTCATAATGGGCGACAAGTGCCAGACAAAGCGTTTTTATTTGGCGTGGCCTAGTTTACCCTTCCTTGTTCACGCTTCTTTGTAGTTTTCCCAAGCGGAGTCGCATGGCTTGATTTGTCCTTGGGAACACAAAGGCGATAGAACGGGGGGGCTTCTTACATTTGCCCATTTGTTGCATTTTAGTGCTGCTGATTTTATTCGACCCGTTTTGTGTCTATGGACCCAATTACACTTTTCCAGTACAGTGGATCATGGGAACCGCGTTACTGCAGCATTAGCGCATTGTGGTTCTATTCATTCTGATCAGTCAACGCAGCTCAGACGTACGTGTGGTGCAGCACACCACTATACATGGCAATACAATACTATGCGTTGCGGTGCGCTGTATTGCCAAAAATGTTGCACGTCCATTTTTTTTGGGTACATTGTCACCCCAATTAAAGCGGATCTCCACCCAAGTCGCGCTGATCGGCACCCTCCCCCCCTCCGGTGTCACATTTGACACCTTTCAGGGGGGAGGGGGGTGCAGATACCTGTCTTAAAGACAGGTATTTGCACCCACTTCCGGCCACACGTCATGGGCAAAAGACGGGGTTTTCCTGACTTCCCGTCTGTCCCCCGTTGTGTGCTGGGAACACTCGGCTCCCAGCACACAGCGTGTGAGCCAATCGGTGGGCGCAGCGCGACTCGCGCATGCGCCGTAGGGAACCGGGCAGTGAAGCCGGAGCGCTTCACTTCCTGGTTCCCTCACCGTGGATGGAGGGGGGAGCAGCAGGGTGACGAGCGATCGCTCGTCCTCTGCTGCGGACGGCGCTGGACTCCAGGACAGGTAAGTGTCCTAATATTAAAAGTCAGCAACTGCAGTATTTGTAGCTGCTGGCTTTTAATATATTTTTTTGAGCGCACATCCGCTTTAAATAGGATGCCTAAATGACTGTTAACGCATTAACCCCTCACCGACCAGCCGCCGCAGTCTTACTGTGGCAGATTGGCTCCCCTGGGCGAACCGACGTAGCTGTACGTCGGTTCGCCTTCTTGACCACTAGGAGGCAAAGACGATGCACATGCTCAGCGGTCACAATGACCGCCAGGCACCCGCGATCGCTCCACACAGAGACAGAACCGAGATCTGTCAATGTAAACAGACAGCTCTCCGTGCTGTCAGGGGTGAGGAGAGCGATCTGTTGTTTTAAGTATGAACAAAGATCGGTCTCCTCACCCAGGCAGTCCCATCCCCCCACAGTTAAAGTGGAGCTCCGCTGAAAAAAAATATTAAAAGCCAGCAGCTACAAATACTGCAGCTGCTGACTTTTAACATTAGCACACTTACCTGTCCTGGAGTCCAGCGCCGACCTCTGCAGAGGATGAGCGATCTTTTGTCACTCTGCTGCCCCCCCCGCCATCCTCGGTGAGGGAACCAGGAAGTGAAGCACTGCCCGGTTCCCTACGGCGCATGCGCGAGTCGCGCTATGCCTGCCGATTGGCTCCCGCTGTGTACTGGGAGCCGAGTGTTCCCAGAACACAACGGGGGGGGGGGGGGGTGGAACGGGAGGCGACGTCATGCCCGCAGTCTGCCCGAGACTGTGTGGCCGGAAGTGGGTGAAAATACCTGTCTTTAGACAGGTATCTGCACCCCCTCCCCCCTGAAAGGTGGCAAATGTGACACCGGAGGGGGGGAGGGTTCCGATCAGGGGGAGTTCCACTTTAGGGTGGAGCTCCGCTTTAAGCCTCATACACACGAGTGGATTATCCGAGAGGAATTGTGTGATGACAGGCTGTTGTCAGAAAATCTAACCATTTGTACGCTCCATCTGACAATTGTTGTCGGATTTTACCACAAACAAATGTGGGATAGCATGCTTTAAAATTTCCCGACAACAAACGCGTGTTTCGGATTCTCTCAGGCCCGTGGCTACAGGACAGGCAAAGCAAAAAATAGCTTGGGGCCCCCGATCTGGCCTGGGGCCCCCAACTTCCCCTTTCCAGTCTGTAGCGTGGCCGAGCTCCTGTCAGTCCGGCCGAGTACCACGCGGTACAGGAGATTCAGTGTCCTGTTCCCGACCGGACTGACAGGAAGTGCACACTGAGTGCTCACTTCCTTTCAGTCCGGCCGGGAACAGAAAACTGAATCTCCTGTAGCGTAGGGACCCGGCCGGTGTTCTGCCGAATAAGTTCTGCCCGGGGGATAAGGACCCCCCTTGTACTGCGCGACGCCGAGTCTCCGAAAATACGGCAGGACACCTGACTGACAGGAGGAAGAGGAGCTCGGCCACGCTACAGGTAAGAAGGGGAGGTGAGAATAGAACAAAACATGGGAGGGGGGGGAGTAAAAGTGATCACAAAATAGTAAAATATGAATAAAAGCAATGTGGGAAGCATAAAGATGCCAGCAGTACAAACATGCATGCTCGTAATCAATGCTCACCATAACACAACATTAGCAGAAGTTGCCCAAAGGGTGGCGCTAAAGAGCTGAAAAACCACGCAGTTTTGTGTTTGTTGGCCGACAATTCTTTGCCGTTTGTATGCAATACAAGTTCCTGTCCAACGCCCTTCAGACAAAAGTCCTACGCTTTTTCCGATGAAAATCCGATCGTTATATTTGATATTCAGCGCAGTACTGTCACTACAGAACAAATTATGTGACAAGACTGCAGTTCCTCGTTAAACTGATATTTGTGACTTTTTGCTACATCTGCCTGTCCTATAGTTGTAACATTTTTTATTTTTTTGTTCTGATCTTGCTACAATTTAAATCATATATTTCTGTTTTGACACAAATAATCAATCCTTGAATGAGAATCTGTTACATAAACAAAAGAAGATTTTACAGTCCAGTGGCGCAGTAAGGCTGCATTCACACCTGAGCGTCGGTCGTTCGGTCGTTTTTTTGGGCGTTTTTTTCTGGCGTTTTGTCGCGCGTATTTGAGCGTTTGCATACAGCGTCGTGCGACGTTTTTGTACTTCGGCGTTTTTTATTTTAGCCAATAGGAAAAATGATCATCTTTTCATCACTTGTTGCTATGTTGGTAGATTTTTTTAATCTTCTGCATGGGCGACAAGTTCTATTTATTAAAGCGACGAAACGCCCGTAGCAAACGCCCGTTGTCGCGCGATACGCTCAATTCGCGCATTTCCCATTACTTTCTATGGGAAAAAAAAACGCTCAAATACGCCCAAAACGCACGATACGCGCGACAAAAAAAGGTCCGGGACTTGTTTGAGCTTCGCGCGACAGGCGTTTGGGCGTTCAGGCGTTCAGGTGTGAACAGTCACCATAGGGAATAATGTTAATTCTCCCCTCTGGCGTTTGTGAGCAGTGCGCTTCAGGCGTAAAAACGCCTAGGTGTGAATGGGGCCTAAGCCTGTCAATCAGTTAGGAACGCCCAGTCCCGCAGAAGACATACCCGGACGCGGCGGTAAAAATACCCTATGTACGGGGATAAAAAAAAAAAATTATGACAACTCGGCTGAATGTAATGTTAAAAAATTTTTTTTGGGGTGAACCTCCGCTTTAAAGTTCCTCGCCTTCCTGCTGAAAATTGTAGTAACTGCTGTATTTGCGCTCCTCGTGCATCACTGCGACTTCTATAGTGGTGAATGGTGAAACCTTTCCGACATTAAAGAGTCACGTCAGCACAGAGCTAATGGCAGGTCAAGTCTCAGCCAATCTGTGTAAATACAGCGGAGCGCTATATGCTCATGGGAGACAATGCCTTGTGTGTCGTTACGTCTCCCCTTGGTACAGTATACCCAATGCGCCTGTTCTATTTCCAGTCATCCTGTGTAATTTAAACAAAATGGACGATTGTTTGCTTTTTAAAACCAAAGTGCATTAACTCACGTAAGACAAGAAACTCATATGTCGTTATTCAATGGAACTGGGACTTTCCCAATGTTAACCTGTGCTTTTCCTCTACTAAGCAACAAGTTTCCATATGTGCCCACTCTCCCCCTGCATATACTTACCTTTCCGACATCACTGCTCCACCAGCTCTGTGATGTCATCATGGAGGAGTGGAAGAGGACTGCAGTGGCAACCTGTGAAGCTCTGGTGAACTCCATGCCCAAGAGGGTTAAGGCAGTGCTGGAAAATAATGGTGGCCACACAAATTATTGACACTTTGGGCCCAATTTGGACATTCTGGGCTAGATTCAGATAGGTTAGCGGATCTTTAGATCCGCGTAACCTATCTGATTTACGTTACGCCGCCGCAATTTTTTGAAGCAAGTGCTTTATTCAGAAAGCACTTGCCTCTAAAGTTGCGGCGGTGTATCGTAAATCCCCCGGCAGAATTCAAGTTCCGTTAACGTAAATTACCGTATTTATCGGCGTATAACGCGCACTTTTTTGCCCTGAATATCAGGGCAAAATCGTGGGTGCGCGATATATGCCGATACCCGCTTTCCCGCGCCGAGTTTGAATACTGCGCCGGCATATACCGAGCGCAGTACACTCGTGTATAGTCGGGCAGTCTCGGCTCCTCTCGCGCTGACGTCCTGTACGTACAGGACGTCAGCGCGAGAGGAGCCGAGACTGCCCGACTATACACGAGTGTACTGCGCTCGGTATATGCCGGCGCAGTATTCAAACTCGGCGCGGGAAACGAGCGGGGAGGATGCCGCAGAAGGACGCCGGACCCGACGAAGAGGACACCCGAAGCCGCAGACGGATGCCAGACCCGACGAGGCCGCCGATGGACGCCGTGCAAGACACCAAACTGTAAGTACAAAAATCTTTTTTTCCACAGGAATTTCGGGGGACAAATTTAGGGGTGCGCGCTATATGCGGGAGCACGCTATACCCCAATAAATACGGTACGTCCGGCCGTATTCGCGAACGACTTACGCAAACGATGTAAGAAATTCAAAACTCGGCGCGGGAACGACGGCCATACTTAACATAGGATACGCCGCACTTACCCCTGCTATAGCAGGGGTAACTTTCCGCCGGAAAAAGCCGAACGCAAATGACGTAAAAAAAAAGCGCCGGGCGGTCGTTCGTTTCTGAATCGACGTAAATGCTCATTTGCATATTCGACGCGTAAAAGATATGGAAGCGCCACCTAGCGGCCGGCCTGGAATTGCAGCCTAAGATCCGACGGTGTAAGTCACTTACACCTGTCGGATCTTAGGCATATCTATGCGTAACCTGATTCTATGAATCAGTCGCATAGATACGACGGCCGGACTCAGAGATACGACGGCGTATCAGGAGATACGCCGTCGTATCTTCTTTCTGAATCCGGCCCTTTGACTTAGGGGTGTACTCACTTTTGTTGCCAGCAGTTTAGACATTAATGGCTGTGTGTTGAGTTATTTTGAGGGGACAGCAAATTTACACTGTTATACAAGCTATACACTCACTACACAACATTGTAGCAAAGTGTCATTTCTTCAGTGTTGTCACATGAAAAGATGTAATAAAATATTTACAAAAATTTGAGGGGTGTACTCACTTTTGTGAGACACTTCGTAAGTAAGGAACACCCATGCAATCTGATTCTGGTGCAGCCAAAAAAAAGGGTCCTGCACATTTTTGGTGCAAATTGGGTGCAATGTGAGCCATACAGAATAATGTCTCAAATTACACTGCTGAAGGTTTGCATGTGATTTGAACAGGAATGCGGTGCGATTCCTGTTCAAATCACATGTGGTTGCCAGCACTGCATAGTGTGAACCGGGGCTCAAAGAGCAAAGCCTGTGTGATTGAGCCCTTGGAGTTTTCTTACACCAGCACTCATACTAAAGTGCGCATGTGTAGTTTTGGGGCTTTGCTGTGATATAATGCATTGCACTGTTATATATATATATATATATATGGGCCGTCTTTAAGGCAGGGCAAAAGCAACGGCGGATCCAGGGGGGGGCGGGCAACAGGGCAATTGCCCCCCCTCCCGAGACAATCATGTCACATTGGCTTTTTTAATCGATTAATCGACTAATTTCGATTTTATATACAAAAGTGGGACTGCATTTATATACAAAAGTGGGGCTGCGTTCATATATACATTGGGGCTGCATTCATAAGTACAGTGAGGCAGCAATGATGGGAACTGATGAGGCTGCTCTTGTACCATGTCTGCAGTCTCTGACCATCTCTTGTACCATGTCTGCAGTCTCTGACCATCTCTTGTACCATGTCTGCAGTCTCTGACCATCTCTTGTACCATGTCTGCAGTCTCTGACCATCTCTTGTACCATGTCTGTAGTCTCTGACCATCTCTTGTACCATGTCTGCAGTCTCTGACCATCTCTTGTACCATGTCTGCAGTCTCTGACCATCTCTTGTACCATGTCTGTAGTCTCTGACCATCTCTTGTACCATATCTGTAGTCTCTGACCATCTCTTGTACCATGTCTGCAGTCTCTGACCATCTATTGTACCATGTTTGCAGTCTCTGACCATCTCTTGTACCATGTTTGCAGTCTCTGACCATCCCTTGTACCATGTCTGCAGTCTCTGACCATCTCCTGTACCATGTCTGCAGTCTCTGACCATCTCCTGTACCATGTCTGCAGTCTCTGACCATCCCTTGTACCATGTCTGCAGTCTCTGACCATCTCTTGTACCATGTCTGCAGTCTCTGACCATCTCTTGTACCATGTCTGCATTCTCTGACCATCTCTTGTACCATGTCTGTAGTCTCTGACCATCTCTTGTACCATGTCTGCAGTCTCTGACCATCTCTTGTACCACGTCTGCAGTCTCTGACCATCCCTTGTACCACGTCTGCAGTCCCTGACAATCGTCTACAAACTATGGGATAGATTTATGGCATTTCTATTTAAATATTTTTTACTAGTAATGGCGGCGATCATTGATTTTTTTGCAGTACTGCAACATTGCAGCGGACACACCAGACACCTAATTGAGTTCTGTAAGCAACACCTTATTTTCTGGCAGTGCCCCTCCCGAGACTAGATTTTGGATCCGCCCTTGGGCAAAAGGGGGAAGCTGCCCTGGGCCCTGTCATTGTTGTGGGGCCCAAAGCAGCTGACTCATACTTGCCAACTATCCCAGTTTAATTTCCCTTGTCCTGTGCTGTGCCCTGATATCTCAGTGTGAAGTGCTGCTACTAATGCTGCCCAGCTCTACCCTATTGTTGTGTACAGATGACTCACCTTCAGACCCTGTAAATAACCGTCATTCATATGTAAATAACGGGAGCATTCATATGTAAATAGCTGAGGCTGGCGGCATTCATATGTATATCATGCCCCTCTGCAGTGAAGAGGTGCTGTGCTGTAACCTCTAGCAACCAATCAGCGAGAAGTGTTACTGTACAGTAACCTCTGGCAACAAGCATAAATCATGTGCTGTATCCTCTAGCAATTAATCAGTACCCTGTAATGTGTGCTGTAACCTCTAGCAACTAATCAGTGAGCCGTAATGTGTGCTGTAACCTCTAGCAATTAATCAGTACCCTGTAATGTGTGCTGTAACCTCTAGCAATTAATCAGTACCCTGTAATGTGTGCTGTAACCTCTAGCAATTAATCAGTGAGCCATAATGTGTGCTGTAACCTCTAGCAACTAATCAGTGAGCCGTAATGTGTGCTGTAACCTCTAGCAACCAGAGGGCAGACACAAAAGGGTTAAGGATCCTTGGCAGGAGGACAAGTGTGTCATGGAGGATGAAAGTTATCATGTAACTGTATAGTGGTGCAGAAGAACTGCGCAGGCTGCAGGCAGTGTAGGGAGCGTTGGGATCTCTGATGCAGGCCCGTCATTTAATAAGCAGAGGGCTGGCTGCTGTTTGGGTAAGCTGAGTGATGAGTCAGTAGTGGAGTGTCTTGGACCCCCTCCCTCCTCGTCTCCTCTGTGGGCTGGAATGTGGTGCTGGGGTATATTTAGAAATCCTTGCCCAACAACCCCCCCCCCACCCCGTGGGAGACAGGACCCTCCAAGATTGGAACCCACCCCGCTAAGCCTGGGAGGCCAGGCCCACACTACAAGGATTCCCACGAGAAACCCTTAACCCTTCCACAGCCAGGGGGGGGCCCAACGATGCTAGTTCTGCGTTACACTCAGGCCGAATTTGTGGCATTTTTCTGTAACGGATGGAAATTGATTCATCTCGTGTACAAATGAGCCTCAGTGGCCATGATTATTCCAGCTAAAATAGCATTTTAACCACTTCAGCCCTGGAAGGTTTACCTCCCTTCAGGACCAGGCCTTTTTTTTTTGCGATATTTTAACTGACAATTGCGCGGTCGTGCAACGTTGTACCCTAATAAAATTGATGTCCATTTTTTCCCACAAATAGAGCTTTCTTTTGGTGGTATTTGATCACCTCTGCAGGGTTTTTTTTTTGCGTTATAAACAAATAAATACAGACAATATTTTTTACTTTCTGCTATAAAACACATCCAATAAAAAAATGTAAAAAATCTAATTTCTTCATCGACTTAGGCCAATATGTATTCTTGTTAAAAATAAAATCCCAATAAGCGTATATTAATTGGTTTGCGCAAAAGTTATTGGCCCAGATTCAAGAAGCTATTGCGCCCGCGCAACCATAGGTTGCGCGGCGCAATAGCTGTTTTGCTCCCGCGTAGCGAATGCCCCTGATTCAGGAACATCGCTACGCGGACTGCAGCCTAGGATATGACAGACATAAGCCTCCTTATGCCTTCATATCTCAGGCTGCATTCTTGCGTTGGCCGCTAGGGGGCGCGGCCATTGTGATCGGCGTATAGTATGCAAATTGCATACTACCACCGATTCACAAAAGTTGCGCGGGCCCTGCGCACGCAAGGTACGGAGTTTCCGTACGGCGACTTTAGCGCAAGGCTGCTCCTGCTAATAGTAGGGGCAGCCAATGCTAAAGTATAGCCGCCCTTCCCGCTCGTGAAATTTAAATTTCACGTCGTTTACGTAAGTGATTCGTGAATGGCGCTGGACGCCATTCACGTTCACTTAGAAGCAAATGACGTCCTTGCGACGTCATTTGCCGCAATGAACGTCGGGAAGGTTTCCCGACGGAGCATGCGCTGTTCGCTCGGCGTGGGAGCGCGCCTAATTTAAATGATTCCCGCCCCCGGCGGGATCATTTACATTAGGCGCCCTTACGCCGGGCAAATTAGCATAGCGCCCGCGCAATTTACGGAGCTACTGCTCCGTGAATCGCGGGCAAATCGAAATATTTGCGTGGGCGCAGAGCAAAAATCGTTGCCCTTTGCCCACGCAAATATTGCGCGGATCTACCTGAATCTGGGCCATTGTGTCTACAAACTATGGGGATATTTTTTATGGATTTTTTGGGCTAGATTCAGAGAGAGTTACGCCGGCGTATCAGTAGATACGCCGTCGTAACTCTGAATCTACGCCGTCGTAAATTTAAGCGTATTCTGGAAACCAGATGCACTTAAATTAGGCTAAGATACGAGCGGCGTAAGTCTCCTACGCCGTCATATCTTAGGGTGCATATTTACGCTGGCCGCTAGGTGGCGCTTCCGTTGATTTTGGCGTAGAATATGCAAATGAGCTAGATACGCCGATTCAGAAACGTACGTGCGCCCGGCGGATTTTTTTACGTCGGGACAGCGGCGAATTTTGCGTCGTTTAGGTCGTTTGCGTTAGTCGCTCGCGAATAGGGCTTTGCGTAAATTACGTTCACGTCGAAAGCATTAGATCTTTCTTTTGGTGGTATTTGATTACCTGTGCAGTTTTTATTTTTTGCGCTATAAACAAAAATAGAACGCCACTTTTGAAAAAAAATCAATATTTGTTACTTTTTGCTATAATAAATATCCCCAAAAAACATATGTAAAAACATTTTTTTTTCCTCAGTTTAGGCCGATACGTTTTCTTCTACATATTTTTCCCATCCCATCCCATCCCTGGTGGTCTGCCCAGGACCACCAGGGATGGGAATCCACACTGGACCACCAGGTATGCCCCCTAGACCACCAGGGAAATGCAAATCTGTGCCAAGGCAGCTGCCAATCAATGCCCAGGCAGCTGCCAACCAGTGCCCACCCAAAATCCCTGCCAGTGCCACCAAGGATAAGCATCAGTGCCACATATCAGTGCCGCATGTCAGTGCCCATCAATGCCAAGCAGCAGGGCCGTTTGAAGACATTTGGGGGCCCCAGGCAAAAAAAAAAAAAGTGACTTTTAAGTTGAGAAGCGGGGGGTTGGCGACTTACCTCTATCCTCGCACCACGCACACGCCGGCCGTGTAACAGGAGATTCACTTTGCTGTTCCCGGGGCCGGACTGAAAGGAAGTGAACACTCAGTGTGCACTTCCTGTCAGTCCGGCCGGGAACAGGAACCTGATTCTCCTGTACCGCGCGGTTATGGTACACGGCCGACCGGACTGCAGGAGGATGCAGCGGTGTGGCAAGGGCCCTCCCTGCTGGGGCCCCTGGCCAGATCGGGGGCCCCCTGGCCAGCTCGGGGCCCGAGGCAAATGCTTGCTTTGCCTGTCGGGTTCCGACGGGCCTGCCAAGCAGTGCAGCCTATCAGTGCCCAGCAGTGCCACCAATAAGTACCCATCATTGCAGCCTTTCAGTGCCACCCATGAGTGCCCATCAGTGCCGCCTATCAATGTCCATCAGTGCCACCTATCAGTGCCATGCATCAGTGCCACGTACCAGTGGCCATCAGTGCCGCAAATCAGTGCCCACCAGTGCCACCTCATTGGCGCCGCCTCATCGGTGCTGCCTTATCACTGCCCGTCAGTGAAGGAGAAAACTTACTTATTTACAACATTTTATAACAGTAATTAAATAAAAACTTTTATTTTTTTTTTCAAAATTTTCAGTCTTTTTTTATTTGTATAGCAAACTGATATTTGTGACTTTTTTCTACATCTGCCTGTTGTAACATTTGTAACATTTTATTTTTAATTTTTGTTCTCATCTTGCTACAATTTAAATCATATATTTCTGTTTTTACACAAATATTCCATTCTTGAAGGAGAATCTGTTACATATACAAAAGAGGATTTTACAGTCCAGTGACTGAGGGAGTGCAGTCTGTAAGCAGCAGAGAGCAGGAGTCGGGAGTGCCCCCTGCAGGCGGGTTGTGTCCTCTGAGTCCGCTCCTAAATGCAAGATTTTCATGCTCCACTGCTGCACACCTGTAATAATAGTTTCCAGTCTCCCAGGATAGATCCAGTTGGAAAATAGAAAAACATTAATGAATAGGAAGCATTTGTTATACAGATACATTTGGGGATTGCTTGCCTCTATACGGTGTAAATTGTTTTGTGCCATGAATGCCTACTCCCTCAGGACTGCAGTTAGTCACTTGGCGCGGGCAGATGTTGTCCTGATGTACAGGCTTACTTTGCCAGTGGGAATTCCTGCTCTGTGTACGGTCCTTCTTCATACCCTAATAGATTGTAAGCTCTTCAACCTTCTGTATCCTTCCTTATACCCTAATAGATTGTAAGCTCTTCAACCTTCTGTATCCTTCCTTATACCCTAATAGATTGTAAGCTCTTCAACCTTCTGTATCCTCCCTTATACCATAATAGATTGTAAGCTCTTCAACCTTCTGTATCCTCCCTTATACCGTAATAGATTGTAAGCTCTTCAACCTTCTGTATCCTCCCTTATACCCTAATAGATTGTAAGCTCTTCAACCTTCTGTATCCTCCCTTATACCCTAATAGATTGTAAGCTCTTCAACCTTCTGTATCCTCCCTTATACCCTAATAGATTGTAAGCTCTTCAACCTTCTGTATCCTCCCTTATACCCTAATAGATTGTAAGCTCTTCAACTTTCTGTATCCTCCCTTATACCCTAATAGATTGTAAGCTCTTCAACCTTCTGTATCCTCCCTTATACCCTAATAGATTGTAAGCTCTTCAACCTTCTGTATCCTCCCTTATACCCTAATAGATTGTAAGCTCTTCAACCTTCTGTATCCTCCCTTATACCCTAATAGATTGTAAGCTCTTCAACCTTCTGTATCCTCCCTTATACCCTAATAGATTGTAAGCTCTTCAACCTTCTGTATCTTCCCTTATACCCTAATAGATTGTAAGCTCTTCAACCTTCTGTATCCTCCCTTATACCCTAATAGATTGTAAGCTCTTCAACCTTCTGTATCTTCCCTTATACCCTAATAGATTGTAAGCTCTTCAACCTTCTGTATCCTCCCTTATACCCTAATAGATTGTAAGCTCTTCAACCTTCTGTATCCTCCCTTATACCCTAATAGATTGTAAGCTCTTCAACCTTCTGTATCTTCCCTTATACCCTAATAGATTGTAAGCTCTTCAACCTTCTGTATCCTCCCTTATACCCTAATAGATTGTAAGCTCTTCAACCTTCTGTATCTTCCCTTATACCCTAATAGATTGTAAGCTCTTCAACCTTCTGTATCCTCCCTTATACCCTAATAGATTGTAAGCTCTTCAACCTTCTGTATCCTCCCTTATACTCTAATAGATTGTAAGCTCTTCAACCTTCTGTATCCTCCCTTATACCCTAATAGATTGTAAGCACTTCAACCTTCTGTATCCTCCCTTATACCCTAATAGATTGTAAGCTCTTCAACCTTCTGTATCTTCCCTTATACCCTAATAGATTGTAAGCTCTTCAACCTTCTGTATCCTCCCTTATACCCTAATAGATTGTAAGCTCTTCAACCTTCTGTATCCTCCCTTATACCCTAATAGATTGTAAGCTCTTCAACCTTCTGTATCCTCCCTTATACCCTAATAGATTGTAAGCTCTTCAACCTTCTGTATCCTCCCTTATACCCTAATAGATTGTAAGCTCTTCAACCTTCTGTATCCTCCCTTATACCGTAATAGATTGTAAGCACTTCAACCTTCTGTATCCTCCCTTATACCCTAATAGATTGTAAGCACTTCAACCTTCTGTATCCTCCCTTATACCGTAATAGATTGTAAGCTCTTCAACCTTCTGTATCTTCCCTTATACTCTAATCGATTGTAAGCACTTCCACTTACTCAATCCTTTTTTATACCCTAATATAGCCCTTTTAATTTTTCTATTCGTTTACTCGCATTTTGCGAGTGGAAAATGAGGGTTGGTGAACGTAGGCTGCCTCGGAGGAGGAGGGGCGAGCGACACCGGGCAGGCTGGGTTTAACGGGAGCCATTCTCCCAGCCAGGGGAAGAGAGGAGAGTCGACAGTCGAGTTGGCTGATCATCAGAGAGCGGGGATTGCCCGCTGTAACAGATTCCATTTGAATTGCTGGGTTCCCGTCACACAGTCCCGCCTCCTCGCCCTGTGCCGCTCATGTCACACAGTCCTGCCTCCTCGCCCTGTGCCGCTCATGTCACATAGTCCTGCCTCCTCTCCCGGCGTATTTGATAGACATAACACTGGCCCAATGCCGGGAGAAGCTGGGTGAGAAGGCGGGACTGCAAGACACGAGCGGTGCAGGACGAGAAGGCAGGACTGTGTGACGTGAGCGGTGCAGGGCGTGGAAGCCGAGACTGTGTGACGTAAGCGGCGCCGGGAACCCAGCAATTCAAATGAAAGTTGTTACAGTGGGCAATCCCTGCTCTCTGATGATCGGCCAGCTCGATTCTTACTGACTGTATTGATTGGCACAGGTGAGACTGTATTGATGGGCACAGGTGAGACGGTATTGATGGGCACAGGGGAGGCTCTGCTGATGGGCACAGAACACGCTGTATTGACAGGCACTTGTAAGGCTGTGCTGAGGGGCACTGATAAAGTTGTTGTTAATATTTATTTTTGTAACTTAATTAATTCTGCATAAAACATTTAAGTGTAATTTCATTAGATAATTTATGAGGGCGTGTTTAGCGGTGGGATTAGGGGCAGGGCATGATTGGGTTTGGGTGGGGCAACTAGTGGCGAGTAACCCTTAAAGTGGTTGTAAACCCATTATAACAACTTCATGGATAACAACTACCCTGGATATCTCCTAAACCTGCACGTTTTAGGAGATATCCCCCTGTGTCTGCCTGTGCCGAAGTGATTGGCACATGCGCACTAAAGCAATGGCACGTCATGCCGTTGCTTCAGTTAAATGTGCCATTAACGGCGGCTCCTGCACGCATTCGTGGGAGTGACATCATCGCGGCTCCAGCCAATCACAGCACCGGAGCCGCGATACCTGGAAGTAAGCTCCGGGAGAAATGTCCACGGTCGAGGCGGCCACGGGGGCTTCGATCCAAGGTAAGTAATACATAATGAGCTAGTATGCTATGCATACTAGCTCATTATGCATTTGTCTTGCAGTTTTTTTTTTAAGGGTTTACAACCACTTTAATACCTGGCTAATAGCTCAGGACTTCAAATTTTGAGCCCTGCCCTTATGGATTGTAAGCTCTTCTGCCTTCTGTATCCCCCCTTATACCATAATAGATTGTAAGCTCTTCCACATTATTATTATCCAGGATTTATATAGCACCAACAGTTTGTGCAGCACTTTGAAAAATAATAATAATCAGGTACAATACAATTCAAGACAATTAGGTTATGAGGGTCTTGCACCTTACAGCTTACAATCTAAAAGGAAGGTCATATAAACAGGGCCATCTTAATGCAAGGGCACTCCCGGGCACTGCCCAGGGGCCCCAGGTACATGGGGGGCCCCGCAATAATCTTGCATTACATCATTCTTGTCAACTGTCCCAGATTTGCTGGGAAAGTCATGTTTTTTTTACTAAACTGTCCCGATATGCTCGTGTCCCGGGAAGTGCCCCAAAACCTATACTGTGCCCTCCTGACCCGAGTGTTGTTCCCTACTGATCCCAGTACTGTGCCCTCCTGACCCCCCCCTGTACTGTGCCCTTCTGCATTCCCCCCTGTACTGTGCCCTTCTGTATTCCCCCCTGTACTGTGCCCTTCTGCATTCCCCCTTGTACTGTGCCCTTCTGCATTCCCCCCTGTACTGTGCCCTTCTGCATTCCCCGCTGTACTGTGCCCTTCTGCATTCCCCCTGTACTGTGCCCTTCTGCATTCCCCCCTGTACTGTGCCCTTCTGCATTCCCCCCTGTACTGTGCCCTTCTGTATTCCCCCCTGTACTGTGCCCTTCTGTATTTCCCCCTGTACTGTGCCCTTCTGTATTCCTCCCTGTACTGTGCCCTTCTGCATTCCCCCCTGTACTGTGCCCTTCTGCATTCCGCCCTGTACTGTGCCCTTTTGTATTCCCCCCTGTACTGTGCCCTTCTGCATTCCTCCCTGTACTGTGCCCTACTGCATTCCCCCTGTACTGTGCCCTTCTGCATTACCCCTGTACTGTGCCCTTCTGCATTCCTCCCTGTACTGTGCCCTTCTGTATTTCCCCCTGTACTGTGCCCTTCTGTATTCCCCCCCTGTACTTTACCCTTCTGCATTCCCCCTGTACTGTGCCCTTCTGCATTCCCCCTGTACTGTGCCCTTCTGCATTCCCCCTGTACTGTGCCCTTCTGCATTCCCCCCTATACTGTGCCCTTCTGCATTCCCCCCTGTACTGTGCCCTTCTGCATTCCCCCCTGTACTGTGCCCTTCTGCATTCCCCCCTGTACTGTGCCCTTCTGCATTCCCCCCTGTACTGTGCCTTTTGTGTTGACTAGTCTTTGATTTATGGAAAGTTTTCCTTTTGTAAAATCGATTTTTATTGAAAGTACTAATGAATATATGTTTAATTCTATCAACTATGTATCTTTATTTCTTGAAAGTAGGTGTGTAAGTTGGGGCAAGCTAGTAGGGGGCCCCAGGGCATTACTTTGCCCAGGGGCCCATGATGCTATTAAGGCGGCCCTGCATATAAAAGATAATAACTGTGTGGGGATAAATTGTTCCCGAGGTTACTGGTTCCGAGGCCTGAACCAGTTACCACGCTGGCCTAGCTTTTCACAGTATCAGTTTCAGGAATACTGTATATTGTCAGCCATGGGGATCCGACATACAGTATATCCAGCAGGACGCATGCCAGAACAAAGAGCGACTTAGCAGGGCAGTTGTGTTCATTGCGTCAGTTTTCATTCCAAATTCCCTTGTCTTCCTGGAATGTCCCTTTAAGGCGGCATACATAGCCAGCAGGGATGAAAAGTGTTTGACTTGTATCATAAGTGATGTTTAATGTATGATGAGCTGAAGTATTATTCATTAAGATGTTATATACACACGGCCTCATTTATGAGGTAGTAAAAGGTTCGCTGTAATTACAAAGCTCAGCTAACAGTACCTTTGCGTGCGCTCGGAATTGTACTAAAACTTGCCTTTCAAGAGCCTCCAATATCAACAGTCACTCACTAAATATCCTGTTCGTTGCCAGGCAATACAAGCTACAAATTAAATTTGTACGAAACACTGACTGTGGTATTGAGCAAGGCCCAGGGTGAGAATGCAGAGCCTTGGACCGAGCAAGAAGTGTATTCACAAAGAACTCTGATCTTCAATAGCTGGATTCAGAAAGATTTACACCGGCGTATCAGTAGATACGCCGACGTAACTCTGAATCTGCGCCGTCGTAAGTTTAAGTGTATTCTCAAACTGAGATACACTTAAACCTAGCTAAGATACGACAGCCTGCGCCGTCGTATCTTAGGGTGCAATATTTAGGCTGGCCGCTAGGTGGCGCTTCCGTTGAGTTTGGCGTAGAATATGTAAATGCCTAGATACGCCGATTCACAAACGTACGTGCGCCTGTCGCAGTAAAGATACGCCGTTTACGTAAGGCGTTTTCCGGCATAAAGTTGTTCCATCAAATAGCTGGCCTAGTCAATATTAACCACTTGCCCACCAGGTAAATTCTGGCACTTCTCTCCTTCATGTGAAAATCACAATTTTTTTGCTAGAAAATTTATCAGAACCCCCAAACATTATATATTTTTTTTTAGCAGACATCCTAGGGAATAAAATGGCAGTCATTGCAATACTTTTTGTCACACCGTATTTGCGCAGCGGTCTTACAAGCGCACTTTTTTTGGATAAAAATCACTTTTTTGAATTAAAAAATAAGACAACAATACATTTTGCCCAATTTTTTTATATATTGTGAAAGATAATGTTACGCCGAGTAAAATGATACCCAACATGTCACGCTTAAAAATTGCGCCCGCTCGTGGCATGGCGTCAAACTTTTACCCTTAAAAATCTCGATAGGCGACGTTTAAAAAATTCTACAGGTTGCATTTTTTGAGTTGCAGAGTAGGTCTAGGGCTAGAATTATTGCTCTCGCTCTAACGATCGCGGCGATACCTCACTTGTGTGGTTTGAATACCGTTTTCATATGCGGGCGCTACTCGCGTATGCGTTTACTTCTGCGCGCGAGCTCGTCGGGACGGGGCGCTTTAAAAAAATTTTTTTTGGTTTTCTTATTTATTTTTATTTAGTTTTATAATTTTTTACACTGAAAAAAATAAAATAAAAAAAATTGATCACTTTTATTCCTATTACAAGGAATGTAAACATCCCTTGTAATAGAAAAAAGCATGACAGGTCCTCTTAAATATGAGATCTGGGGTCAAAAAGACCTCAGATCTCATAATTAGACTTAAATGCAAAAAAAAAAATAAAAAAAAAAAAATGTCATTTTTTCAAATGACAAAAAAAAAAATGTTTCTTTAAGAGGCTGGGCGGGACTGACGTTTTGACGTCACTTCCGCCCAGCAGAGCTATGAGGACGGGTGAAGGAGATTTCTCCTTCAGTCCCGTCCCCGCTCAGCTGCCGGACACATCGGATCCCCTCCGCCGCTACCGACGGCTCCGGTAAGCGGCGGAGAGCGCGGGAGAGCGGTGGGAGGGGGGGGGGCCCCTCTCCCGCCACCGATAACGGCGATCTCGCGGCGAATCCGCCGCGGAGACCGCCGTTATCGTGTACACCACCGCCCCCTGCAAAGATGAATATCTCGGTTGTGGCAGCAGCTGCTGCCGTTATCGAGATATTCAACTTTAAAAAGGAGGACGTCTTTTTGACATGGGGCGGTGGTCAAGAGGTTAAGTATGGGCGTCGTTCCCGCGTCGAAATTTGAAATTTTTACGTTGTTTGCGTAAGTCGTCCGGGAATGGGGCTGGACGTAATTTACGTTCACGTCGAAACCAATACGTCCTTGCGGCATACTTTGGAGCAATGCACACTGGGATATGTACACGGACGGCGCATGCGCCGTTCGTAAAAAACGTCAATCACGTCGGGTCACCAATCATTTACATACAACACGCCCCCCTCATCCTCATTTGAATTAGGTGCGCTTACGCCGGCCCCATTTACGCTACGCCGCCGTAACTTAGGAGGCAAGTGCTTTGTGAATACAGCACTTGCCTCTCTGACTTACGGCGGCGTAGCATAAATACAATACGCTACGCCGCCTGAAAGATGCGCCGCCCTTCCTGAATCTAGCTACAACTGTTTAGTCTAGTTAAAGCGGTTGTATACCCGCAATAATTTTTTTTATTTTTTTTTTACACCTGCAAGGCAAAAGGCATAATGAGCTCAGGGCCGATCCGCCCTATAGGCTCACTATGCAAGCCGCTTAGGGCCCCGCAAAACTGCGGAGGGCCCCCCAAATTACTACAGGCCCCGTCTGGTGAGAAGTCATTTTCGGCCCATGACCCGGCTTCTCAACTCGCTGGCTGCATGGGAGAAGAGGTAAGAAGTCAGCACCCCCGCTTCTCACTTTAATGTAAGATGTCATTTCTGACAGCAGAACACCCCCTCCCCCCGCTTCTCAACTTTAATCTTTAATGTGACATTTCACTGTCGGCAGCGCCCCCCCCCCCTCCATTTCTCAACTTTAATGTGACATGTCATTTTGCTTAGGGCCCCAGGGAGGTCAGGATCGGCACTGAATGAGCTAGTATGCGCGGGATAGATCGGTGAATGCTGGCACGTCAGCATTCACCGTATCCCGGAAGGAAATCCTGGTGGACTTCAGAGTGCCCACAATCAAGATGGAAATGTCCATCTTTGAATTTTATAAAATATCTTTTGCGGGACAAAGACAATCCAGGCGGCTAGCAGATTAGGACACATGAGCAGCAGATTAACAAAAGGTAAGAGCGCCAGAACGCTTTAACCTGCATAATGGTCCGGGTCTTAAGTGGTTAATTAATAAAATAATAAAAAGAAAAATATATTAATCAATAATAATCCTAAATTAGGTATCCAACATAGGCGTGCGCACAGGGTGTGCCAGGTGTGCCCAGGCACACCCTAATCACCCTTTGCAAAACAGTATCCCCCTACTGACCTGGCTCCTCCTCCTTCCCCCCACAGCACTGCCGGCTTCCCTCCTCTCCCACCTGTTGTTGCTGTGGATGTGCCATTTACCGGCCCCTTCCTTCTCTAAATGAACATCGTGAGTGTTCGGGAGAGGGTGTTTGAGCTTTGGGGTGCACACCCTAATGCCAAAGGCTGTGCACACCTATGGTATCCAACATGGCTGGAGTGATGCCCTTATAACGGGTGTGACAGGATAGCGAAGCTTGGAATTCATAAACCAAATTTTAATGTCTTTGGGCTTCTTTAGAGTGGCAAAAAAAATCAATAAATGGTTGAAATAATTTAAAACTGGTGTATGGATGGGAGGTGCATGCTGTACCAACAAACCGCAAATCACTGCGTACAACTAGCATTTCTATGTGCGTTGAATCCTGACAGCTGTAGATTAGTATATTTATACAGTTGCCAGAGGCTTGCCTGCTATAGAACAGCATCTACCAGGCCAATGAATTCCTTTGAGGCCTGGTTCATTTTGTAGCCATAAATTTAGTAATACAGCAGCAGAGCTTTGTGTGTAGCCTGGTTATTGTGATATATAGCATATCCTTTTTACATTCCTTACAATGGGTTTATGGCTGCACATGATGGTTATATTAGCAAAAGGAATTCCAACCAAGTACAACAGCCCCATTAGGCCCCTATACTGTATGTATATCAATTAAATGACTACAGTTCTTTTTTAAATTGTTTCCTGTAATTACATGTACTGTAATCCTTCTTTCTATTATAAGGCAGCATCTCCTGCACAACAGCTGAAAATTGAAATTGAGCTGTCAGTGGTAGTGTATGGATATGGATTGCTGAAATGAGGGAAAGAGCAGAAGAGAGGAGGGTGCCACCAAATCCTATGAAGATCTAGAGTGCCTTGAAAAAGTATTCACACCCCTTGAAATTCTACACATTTTGGGCTAGATCCTCAAAGAAGTTACGCTGGCGTATCTATTGATAACTTCTATTTCGTTCCGGCGTATCTTTGTTTTGTATCCACAAAACAAGATGCGCCTGAAGCTGGGCTCGATCCGACTGGCGTACGTCTTAGTACGCCGTCGGATCTAAGGTGCATATTTACAATGGCCGCTAGGTGGCGCTTCAGTCGATTTCCGTGTTGAGTATGCAAATTAGCTAGATACGCGAATCCACAAATGTACGTCCGGCCGTTGCATTTTTTACGTCGTTTCCGTAAGGTTTTCTTTCGGCGTAACGTTACCCCTGCTATATGAGGCGTAGCCAATGTTAAGTATGGACGTCGGGCCAGCGTAGAATTTTCCGTCGTGTACGTCGCTTGCGTAAAACGTTCGTGAATAGGGCTTTGCGTAGAATGACGTTCACGTCAAAAGCATTGGCTTGTTGCGGGTTAATTTGGAGCATGCGCACTGGGATACCCCCACAGACGGCGCATGCGCCGTTCAGAAAAAACGTAATTTACGTTGGGTCAAGACGTATTAACATAAAACACGCCCCCATCTCATCAATTTGAATTGCGCGCCCTTACACCAACACAGTTACACTACACCACCGTAACTTACGGCGCAAATTCTTTGTGGATAAGGGAAATACACTGTAAGTAACGGCGGCGTAGTGTATCTGAGATACACTATCCATGACGTAAAGAAGCGCTGCGCTACGTGGATCTGGCCCCTAGAGTGCCTTTAAAAAGTATTCACACCCCTTGAAATTCTACACATTTTGTCATGTTGCAACCAAAAACGTTTTATTGGGATTTTATGTGATAGACCAACACAAAGTGACACATAATTGTGAAGAGGTAGGAAAATTATTGAAAAAAATGTTTTTTTTTTACATATTTTTACAAATAAATGTGAAAAGTATGGCCTGCATTGGTATTTACCGTATTTTCCGGCGTATAAGGCCTTGTACACACGACCGGTCCAAACTGATGAAAACGGACTGAAGTTCAGTTTCATCAGTCCAAACCTACCGTGTGCATGCCCCATCGGACTTTTGTCCTTCAGACCAAAGTTTTAGAACTTGCTTTAAAATCGGACTGATGGACGCCTGACCGATCGGTCAAAACCGATGGTTAGTACGCGAAAGCATCGGTTCAAAACCTGCGCATGCTCAGAATCAAGTCGACGCATGCTTGGAAACATTGAACTTCGTTTTTTTTCAGTACGTCGTTGTGTTTAACGTCACCGCGTTGGACTCGATCAGTGTACGCACATCAGACCATCAGTCTGCTTCATCGGTGAACCGATGAAACAGAACTTCAGTCCGTTTTCATCAGTTTGGACTGATCGTGTGTACAGGGCCTAAGACGACCTTTTGGATGCAAAAAAAGTCAGGGGTCGTCTTATACGCTGGATCTGTCTCCGTCAGGCTGCGGGCATCCATGATTTAAAAGCCGCGCCTCCTCCTCAGACTGTTCCGTGATAGGCGGAACACAAATTTTCCCAGCAGGGCCTCTGTTCAGTGTTCTGCCTATCACGGATGCCTTCTCATCCTCGGACGAGAGGACATCCGTGATAGGCGGAACACTGAACAGAGGCCCTGCTGGGAAAATTTGTGTTGAATCATGGATGCCCGCAGCCTGGAAGCCAGAATCTGCAAAAAAATAAGGTAGGGATATTGTCTTGGCCGGCACAGTGGGGGCAAGTGATGGCACAGTGGAGGCAAGTGATGGCACAGTGGGGGCAAGGATGGCACAGTGGGGGAAAGTGATGGCACAGTGGGGGAAAGTGATGGCACAGTGGAGGCAAGTGATGGCACAGTGGAGGCATGTAATGTAATGTAATGGCACAGTGGAGGCATGTAATGTAATGGTATGGTGAGGCATGTAATGTAATGGCACAGTGAGGCATGTAATGACATAGTGAGATTTGAAAAAACAATTAAAGCATGCTATCCCACATTTGTTGTTGGAAAATCTGACAACAATTGTCCAATGGGGCATACAAACGGTCGGATTTTCCAACAACAGCCTGTCATCACACAATTCCCGTCGGAAATTCCCGTCGGAAATTTGGTAATAATAACTAGAAAAGCAGTAAAATAGATCCCCTGCAGCCAGTAACAATAGAGCCCCCCCCCCCCCAATAGATTCCCCCTGGCAACAATGGAGCACCCGCAACAAAATTCCCCCCAAGCAACAATAGGCTCCTGGCATCAACAACACATCTTTCACAGCCAGCAATCAATAGACTTTACGGCAGCCAGCAACAATAGACCCCCCTCCCTCAACAGTAGATCTCTCCCAACAACTGACCCCAGCAGTATAAGACCCATCCCCAGCAACAATAGACCCCTAGTGCTGGAGGTGCCGGAACTGCGTTCTCCCACGTTCCCGCTGAAAAAAAGCCCTGCTCCTACCTGCATGTCCGAGTTAAGGGCAGATGGATTCCAGGAAAAAAATGCCACATGAATTATCTGCCCTTGCTCAAGATGGACATGGCCATAAATGCTAGGGGGGGGGGGGGTTTGAAAGCAATTTCTCAGTAAAATAAAGCACAGAGACATAGATGGATGGGCGAGTTTGCTTTAAATATTATTTTTTGTTTGTGGTGCTCAGATGCAGTGTGTTTTATAAATTTCCATTAGATCTCACAGGGAACTAAGTGCATGTAGCATTTGGTCCTGTTTTGATTCATCCTGTGGTTGCTGAGCAGCATGGTTGGACAGCTCTCTACCCTATTCCCATTGCTTTCCAACCACACTGCTTACAAGGAGATGAATACTTAATAAGTGCTGATTAACAGTGCTCCTCTCTGGCAGCAGGCGTACGCTGGAGACAAGTGCTGTCATTCGGCACAGCAGCAGGGGGTTGTGGTCAGCTCCATTCGTAACACAAGGGCTGACTGTTTTTCCAGAAACATAAAAGATCAATCAGTGCTGCGGGTCTGTATTAGCTATCTGCCGGCTGCTAACAAACAACCTTGTAATAACTTTCTCATTCACAATAGTAAACAATCAATCACTACTGTTGGGGCTCTGAATGGACAGAATAAACACAAAGGGGCAGAGAGTAGGTTGTGTTGCGTGCTGTGCTGTAGCTGCCCCGTGGGATTACCCATAAATTGGGCTTCAGCCTAGGGTGGAGCTACAGCACAGGCTGAAATTAAAATGTTATTTTAATGCACATGGCACCACAGATCAAAACGGGACCAAGTGCTTCATGCACTTGGTCCTATGGGGAATTTCAAGAATGTTTTAGATTGTTCAAGGAATTACAGCTAGGTCACCTCCTGGCCTCTGATTCGATAGTGGAAAAGCCGCAGACTGATGAGCTCATCTCTTTGCTTTCTGTCAACTTGCTTCTTGTCAGCACATGTGGATGCAGCACACACCTGGTTGGCTTCTAGTGCTGGCCTTAGCATAACATTGTGAATGGTAATCATAGGTGTGCACAGCCTATAGAATTAGGGTGTGCACCCCAAATCTCAAACACACATGCATGTGTATATATATAGATATACAGTGGGGTAGATTCAGATAGAATCGTCTATCTGTCCGCCCGGCGTAACGTATCTCAGATACGTTACGCCGCCGTAATTTAGGGTGCAAGTTCTGTATTCAGAAACAACTTGCGCCCTTAGTTACGGCGGCGTAACGTATCTGTGTCGACGTAAGCCCGCCTAATTCAAATGTGGATGATGTGGGCGTGTTTTATGTATATTAACTGTGACCCCGCATATTTGACGTTTTTTATGAATGGAGCATGCGTCGTTCGTGAAAAAATACCAGTGCGCATGCTCGAAATTCCGCCGCAAATCGTCATTGCTCAAATTACGTCCAGCCCTATTCGCGAACGACTTACGCAAACGACGTAAAATTTTCAAAACTCGACGCGGGAACGACGGCCATACTTAACATAGGATACGCCTCATATAGCAGGGGTAAGTATACGCCGAAAAAAGCCTTACGTAAACGACGTAAAAAAAATGCGCCGGCCGGACGTACGTTTCTGAATCGGGGTATCTAGCTCATTTGCATATTCCTCGCGTAAATCTATGGAAGCGCCACCTAGCGGCCAGCGTAAATATGCACCCTAGATACGACGGTGTAAAACACTTATGCCGGTCGGATCTTAGGGAAATCTATGCGTAACTGATTCTATGAATCAGGCGCATAGATACGACCGGCCGGACTCAGAGATACGACGGCGTATCTGGAGATACAGTCTTCTTTGCAGCATTCTCCCCTACCAGCACATGATCTCCCTGCCTGCAGATTCAGAGTTGGGGCTCTTTCACACGTCCGTTCCGTTCGTCCGTTTTTTGGACGTCCGTTAACGGACCGCAATGCTTCCCTATGGGTTAACGTCCGTTAGCATCCGTCTGCGTTAAGTTCCGATTTTTTGAACGGAAGAAAACCCTATTTTTCTTCCGTCAAAAAAACGGAACGGACGAAAAACGGACGTTAGCGGACGATCCGTTTACAATCCGTTCCGCTAACATCCGTTTTTCATCAAAATATGTAAAAAGCCCCCAAAAAAAAAAAAACGGATGGAAAAACGGATGGAAAAACGGACGAAAAACGGATCGGAAACGGATGTAAACGGACGAAAAACGGACGAAAAAACGGATCAACTGATGAAAAAAAAAATTATCTAAAAAACTGAGCGGACGTGTGAAAGAGCCCTAAGAGAGAAATGCTTCCACGCTTCTCTTTTAAACTGAGTCACTCAGTAGGAGATCTTTCCCATCTCCCCACTGGAAAACAGAGCAATAATGCTAATGCAAACAGGGTGATTAGGGTGTGCCCAGGCACACCCGGCACACCCTGTGCACTACCCTATGTAATGCAATGGTTAATTAGAAAGTAGACCCTATAGATGCAGAATGTTGTAAGTCATTATTTCCTGCTACGTGACCAAAATTAGATGAAATGTTTTTCATGCCCTTTAAGGCATGGGTCTTCAAACTACGGCCCTCCAGTTGTTCAGGAACTACAATTCCCATCATGCCTAGTCATGTTAGTGTGTTACAATGCCTCGTGGGATGTGTAGTTCTACAACAGCTGAGGATCCCTGCTTTAAGGGCTCCTTCACACGATAAGGTGCATTTGAGCATGCACAATTTTTTGTGTGTTCCCATCAATTTTAATGGGCATCCCTACACATGTACAATGTGCGAAAATAGTGCAAGCATGATTCCTAAAACTGCAGGGTACTGTCGTACCATATTTATTGGCAGGCATGAACGCATGTACGTTTGCCAGATGTGTGGGGGTACCAATAATAATAATGGCACCTGTGCATGTCTGCATTTCTGTTTGGTGTGGAAAAACGCACAATTTTGTATACGTTCCTGCATTGCACTTGGTGTGAACAAGCCCTTATGCCGCATACACACGACCGTTTTTCATGTCATGGAAAAAAACTAAGTTTTTCTCGACATGATTCTTGTCAAGCCTGCCTTGCATACACGCGATCGTGATAAAAAATGCTTGAGCAAAGCGTGGTGACGTACAACACGGTACGACGGCACTATAAAGTGGCAGTATCATTCGAATGGCGCCACCCTTTGGGCTGATTATGCAAATTTCCCTTCTCATAACTTTTTTCCCCGTCATTAAAGCCTACACACGACCGTTTTTCACGACAAGAAAAACGACAAGAAAAAATAGAACAGGTTCTCAATTTTTAATGGCCATTTTTCTCGTCGAGAAAAATGCTCTGGAGCCTACACACGACCAATTAAAAAAATTTAATTTTTCTTGTCATGAAAAACGGTCGTGTATACGCGGCATTAGAAAGAAAAATCAAATGCAGCTCCAGTAAATATCACCCGTGAAATATTTATCTCTCCCTTCCAATAAATCAGCCTTTGCGCAGAGCATTAACCGAACCTTGCAGAGTATCGCTACAGCCTGTTCATGGTTTATTGACCTATTGATTCCTTGTAAGGAGAGAATTTGGCTAATAATGATCCCATCTTTCTAGCGTATTGAATTAATGTTCATGCCTTTGCAATGCATCACAATAACAATGCCCCTTTCTGCAGTGCATCCTGCTAATGTCACCTCCATCTGTTTTACTCTGGAGCGTGCAGAGCATCCCTCTATTAACCCTGCACCATGACGCTCAGACATTACACAGGGCAGTAGGTTTATTGAAATGTGGAGGAAGCCACCCCCTCCCTAAGGTTCCTCCTCTCACCTTGACATCTTGGGCCATAAAAAGCAGAAATGACGATTCCCTCCAGCTGGTGAGAAGCCTCCCTACAGGGGGGACTCTGCTGGGTAGAATGGGTAAGTGCACCAGTTTAACTCTTACCTACCATCAAAATATTCACAGTAACTCAGTATTGAAAATGACTCACAAATATTGGTTATCCTGATGCTGTCTAGGCCAGTTTTAGGTTGACAAGGTGTTGAATATTTTTGGACCAACGATTACATAGGTTCCAACATTTTTAAATAATTCTTAGTGACTGGCTGGCTGGTAAACCAGCCAGTCACATACAATCTCATCTCAGAGGAATACAGACGCCCATAAGTGGCGGTACGTCCATAAGGGGTGCATGGGCGCCTCCCCTTCTCTCCTGTCACCGCTATATCACCATAGAAAGATTCATGCATTGCATGAATCTATCTATGGTTGCCGCTGACCAGGGCCAGCCCTACCATGGGACCCGATGGTACCAGGCAGCACTTTCAGGGGGGCAGCAAATTGCCACCCGTCCGCCATTCCCATTCCTCCAGCTCCGCTCTCCACTGCACTGTGGGGCTAATTGCCGCCCGACCGCTCCTCCCGTTATGCTCTCCGCTCCACTGTGGGGCTAATTGCATGAATAGAGCCATAACAGGTCCTTTTTATACTCCTATACATGTAAACAACCATAACAGGTCCTCTTTATACTCCTATATACATGTATAGAGCCATGATAGGTCCACTTTAGTTATCATGATATCAAATAATGGATGTGGGGGCATTTTGGTGGGTGTAATTTTTTTTTTTGGGGGGGGGGGGGGGGGGCGCATTTCATTCTTGGTACCAGGCAGCACAATGTCTTGGGCCGGCACTGCCGCTGACACCCCCTATTCAGGTTCCTGACCCCTTTTTCGGGCGTCGGGCACCTGAATTACAGCGGCGGGGGCGTTTTTTGGAGGCACCTGACTAGAGCCACAGGCTCAAAAAGGTGAACAGCGGGCGCCATGCTGTGCATTCGCTGTTCAATCAGAGCTGTGTTAGCAAAGCAAAGGAATTAAATTTGCTAACACTGAACTGCCTCTCAGCCAATCAGGTGCTTGGGTCTGTTACCTGTCACCTGATTGGCTGAAACGTCAGGCACTGTGATTGGACGCCTGATAGAGAGGACGGAAAAAGACATCGATGACGTGCAGGACACCGCCGCTGTCTCAAAGACCCCTGATATTTCACCAAAACCCCCAACAGGGCTGGTAAAAATGTAAATAAAATAAACACATCAAATTCTAAAAACTGTAAAAACAAAAAAAAAATAGCTAAGGGTTTGCTCAGGGTTTGAAGAGAGACTCCCACTAGCATGCCGCAACCATGTTAATTGCACACAGTTGGGGGGCGCTTGCAGGGTACCATTCATGTGAATGGGTTGCATTTAACAGGCCGCAATGTTCAACTCTCTATTTTTCTCATGACAAGAGTCTTTTAAAAGTATGCCTGTGGAACTACAAGTTCTAGCATGCTCTGACAGCCAACTACAACTTTGGGCCTGAACAAAACCTCTAATAAGACGTTTCAAGCGGAGAATAGAGGGCAGAATCTTGAAGAACTTTTGCCACAAAGCTGGAGTTAAGAACTCTGTCTGCCTTCGGTAATACAGCAAACCTTGCCACCACCTTTACTTGTCTGGTGCCTGTATGGCCTAGTGCCAGGCTGAGGGACACGGGCATGTAGTTACCACAGGCCTTGCTCAGTGCCTTATTGTTCTTCCTGAGGAGAGCACACGCTCCACTCACCCTCCTCCTGGCAGAACCTGACACTTCTGGCTCACTCTGAAAGCATTTAGCAATACAACACCCCTCTAGCCTTCTCCCTCTAACTACTGCAGATGCTGGACGCAGCGTCTCAAGATACAAAAACAACAATGGCTGACATCCCACAACTAATTCAGCCACATGTGACCCGTAACGGTAAAAAACAAGGCGCCCTTATGTAAAGGAGCTGCTGATACCTCAAAACTTACTGAGCTGGATGAGTGGGAAGGCTTTACTCGTGCCAAAATGTGTAGGCCGAATCCATGACCTTTCTACCTTCTCTGTCCTACGTCTCACTTCAAAGAAGCAACAAGCAGAGTATCAACACTTTTAGCTAGATTCGCATAGAGTTAGGTCGGCGTATCAGTAGATACGCCGACCTAACTCTGAATCTGCGCCGACCTAAGTTTAAGTGTATTCTCAAACAGAGATACACTTAAACCTATCTAAGATACGACGGCTTGTGCTGTCCTATCTTAGGGTGCAATATTTAGGCTGGCCGCTAGGTGGCGCTTCCATTGTGGTCGTCGTAGAATATGTTAATCACCAGATACGCCTAGTCACAAAACGTACGTCCGCCCGTCGCAGTAAAGATACGCCGTTTCCGTAAGAGATAGGCCGCCTAAAGATAAAGCTGCCCCTAGGAGGCGTAGTCAATGTTAAAGTATGGCCGCCGTTCCCTCTTCGAAATGCGAAAATTTTACATCGTTTGCGCAAGTCGTCCGTGAATAGGGATTTACGTCATTTACGTCCACGTCGAAATCAATAGGCCCGTGCGGCGTACGTTGCCGCAATGCACACTGGGAAATGTAGGCGGACGGCGCATGCACCGTTCCAAAAAAACGTCAATAACGTAAATTCATCACAAATTAACATAGAACACGCCCCCTCAGCCTATTTTGAATTAGGCGCCCTTACGCCCGCGCGCTTTAGGCTACGCCGCCGTAACTTAGCAGGCAAGTACTATGTGAATCATGTACTTGCCTCGCTAACTTACGGCGGCGTAGTCTAAACATACTAAGCTACGCTGCCGCAAAGTTATGACACCCTATGTGAATCTAGCTATGTGGGTTTAAAAACAAGATTTCTGTACATTTAGAGAAACTTAGAATTGCAATTATGGGGAAGAAGGAGATTCCCACTTTTTAATACCGTGTTTTTTTTAGTGGCCTTGTCAGGCTCTGGGAGTGTTGGATGCCAGGGTCCCCTACCAAGCACCTTGGTTCTACCCTCTGACCCCTACGTCTTTAGAGGATTCAGCAGTGACATAGGGAGTCAGAGTATAAAGCCACAGCCAGTGGTGGGGCACACAGACAACCTAAAACATTTTTGAAAATTCCGAAAAGTCTGAGGCCCCGTACACACGGCCGAGGAACTCGACGTGCCAAGTTCCTCGTCGAGTTCTGGGATGAAGCCGCCGAGGAGCTCGGCGGGCCGCCTTCTCCCATAGAACAACGAGAAAATAGAGAACATGTTCTCTATTTTCTCGTCGAGCTCCTCGGCGGCTCCATCGAGCCAAAACTGTACAGACGACAGAGTTTCTCGGCAGAATCCGGGTTTTGACCGAGTTTCTCGGTGAATTCTGCCGAGAAACTCTGTCGTGTGTACGGGGCCTGATAGAGTCTGCAATGCTGGGATGGAGAATAGAGGGATGACATGGGCCACTGTATAGGTGAGTTTACTACCTTTGCTATTGTGGAAAAGTGCTGTTAGGATCTTTTTGGAGCCCAATAATGTCTAAAATTTGCTTTAAAGTGTTACTAAACCCACAACAGTTAAATCAGTTTGTATATGCAGTAACGCATGCTTGTTACACTATTTTGTCAAAAGTATTAGGACACCTGCCTTTACACGCACATGAACTTTAATAGCTTTCCAGTCTTAGTCCGTAGGGTTCAATACTGAGTTGACCCATCCTTTACAGCTAAGGCCAATCAAGTTCCTCCACCCCAAACTGGCTCATCCATGTCTTTATGGACCTTGCTTTGGTCTAAATCATTTGGTGGAGGGGAGATTATGGTGTGGGGTTGTTTTTCAGGGGTTGGGCTTGGCCCCTTAGTTCCAGTGAAGGGAACTCTGAGGCCTCGTACACACGACCGAACATGTCTGCTGAAACTGGTCCGCGGACCAGTTTCCGCGGACATGTTCGGTCGTGTGCAGGGCCGACCGGACAATTTTCCGGCCGACCGGACAGGTTTCCAGCGGACAAATGTTTCTTAGCATGCTAAGAAACATGTCCGCTGGAAGCCTGTGCGTCGGACATGTCCGACGGTCAGTACGACTCATCGGACATGTCCGCTGGCCCGAGAACCCGAGCATGGCGTTGAAGTGATTCGACGCATGCGTGGAAGCATTGAACTTCCGGGTTCGCGCACGTTGCCGCGTCATCGCCACGTCACCGCGTCGTCACCGCGTATTCTGTCCGCGGGGATTTTGGTTTGATGGTGTGTACAACCATCAGACCAAAATCTGCTAGCAGACATGTCCGCTCGTCTGTACGAGGCCTTAAAGCGGAGGTTCACCGTTAGAGAGCACATTTTCCCCTTAGATTAATGCTCGTTTGGTCTAGGGGAATCGGCTATTTGTTTTAAAATATGATCCATACTTACCCGTTTACGAGATGCATCCTCTCCGTCGCTTCCGGGTATGGGCTGCGGGAATGGGCGTTCCTTCTTGATTGATAGTCTTCCGAGAGGCTTCCGACGGTCGCATCCTTTGCGTCGCGATTTTCCGAAAGAAGCCGAACGTCGGTGCGCAGGCGCAGTATAGAGCCGCACCGACGTTCGGCTTCTTTCGGCTACGAGTGACGCGATGGATGCGACCGTCGGAAGCCTCTCGGAAGACTGTCAATCAAGAGGGAACGCCCGCTCCCGAAGACCCATACCCGAAAGCAACGGAAGAAGATGCATCTCGAAAACGGGTAAGTACTGCTCATATTTTAATACAAATAGCCGATTCCCCTAGACCGAACGAGCAGGAAGCTAAGGGGAAAAGGGCAACAATTAAATAAATGGGTGAACTCCCGCTTTAAGGCGTCACCAAGCCTTTTTATATAATTTCATGCTCTCAACTTTGTTTGAACAGTTTGGGGGATGGCCCCTTCCTGTTCCAACATGACTGTGCACCAGTGCACAAAGCAAGGTCCATAAAGAGATGGATGAGCCAGTGTTCGATCTGTCCATCGCAATGTTGCATTGGCTAACCGTAAAGGATAGGATCACATTCAAGACCCTCTGTCTTACCTACAAGTGCACACAAGGAAACGCTCCTCAATACTTGTGCGAGAAAATAAAGCATTACACCCCTAATCGCATTCTCCGATCAACTAACCAAAACCTCCTCCACATCCCCAAATCGCCCAGAGGCGATTCAGTTCGCATGTGCCGCGCTATATAAGTTTTTCATTCATTCATTCATTCACAAATCAAAGGGAGAACGAAGATTTGCAGTCCAAGGACCACGGCTATGGAACGCTCTGCCCACAAACATCCGCAAGGAAGAAAACCATCGGGCCTTCAGGAAAAAACGTAAGACTCATCTCTTCTGAAGCATAATGCCGCGTACACACGATCGTTTTTCGGCATGAAAAAAAACAACGTTTTTAAAAACGTCGTTTTTCGGCTTCTGAAAAACGACAAAAATAAAATTCGAACATGCTGCATTTTTTCACGTCGTTTTATAAAATGTCGTTTTTCGTGTTGTTAAAAATTATCGTGTGTGCGCTAAAACGACGTTTTAAACCCGCGCATGCCCAGAAGCAAGTTATGAGACGGGAGCGCTCGTTCTGGTAAAACTACCATTCATAATGGAGTAAGCACATTCATCACGCTGTAACAGACAAAAAAGCGCGAATCGTCTTTTACTAACAAGGAATCAGCTAAAAGCTGAGCGAATAGAACTTCCCCTTTAGAGTGCCGTCGTACGTGTTGTACGTCACCGTGCTTTGTTCATCATTTTTCAAAAACGATGGTGTGTGGGCAACATCATTTTTAATGATGAAATTGGAAAAACGTCGTTTTTTGGACATGCTGAAAACGATCGTGTGTACGCGGCATCAGGACGACACTGGATGGAAATAAGCTCCTTGAGGCGATTCAGTTCGCATTTTTAGCGCTATACAAGTTATTCACTTACTCAGTTCCGATAAAAATCGCAGATCATTACTAGTAAAAAAATTATAATATTAAAAATGCCATAAATCTATCCCCTATTTTGTAGACGCTATAACTTTTGCGCAAACCAATCAATATACGCTTATTGTGTTTTTTTTATTTTATTATTATTTACCAAATATACGTAGAAGAATATTTATCGGCCTAAACTGATGAAGAAATATATATTTTTTTTAATTAGGATATTTATTATAGCAAAAAGTACAAAATATTGTGGGTTTTTTTCCCTCAAAATTTTCGCTCTTTTTTTGTTTATAGCACAAAAAATAAAAACCGCAGAGATGATCAAATACCACAAAAAGAAAGCTCTATTTGTGGGGAAAAAGGACATCAATTGTTTGGGTACAACATCGCGCAATTGTCAGTTAAAGGGATGCAGTACCATATCGCAAAAAATGGCCTGGTCAGGAACAGGGCAAATCCTTCCGGGACTGAAGTGGTTAATACATAGCTGTGGCACTTGTATACTGTAACTTAGTTTTTTTCCGCTTAAATTCAGACACATCTTTACCTGTTCCATGTACTTTTTTTATTACATTTTTTATTACATTTCTTGCCCAATGCCAAATGAAGTTAGTTGGCAGTGGTGGAGGAGCTGTAGTTTCCATTCCATCTGACTCTAGTCTCTCTGCGTAATGAGACTTCGCAGACAATGAGCAAAAATGAAATACTGGGGCTTAGAGGTCTGACATAAACTGTCTGCCAAAAATCCATTAGAAAAGGTTTGCATGCTGTTGTTTTTCAGGCAGATTGATGGCTTTTTATACTCTGGGCTGTGAAAAGCACAGATTTTGTTGACGTGCGGCACTTATATGTGTGCACACAGAAAAAGCAGACACGAGGGCCTTTTGCCTACGCCAGGCCATAAACTATTGAGTTTTTTTGACAAAGCAGCATATGTATATGAAACCTTCTCTTAAAGCCCATCTCCTGGCTTTTTTTTTTTTTTTAAATGATCCACCTGCCGGTTTAAGAACAAAAAGCAGCTCAGGCTGCAGTACTTACCTTTGAACCAGAGCTGTCCTTCACAGTACTTACTTAATACAGAACAGTGGCAGCTGGTGCTCAAAGTTTTTTGGGGGGCGCAAACAAACTGAAAAAAAACCCCATCAATTGCAGCCACTGTGCCCGTCAAACGCAGCTGCTGTGCCAAACACAGCTACTGTGCCATCAAACGCAGCCACAGTACGCATAAATTGCCGCCACTGTGCCATCAAACGCAGCCACTGTACCCATCAATTTCTGACACTGTGCCCATCAATTGCCGTCAGTGTGCCCCATCAAATGCTGCCAGTGTGCCCATCAATTGCTGCTACTGTGCCCCATCAAATGCTGCCAGTGTGCCCATCAATTGCCGCTACTGTGCCCCATCAAATGCTGCCAGTGTGCCCATCAATTGCTGCTACTCTACCCCATCAAATGCTGCCAGTGTGCCCATCAGCTGCCACTACTGTGCCCCATCAGATGCTGCCAGTGTGCCTATCAATTGCCCCTCGCTACTGTGCCCCATCAGATGCCAGTGTACCCATCAATTGCCGCTACTGTGCCCCATCGGATGCTGCCCGGCACTTACCAGTGTCTAGTAGCGGGTCAGCGGCGGTCTCCTGCACGTCCTCCATATCTTCTTCCATCCTCTCTCAGGCATCCAATCTCAGAGCCTGACGTTTTAGCCAATCAGGTGACCGGTAACAGACCCGGCAACCTGATTGGCTGAGAAGCAGGTCAGTGTTAGCAAACTTTACTAACACACAGCTGAGTGAACAGCGAACACCCAGCGTGGCGCCCACTGTTCACATTTTTGGGCGCCTATTAGAGCCTATGGACACCTGAATAGGGGGTGTCAGCGGCGACCATAGATAGATTCATGCAATGCACCGCCACTGATACAGAATGTCCTAAGTCTATTTGGATGAATGATGCCCACCCGAAACCCAAACCTGAAAGACTAAGGACATCTTGTAAGTACAGGGCATCATGGGTCTGTCACCATAGTGCCCTGCTCTCCCAGTGCAAGGTCTCATTCATAGAGACCTTATTAACCACTTCAGACCCGCGCTATAGTCGAATGACGGCTACAGCGCGGACCTGAAAATCCAAGTGGACGTCAATTGACGTCCGCCCCTTTGCGCGTTCCCCGCGCGCGCTCCAGAGCGCGCAGCGGGGAAACTCTGTATTGGCCGTGTCCCTTGGACACAGCCAATTACAGATCGCCGCGAACGGCCAATCAGAGTGGCCGTTTGCGATGCGATCCGTGCGGCCAATGAGAGATGATCTCATATGTAAACATATGAGATCATCTCTCATTGCCGTTTTACACAGAGACAGCGTCCTGTCTCTGGAGAGGAGACCGATCTGTGTCCCTTGTACATAGGGACATAGATCGGTCACCTCCCCCAGTCACCCCCCCCCACCTACAGAACACAATGCAGGGAATACATTTAACCCCTTCCTCACCCCTAGTGTTAACCCCTTCAATGCCAGTCACATTTATACTGTAATTAGTGCATATTTATAGCACTGATCGCAGTATAAATGTGAATGGCGCCAAAAATGTGTCCGATGTGTCCGCCATAACGTCGCAGTCCCAATAAAAATCGCAGATCGCCGCCATTTCTAGTAAAAAACAAAAAATAATAATAATAATTCTGTCCCCTATTTTGTAGGCGCTATATTTTTTGCGCAAACCATTTGCTTATTCCGATTTTTTTTACCAAAAATATGTAGAAGAATACGTATCGGCCTAAACTGAGAAAAAAAAAGTTTTTTTTTTTTTTTAAATTGGGATATTTATTATAGCAACAAGTAAAAAATATTGTATTTTTTTCAAAATTGTCGCTCTTTTTTGTTTATAGCGCAAAAAATAAAAATACCACCAAAAGAAAGCTCTACTTGTGGGGAAAAAAGGACGTCAATTTTGTTTGGGAGCCACGCCGCACGACCGCGCAATTGTTAGTTAAAGCGACGCAGTGCTGAAAGCTGAAATTTCACCTAGGCAGGAGGGGGTTATATGTGCCCAGTAAGCAAGTGGTTAAAGTTATTGTAAACAATCACCTTGCAAAAACAACCCATTCAGTTTAAAAAAGAAATGAAAGGCAAAACATTTTTGTATAGATGTAAAAAAAACATTATAAATACCCTTTTCCCTTTATAAGTGATCACAATACCTCTGTTCTCTGCTGCATAAGATCTGGGGGGAGGAGAAGCAGCAGCACAATGAGCTTCCCAGTGAATGGCTGTGCAAGAGGGGCGTGTCAGGACAAGTCTGGAGAGCAGGCTGAGTTCCCAGCATAGTTACCGTGTTTCCCCTCGAAAATAAGCCCGGGTCTTATATTAATTTTGTCAACAAAAGACCCAGTAGGGCTTATTTTCTGGGTAGGTCTTAACATATTCTATCTCTCCCTGCCTGTCAGAGATCTCCAGTTTGAACAAACTTAAAATGCCCAAATCCTTTCTTTTACAGTAGCACACAATACAGAATGTGTGTGCCCCTGCAATCCAACAGTGCCAAACACCTCATCTCTCCTCCACCTCTCCCCCTCCCTCTGCAATGCTCGAAGCAGGGAAGAGAGCACACCAACATGTGAAGAAAAATAATCTGTCAATACCTTGTGGAGACAGGAGTATCCATACTGCATACCGAACACAGTATGACATGTTGATTGCAGAGGCTCTAAACCGTATCTTCCATGACCCCCTTGAAGCTCTGCGGAGGGAGGGGGGCCGAGATTCCCCGCAGACAGACGGCGAGAAGAGGAGACCAGCAGGGAGATCAGATGAGCAGCGCTAGACACCGCTAGACAATCGCTTATTGCGATTTTTTTTTACCAAAAATAGGTAGAAGAATACGTATCGGCCTAAACTGAGGAATTTTTTTTTTTTTATATATATATATTTGGGGGATATTTATTATAGCAAAAAATAAAAAATATTGCATTTTTTTCAAAATTGTTGCTCTATTTTTGTTTATAGCGCAAAAAATAAAAACCACAGAGGTGATCAAATACCACCAAAAGAAAGCTCTATTTGTGGGAAAAAAAGGTCGGCAATTTTGTTTGGGAGCCACGTCGCACGACCGCGCAATTGTCAGTTAAAGCGACGCAGTGCCGAATCGCAAAAACTGGCCGGGTCATTTACCTGGCTAAAGGTCCGGGTCTTAAGTGGTTAAAGCGGGAGTTCACCCGAAATTTTTTTTTTAACATTAGATTGATGCTCATTTTGTCAAGGGGAATCGGGTGTGTGTTTTTTAAATCAAAGCAGTACTTACTGTTTTAGAGATAGATCTTCTCCGCCGCTTCCGGGTATGGTCTTCGGGACTGGGCGTTCCTATTTGATTGACAGGCTTCCGACAGGCTTCCGACGGTCACATACATCGCGTCACGAGTAGCCGAAAGAAGCCGAACGACGGTGCGGCTCTATACGGCGCCTGCGCACCAACGTTCGGCTACTTTCGGAAAATCGTGACGCGATAGATGCGACCGTCGGAAGCCTGTCAATCAAATAGGAACGCCCAGTCCCGCAGCCCATACCCGGAAGCGGCGGAGAAGATCACTCTCTAAAACGGTAAGTACTGCTTCAATTTTTTTAAAAATACCCGATTCCCCTTGACAAAATGAGCATCAATCTAATGTTAAAAAATTCGTTTTCGAGTGAACCTCCACTTTAAGTACCCCCTGTGAATGAGGGAGCACTGCTGAGATCACCACAGCCCAGCAATGGGAGAGGATACCTCTGCCGGGTTAGCCCCCCCTTATTAGAAATTTTTACTTTTTTTTATGCAATTTGTTAGATCTTTGTTAGATCAGGTTAGATCAATCATTGTTTGCGTTAGATCACACACAGAAGAAGCAATATTAACAGTTATTTGCTGGGGGGGCTAACCCGTCATCAGCCCCCCCTATCAAATTTTCTGGCCAAAAATCATTCAGGCTAATAGATATTCGTTAGATCCGGTAAGATCAAGTGATTTTAACGTTAGATCTCACATAATTAGAGACTTATTAAGTGATTAATGAGGGGGGGCTGGCCCCCCCTCATCAATTTTTTGGGGCAAAAATCATTCCAGCTAATAGATATTCGTTAGATCCGGTAAGATCAAGTGGTTTTAACGTTAGATCTCACATCGTTTCCGAGATATTCCACATATAAAAATAGATTTTAGGTGGTACATATGCATGGACATATGGACGGGTTGGCCCCCCCTTATCAAATTTTCTGGCCGAAAATCATTCAGGCTAATAGATATTCGTTAGATCCGGTAAGATCAAGTGGTTTTAACGTTAGATCTCACATCATTTCAGAGATATTCCACATACAAATACAGATATTGGGTGTATACAAGGACTAATGAGGGGGGGCTGGCCCCCCCTTATCAATATTTTTGACCAAAAATCATTCAGGCTAATCGATATTCGTTAGATCCGGTAAGATCAAGTGATTTTAACGTTAGATCTCACATAATTAGAGACTTATTAAGTGATTAATGAGGGGGGGCTGGCCCCCCCTTATCAATTTTTTGGGCCAAAAATCATTCCGGCTAATAGATATTCGTTAGATCCGGTAAGATCAAGCGGTTTAACGTTAGATCTCACATCGTTTCCGAGATATTCCACATATAAAAATAGATTTTAGGTGGTACATATGCATGGACATATGGACGGGTTGGCCCCCCCTTATCAAATTTTCTGGCCGAAAATCATTCAGGCTAATAGATATTCGTTAGATCCGGTAAGATCAAGTGGTTTTAACGTTAGATCTCACATCATTTCAGAGATATTCCACATAGAAATAGGGATATTAGGTGGTGCAGAAGGTACATCCATCTACAAGTGTCTCTGGAGGGTCTCTGGAACCGTCTTTGGATGGTTCTCTAGCGAATGCCTGTAGTCTCTCCTCACACCTCTGTTCCTGCCTCATGGTGATCTCTCCTCAGACCAACAAGCTTATATCTTTAGCTAGCCCCCCTTCTTGCAAAGCAAAAGTAGTAGCTCCGCCCCCCGTAGAAATCAATGGTGCCATTTTGTGATGAGACTTCAAGTCCCGTGGTCCTCTGCTGCCACTTGATTGGCTCCCTCACCCTGCCAATAGGGACACAGAGAAGAGAGCATAGTGGGCGGGATGCCGGTGAATGAGCGCCACTCGTCACTCAAGGAAGAGGAGAGGGAGGGGGAGAAATCCCTCACAGGGACTGACAGTGAGTGAGTGCCTGTGTCAGTGTCTATTCAGTCCGACGCTTGCTGGTGGTAGGTGCGGGACCATGGGTGACAGAGCAGCCCCCGCTGCACACTCCCCCCACCAAAGAACCTTTGTTCCACCAAAGGAGGTAAAAAAATCTATGACGTGTTACATGCTTTTAATATACACACGGAAAAAAAAGGAGTTTAGTGTGCACAGGAAACCAGACAATTTGCATCTGCATATAACCCTGGCAGAGGAACATCCCACCAATTACTATAGGAGGGGAGGTTGTCCTGCCTCGCTGTTTTCATCTTCAGCAAGGGGTACAGACTGAGATCTAGTCACTGGCTGGGATCTTTGAGAGGCCGTTGGTGTGGACTGTAAATCTGTCTGTGGTGGCACATGAACTGCTTCTGACAGAGGCAAAAGATGATTGCGATGCCAAGTCTTCAGCGGGCCTGTGCTTCCCTCTGGCCAGCTTTGATATACTGGGAATCCTGGCAGATGCTTGCAAATGACATAGGGCTGTGACTTCCAGTGGTCAGCCAACTTGTGCTTTTCATGGACACCCAGGTTTCTCAGCAGTACCTTGTCATCTGGCTGTAGGTCCTGCACTCCTACCTTGAGGTCAAAGTCTACTGGCAGCCGGGCCCACCGTCCGAACATCAAACTATAGGGAGAGTAACCTGTGGCTTAAAGGGGTTATAAAGGTTTGTCTTTTATTTTCTAAATAGGCTCCTTTAAGCTCGTGCATTGTTGGTTCACTTACCTTTTCCTTCCATTTCCCTTCTAAATGTTTTTTCTCTTTGTTTGAATTTCTTACTTCCTGTTTCTCCTCAGTAAGCTTTCCACCATCATCCGAGCAGTGAAAAGTAATTTAGAACAGCTTACTGAACACCTTACTGAGGAGGAACAGGAAGTAAGAAATTCAGACAAAGAAAAAAAACATTTACAAGGGAAATGGATGGAAAAGGTAAGTGAACTAACAATGCACTGAGGCAAAGTCTTCGTTTGGATAAATCTGAAGCAGGAGTGGCAATAGTCCTCAACTTCAGCCCGCATGCAGAGCCAGTAGAACCGGTCCCTCGCCAGGTTAAAAGTCCTCTTGGGCCTTAGGTGGCCATAGTTGTCGGGTAGGGCAGTTAATACTGTCTCCCTATGTTTTTCAGGTCAGAATAGCTGCAATTTTTCTTCAGAATCATCAGAGGGGCCCCTTCGGTAGATCAACCCTTGGTGCACCAGAAACCGTTCCCACCCTCTGTGTAGCAGACAGGTTTCCTTTGGGGAGTCAGTGAGGAGCAAGTCAGGGCGTTGGCTCTCCAAGGCCTTCAATGCCAAGCTACAGGGACGGTCCTCCAACTGGTCTTTGACAGCTTCGAGCAGACCCTCATCTCTGACATTGCAATAACATCTGGGGACACCAGCGGCTCACACTCCAACGTCTTCGGCTCTGGATCCTCCTCCAGCTTGATGTTCTGCTCCTTGACATAAGGCTCCTACCACTTCAGGTGTCAGATGGGCCTATTCTTCTGGAGGGTCTCTGGAACAATGGGGCCTTCTTGACAAAGCATCCGCGTCTTATTTAAGGCTGAAAATAAACCCTGATAGAGTAGCCAATCATTTGTGACCCGTGGTGTCCATCTTGGTGGTAGTGATGATGTAGGTGAAAGGATTGTTGTCGTTCTTAATCACAAACTCCCTCAGCTTATCCACCACCGCCCACTTCAAGGCCAGGAACTCAAGTTTGTGCATGGGGTAGTTCTTCTCGTTCTGACTCATGTAGGCAACAGGCCGTAGATGGCCATCATGCTCTTGACATAGAACCACCCCTAAACCATCTTGACTGGCGTCAACAGGGCCATCTTTAATATGGTTTGGACCCTGGGCAAACATTTTTTTTTGGGCTCCCCCCCAATGTAATTTTGCTCTTCACCCCAACATAGGGTGAAAGTATTCTTTAGTAAGAGGATTGCTTTTGTTTTGCTTACTTTCCTATTTAGGCCTTTTTTTATGGAGGAGTAGCAATGTATTGCTTGCACCAGTAGCAGCAAGAGGGCAGGGAAGCTGACATTGTGCCCATCAAACGCACACAGTGTACGCATAGCAAGGGGCGGGGCCAGAGCATCAGTGGAGCTCAAGGCCCCGCCCACCCATGGCCCACTTCTCGATCAATAAAATACAGCACTAACACTGACTGTTAAACTGTGCGCGCGCCGCCGCCGCCAATGAAAGTGACAGACTGTCTGGATGTGTGTGGGGATCAAGGCCGATTTGCAGGCAGCACGCGGGCTTAAGGAACAGCTCTGCTTTGGGCCTCAAACAGTGAAAGGGCCCTGGGCAGCTTCCCCGTTTGCCCTGTGGTAACGATGGCCCTGGGCGTCAAAGTGTAGCTCGTATGGCTTGGTTGGCTCTGCATAGACCAGGACTGGAGCGGTTGTTAGCCCCCATTCACACCTAGGCGTTTTTACGCCTGTAGTGCTACGCCGCTGCTGCCAGAGGGATGAAAACACATGTCCCTCTATGGAGATGGTTCACATCTCCACGCTGAACGCCGGACGCCTGCCGCCTGAAAAAAGGTCCCGGACCTTTTTTTCAGCCGGCTTTCGGCGTTCGGCTAGGAGATGGGAACCATCTACATAGAGGGGGTCAATCTGGGGCACATCTAGGCGGACAATACCGGCGTTTTGTCGCCGCAAATCGCGGTACAAAACGCTGCTATTTGTACCGCGATTTGCGGCGACAAAACGCCGCGAATTTGTCTGCCTAGGTGTGAATGGAGCCTTAGGCTCCACTTCAGCTGCCTAAAACCTCTTCACACTTCGGAGTCCATTGTTACTGGACGGACTCTCTGGGTTTTCTGGATCCTCCAGTTGGTCTGACAGACTTCGCCAGATCAAGGTCAACATTTCAGCAAATCCCTTGACAAATCTTCTGCAATAAGAGCAGAATCCTAGAAATGACCTAAGCTCAGTCACGCTGGTAGGCGTATATCTATTTATATGTGGAATATCTCTGAAATGATGTGAGATCCAACGTTAAAACCACTTGATCTTACCGGATCTAACGAATATCTATTAGCCTGAATGATTTTCGGCCAGAAAATTTGATAAGGGGGGGCCAACCCGTCCATATGTCCATGCATATGTACCACCTAAAATCTATTTTTATATGTGGAATATCTCGGAAACGATGTGAGATCTAACGTTAAAACCACTTGATCTTACCGGATCTAACGAATATCTATTAGCCGGAATGATTTTTGACCCAAAAAATTGATAAGGGGGGGCCAGCCCCCCCTCATTAATCACTTAATAAGTCTCTAATTATGTGAGATCTAACGTTAAAATCACTTGATCTTACCGGATCTAACGAATATCGATTAGCCTGAATGATTTTTGGTCAAAAATATTGATAAGGGGGGGCCAGCCCCCCCTCATTAGTCCTTGTATACACCCAATATCTGTATTTGTATGTGTAATATCTCTGAAATGATGTGAGATCTAACGTTAAAACCACTTGATCTTACCGGATCTAACGAATATCTATTAGCCTGAATAATTTTCGGCCAGAAAATTTGATAAGGGGGGGCCAACCCGTCCATATGTCCATGCATATGTACCACCTAAAATCTATTTTTATATGTGGAATATCTCGGAAACGATGTGAGATCTAACGTTAAAACCACTTGATCTTACCGGATCTAACGAATATCTATTAGCCTGAATGATTTTCGGCCAGAAAATTTGATAAGGGGGGGCCAACCCGTCCATATGTCCATGCATATGTACCACCTAAAATCTATTTTTAGATGTGGAATATCTCGGAAACGATGTGAGATCTAACGTTAAAACCACTTGATCTTACCGGATCTAACGAATATCTATTAGCTGGAATGATTTTTGCCCCAAAAAATTGATGAGGGGGGGCCAGCCCCCCCTCATTAATCACTTAATAAGTCTCTAATTATGTGAGATCTAACGTTAAAATCACTTGATCTTACCGGATCTAACGAATATCTATTAGCCTGAATGATTTTTGGCCAGAAAATTTGATAGGGGGGGCTGACGACGGGTTAGCCCCCCCAGCAAATAACTGTTAATATTGCTTCTTCTGTGTGAGATCTAACGCAAACAATGATTGATCTAACCTGATCTAACAAAGATCTAACAAATTGCATAAAAAAAAGTAAAAATTTCTAATAAGGGGGGGCTAACCCGGCAGAGGTGGAGAGGATCCTCTGCGTCACAAAACCAGTAAACCTGTAAAATGCAATATGGTCAGCTGGAGGTGTTCTATACACAGATGGTATACAGATCACCACATGAAAATGTCATTTCCTGCTTGTGTGATTGGCTCGTTGATTTTCCCAGAAGTCTACACTAGGATACAAGTCAGATTTCAGGCATCCCCTGCAACAAAAATTGAATTTTTGGAGAGATATTTTTAATAGGAACACATCTAAAGGGATGCAGGCCCAGCAGCTTTCCTCATTAGTGCTCTGCAGCCGCACACCTGACAGTTAATTATGAAACCACTCCCATTAGAGCCACTTGGTAAAGAGACACAGACAAACACACATGGATTACTTCAGAATAACAAAAGGTAGGAATCTACAACAAAGGTTGTTATAATGTTTGCAATGTACAGAGATCAACGAGAGGGGAATCATTTTATTTTCTCAACAAAAGTGGAGTTACGCTTTAAGATTATTGTAGCTCATATTATGCATAGGTGAAATTCCAGATGATTTAGATAAAAAAAATATATAATAATTTAATGCCAGTGAATTGTGAGCCTGGCTGTGTGTAAACGTACGAAGGTCAGTATTATTTAGGCGCCTGTCCTAGATAATGTGGATGCTAACAAGGAATCCTGGGTAATTAGCCAATAGAGATCACCCTAGGGATATTCCGAGGATCGCAGAGTTCACTGTGACACTTTAAAGGTACACGCCGGTCATATCTGAATATTGAACCTCGAGATGCATACAGGGGGCCTGTCTACTTAGGAGCTGACTATTGTAACTTTATGACCACTGACAGTTAACCGCTTGCTGACCAGACGCCATCACATACTGCGGCAGGCCGGCTCGTTCTCGCAAAACGTGTAAGTCTGCTACGCCGTCGTATCTTAGGGTGCATATTTACACTGGCCGCTAGGTGGCGCTTCCGCTGATTTCCACGTAGAATATGCAAATGAGCTAGATACGCCGATTCAGAAACGTACGTGCACCCGGCGGATTTTTTTTTACGTTGTTTACGTAAGGCTTTTTCCGGCGTAAAGTTATGCCTGCTCTATGAGGCATAGCCAATGTTAAGTATGGACGTCGGGACAGCGTCGAATTTTACGTCGTTTACATCGTTTGCGTAAGTTGTTCGCGAATAGGGCTTAGCGTAAATTACGTTCACGTCTAAAGCATTGACTATTTGCAATGTGATTAGGAGCATGCGCACTGAGATACGTTCACGGACGCCGCATGCGCCGTTCGTTAGAGACGTCATTTACGTGGGGTCATGTTTTATTTGCTTAAAACACGCCCACCTCTTCACAATTTGAATTAGGCGCGCTTACGCCGGCAGATTTACTCTACGCCGCCGTAACTTAGGGCGCAGGTTCTTGGTGAATACAGAACCTGCCTCACTAAGTTACGGCGGCGTAGCGTATCTGAGATACGCTACGCCCGCACAAAGTTACGGCGGGCTATCTGAATCTAGCCCTATGTTTTCATTTGGGGCCCCATCATACTTAACACCCTGATCCAAAGTACTGTATGATGATGGTGGAATCGTTTGACAGATATGCCAAATCCTGACTGTGCTCGGGTGCCTCCCTGACACTTCATCTTCCTTCCTGTAGTGTCCTACTTTATCTGTTTTCCTGCACTAGAGGAAAATCCATTCATCATGATGAAATAAGACGACTCATGGAAGCCGAATCTGAGACACTCCTGGCTCCTGTCCTGTTCTCCAGCCAAGATCACCTCTCTCTCTCTGGCAGCCATGTAATCCAGCTAGCAGCCTTAACCTTTGGCTGGCTATGAAGATGAAGAAGCTGTCACACTGGACTTGGTTGACTGCTCCTGGGCAATGTTTGTATAACCCGTCAGTAAGTCCACCTTTCGTACTGCAGGTCTGCCTGTCAGTTTTTTTAGGCAGACCATGATCAGATGGTTCATCCACCCATTTGGACAGGAGAATGTCGCAATTCCGCCTCGCAATTTTAAATGGCTGCAAAACACGGGACTTCTAATAGCACCCCAATCGCGCCGCGATTTTGCCACAATTGTCGCACGATAAATCGCGTTGCAATTGCAACACGCGTCGCTTGTCGCTCAAAAAGGAACATTTTCTTTTGGGCAATGGCATTGCAATTTGCCGTGATTTCAGCGCAATTTACCGCCACATTTTGCAGACATTTGGAATCGTAGCGATTACGCCCGCGATCATGTGTGACTGCAGCCTTAAAGATTAGGGCATTGGAAGGGTGTAGTTCAAGAAGGCTTTGCGTCCGCTTTAAAGAAGAATTCCAGGTTTTGATATTTCATACATACTTATACTGGGCCAGCTTGGACCAATGTAACTATGTATATACCAGTGGCGGTTGGTGCTCCAAATTTTTTTGGGGGGGGGGGGCGCAAACGTAAAAAAAAAGAAAAAATTGCAGCCTCACTGTGCCCATCAAATGCAGCCACTGTGCCATCAATTGTCACCACTGTGCCATGCCATCAAACGCAGTCGCTGTGCCATGCCAAACGCAGTCACTGTGCAATGCCAATCTAACGCAGTCACTGTGCAATGCCAATCTAACGCAGTCACTGTGCCATGCCATCAACCACAGCCACTGTGCCATCAATTGTCACCACTGTGCCATGCCATCAAACGCAGCCACTGTGCCCCTGAATTGTCGCCACTGTGCCCTTTAATTGTCGCCACTGTGCCCTTTAATTGTCGCCACTGTGCTCATTGTCACTACTGTGCCCATTGATGCCACTGTGCCCATTGATGCCAATGTGCCCATTGTCACTACTGTGCACATTGTTGCCACTGTGCATGTCACTGTGCCCTTTAATTGTTGCCACTGTGCCCATTGTCACTACTGTGCCTATTGATGCCACTGTGCCCTTTGTCGCCTCTGGGCCCATTGTCGCTGCTGTGCCCTGTAAAATGCACTTACCTTAATCCTTTGACGTCCCTCGATGTCTTCTCCCGCCTTGGTGACGCTTCAGCCAATCAGGTTACCGATAACCAGAATCAGTCTTATCCAAGGACCGCCCTGTCATCTGCCGGCTCAGCGGGGATCAATGGAGCGATCTCCGCTGAGCAAGCGGAGGTTCACGGAGCGGATCATTACTGATCCGCCCCGTGTGAAAGGGGCCTAAGGGACTAAAAATCGCTCCGCACCACACGCACGGGACCCTTTTTCAAATTTCATCATGTTCAGAACGCCTATATATGAACGTCTGCCATAGAAACACATGTGATTTAATTTGCCATGCAATTCACTGCATTCTGAAATGCAGCGGAAATCGCATCACTGTGGACCTGGGCTTAGTAAGCACTTAGCAACGAGTGAAAAAGTATGTATTTTGTCCCACAGGAGACAGAAAAGTAAAAAAAAATAGCGAATATAAAGAAGATCTATCATTAAGTTTACCTTTCCAATAAAAGTTCCCATGCATTTCAGCATCTCTAGTAGATTGAAAATCACTGTGCCACCTTTTCTTCAAGACAAAGCCGAACACTTTACCGCACAGGGCCAAATTTTTTCTCCCGTAGAATACACTTAGGCCCCGTACACACCACCGGATCTATCCGCTGGGATTTATCCGCAGATCAGTTCCAGCGGATAGATCCTGTGGTGTGTACGGCCCAGCGGATATTTTTTCGCGGATATTTTTCGGGCCGATGGATTTCCAGCAGATAAAAATTTCTTAGCATGCTAAGAAATCTATCCGCTGGAATCCTGTCCAGCGGATTGATCCGGTGGTCTGTACAGACTCAACGGATCAATCCGTCCGATCCCCTCCCTCGCATGCGTCGTAATGATTCGACGAATGCGTGGGAAGTCTTTACCTTCCAGCGTCGTGCACGTCGCCGCGTCATCATCGCGGCGACGGCGCGACACGTCACCGCGGATGGATTCCGCGCGGATTTCGATCTGATGGTTAGTACAACCATCAGATCAAAATCCGCCAGAGGATTTATCCGCGGGAACGGTCCGGAGGACCGTTTCCAGCGGATAATCCTCTCATGTGTACGGGGCCTAAAGGATTATAAAAGACCTGTGACACCGTTGGGAGAGTAGTAACTATGCCCGCTGCAACAAACAGTGGGTGTGGCCAAACTGCTCTTGCCGACATCATCGCCCCCCCCAAGTGATGCCAAACATGCCCCTAGACAGCTGCCCGCAGCTCCTGGATGGCAAAAGATTTTTATGTGACTCTTTTGGTTACTTGGGGAGCCACAGCCGGTCTGAATAATGTGTCTGGGTTTTAGGCAGACTGAAACCCGGACTGAATCCTGGACAGGTGGCAACCCTACCTGTAGACCTGCAGCCAGTGAAGTCTGAATAAACATTCCCATCCTGCATGCTTGTTCAAGGTCAGGGACTATCTAAGGTAGTGAAATCAGGATCAGGATGACAGTCCCAGAGCCCGCAACCTCTTTTCTGTTCTTAGAGGTTCTTTATCTGGGCTGTCAAGGGTGGTGCATTAGTGGAGCTGAGAAGCTGTTTACAATGTACGAGCTTTACAGAGCTATGTAATAGTTCAGCTGAAGTATGTGGAATCATTTTGTATCCTAACACTCTGTGCCTCCCCCACTGCCCTCCACACTCCCAGTTCTGCGGCTGCTCATCTGTCTGTGTAATTTGGCTCCATGCCTGGCTATGCCAGCTCTGGACCACAAAACCCAACAGGATCTAGTGGGCAAATCCAGACTAAACCAGCTCTGGCATTCTTCTGTGCACTAGTCTTCAGAGCTAACACTTCAGTCCAGGGGCGGACTGACAACTCATGGGGCCCCCGGGCAATAGGAGATTATGGGCCCCCGGGCAATAGGAGATTATGGGGCCCCGGGCAATAGGAGATTATGGGGCCCCGGGCAATAGGAGATTATGGGGCCCCGGGCAATAGGAGATTATAGGGGCCCTGGGCAATAGGAGATTATGGGGCCCTGGGCAATGATTATGGGGCCACACAGTATACACACAAACATAATGTATACATACACAGTATACACACACAGACACACAATATGCACACACAGTATACATACACACAGAATACACACACTGAAAAGGTACTGGAGAGGCGGGGCAGCTATAATCTTGGGATTTAAAAAAAAAACACAGATTTTTACATACTGTCCCTGATTTTACTGAGGCTGGCATCCCTGATGGGGCCCCCTAGTGGCATGGGGCCCTCGGGCAGTGCCTGAGTGCCCGAATGGTCAGTCCGCCCCCGCTTCAGTCTGTTTGATGGTGGGCCTGGACCTTCATTCTTACACTTAAGTATACCCAGCCATCAAGGTAAAACAGAGGTAAAAGTACAGAAAAATTTAATATTCTTAATGCTTACTTGCAGCATGTTTCCTTTTCATAAATACTTATAATTGATTTCCATTGTGCCTCCTCCAGGAAAGGTCTATTTCCTAGCACAGCGTCCTCCCTACTTGCACAGCATAGCCCTTTCCTCTTCTGGGAGTGTCTAATTATGATCTGTGCTGACCCAGCTACTCTGCCCCTCCCTTCTCTCTACATAACATTTTATATTTGCGTTCCCCTACCTGCATGAAAAGGTGACCATTGACATTGGATGCAGAAAGATTCCACTGCCAAATAGTCAAAATTATTATTCCCTAAAAACAGAAATTCGCCTCCCCTCACTACCACCATCACAAATTCATTATCACAATACGTTGGTGGCTGCTTAGGCCTCATCCAAGCCTGGAGTAGCTGCCCCTGTTGCTGCAGCAATGGTCCCCCTATAGCTAAAAAGCAAATGAAACAAACAATGGGTGTTCCTAGTGTTCTCCATTCTCTCCCTGTCTTCCTGCATCTCTCCTTCCCTCTGTGTCTCTCTACCCTCTTCTCCTTGGCTTCCTGCCATCGCCTCCCTCCTCATTACTCATGTATCTGCTGAACGCTTAAGCTTTGTGAAATATACATGAAGACACAAGTGTCCCTTTCACACCGACAGGTCTCAGTGACACAAGGCCCAGGCCTGCTCTCAGCTGTCACCTCTGTCTCTCCAGTGAGCGCTCAGCTGACAGAAAGCATTACACACATGTCTGACACACGGTATTCGCAGCCTGCGCCGCAAAACAGAGGCCTGCCCTGCTTGCTCGCTGTACAGTAATACGGAGCAGATACTCCCTTGTATTGACACACACAATATGGGGCAGATCCACGAAAGAATTACGACGGCGTATCTCTTGATACGCCGCGTAATTTCAAATTTTGCGCGTCGTATCTTTGTTTTGTATCTACAAAACAAGATACGACGGCATTTCGGATGGATACGACAGGCGTACATCTTCGTACGCCGTCGGATCTTAGGTGCAATTTTTCGGCGGCCGCTAGGTGGCGTTTCCGTCGAATTCCGCGTTGAGTATGCAAATTAGCTAGTTACGGCGATCCACAAACGTACGTCCGGCCGGCGCATTTTTTTTACGTCGTTTGCGTTCGGCTTTTTCCGGCGTATAGTTAAACCTGCTATTATGAGGCGTACTCAATGTTAAGTATGGCCGTCGTTCCCGCCTCGCATTTTGAATTTTTTACGTTGTTTACGTAAGTCGTTCGCGAATAGGGATTTGCGTAGAATGATGTCACTCGTCGTAAGCATTGGCTTGTTCCGGTTTCATTTCGAGCATGCGCACTGGGATACCCCCACGGACGGCGAATGCGCAGTTAAAAAAAACTTTGTTTACGTCGGGTCACGACGTATTTACATAAAACACGCCCCCATCACAGAGATTTGAATGCCGCGCCATTACGCCGCCAAAGATATACTACGCCGCCGTAACTTACGGCGCAAATTCTTTGAGGATTTCGAAAAAAAAAAAAGATAAGTTACAGCGGCGTAGTGTATCTTAGATACGCTGCGCCCGGCGGATTAATGCGCCGATGTACGTGGATCTGGCCCTATATATTTATATATATACCGTATTTATTGGGGTATAGCGCGCTCCCGCGTATAGCGCACACCCCTAAAGTTGCCCTGAAATTCCTGTGGAAAAAGATTTTTGTACTTACAGTTTTGGTGTCTTGCGCGGCGTCCATCGGCGGCCTCGTCGGGTCCGGCGTCCGTCTGCGGCTTTGGGTGTCCTCTTCGTCGGGTCCGGCGTCCTTCTGCGGCGTCCTCCCCGCTCGTTTCCCGCGCCGAGTTTGAATACTGCGCCGGCATATACCGAGCGCAGTACACTCGTGTATAGTCGGGCAGGCTCGGCTACTCTCACGCTCACGTCCTGTACGTCCAGGATGTCAGCACGAGAGGAGCAGAGACTGCCCGACTATACACGAGTGTACTGCGCTCGGTATATGCCGGCGCAGTATTCAAACTCGGCGTGGGAAAGCGGGTATCGGCGTATATCGCGCACCCACGATTTTGCCCTGATTTTCAGGGCAAAAAAGTGCGCGGTATACGCCGATAAATACGGTACATATGTATGTGTGTGTGTGTATATATATATATATATATATATATATATATATATAAATATATGTGTACAAAGAAATAGATGATTGTCTAATTATGACTGAAGCAGACATAAGCACTATGGGGCCATTCACAGCTTTCTAGTGTGATATGTTATGATAGCGCTGCATGCACTGCAATGCATTAAGAGCCCTTTCACACTGTGCCGTCCCTTAGCGTTGGCGGTAAAACGCTGCTATTTTTACCGCCGACACTATGGGCGGATTTGCGGCGAATTTAGGCCGCACCGCATACTAGCTCATTATGAAGTACTTACCTTAGAACGAGGCATCGGTAACTTACCTGGTCCACGCCGAGGGAGATGACATGTTGCCTCAGTGTGTCTTCTGGGTATTGCGGCTCCAGCGCTGTGAGTGGCTGAAGCCGCGATGTCGTCACTGCGTGCGTGCAGGAGACTTCTTTCCAGCAAAGTCCGGTGCCTGCCGGGCTTTCAGCCGAGAATCCCCGATGTGCATGCGCCGCTGAAGTCAACGGCGCATTGCAAGGGGAATATCTCCTAAACCGTATAGTTTAGGAGATATTCTTCTTACCTACAGGTAAGCCTTATTATAGGCTTACCTGTAGGTAAAAGTCAAAATTTTGACTATACAACCACTTTAACTGGTCAAAGATGCAATTGTATATACAATATTTTACAAAAATGAGTACACCCCTCACATTTTTTGTAAATATTACATTATATCTTTTCATGTGACAACACTGGAGAAATGACACTTTGCTACAATGTTGTGTAGTGAGTGTACAGCTTGTATAACAGTGTAAATTTGCTGTCCCCTCAAAATAACTCAACTGACAGCCATTAATGTCTAAACCGCTGGCAACAAAAGTGAGTACACCCCTGGATGGACCATACGCCGCACACTGCATAATAAAATATTTACAAAAATGTCAACGGCGGTTCCAGCGTGCACGCGCTGGAGTGACGTCATCGCGGGTTAGGGCCAGCCACAGAGTTGGAAGCAAGACGAGTGTAGATGGAAGTGGCTGCAGCACTGACTTTGCAGCGCTGGAACAGCTTTGTTTTAAGATAAATTTCACATAATGTGTTGATATGTGATTCACACTAGCACATAATAGCCCAGATTCTCAAAAGAGATACGACGGCGCATCTCCAGATACGCCGTTGTATCTCTGCATAGCTTCGTCGTATCTATGCGACTGATTCTTAGGGCCAGATTCACAAAGAGATACGACGGTGTATCTACAGATACACCATCGTATCTCTGACTTACACTGGTCCTATCTATGCGCCTGATTCATAGAATCAGTTACGCATAGATAGGGCTAAGATCTGACTGTGTTACACTGTCGGATCTTTTTTTCCATTTAAAAATGGCGCCGGGGGCGTTCCCGCTGATTTACGATAAATAATATGTAAATCAGCGAGATACGCAAATTCACGAACGTACGCGGACCCGACGCAGTCTTCTTACGACGTTTCCGTAGCGGCTTTCCCGGCGTATACTTACCCCTTCTTTTATCAGGCGCAGCCAATGTTAAGTATAGCCGGCGTTCCCGCGTCGAATTTGAATTTTTTAACGTCGTTTGCGTAAGTCGTTCTCGAATACGGACGGACGTCGTTTACGTAAGCGTCGAAACCACTGACGTCCTAGCGACGTCAATGGGAGCAATGCACGGCGCAGACGGCGCATGCGTATTTAAATCGGCGCGGGAACGTACACTCCCCCTAGCCGCGGAATTTGAATTTCGCCGGGGGATTTAGGATCCGCCGCCGCAAGTTTGGAGGTAAGTGGTTTGTGAATTAGCCACTTTCCTCTCAAACTTGCGGGAGCGGATCTTAAATCACGTAGATCGAGCGGATCTATAGATCCGCTGATCTACGTGAATCTGGCCCTCAGAATCAGTTACGCATAGATATTCATTAGATCCGACAGGCGTAAGGCTCTTACGCCGTCCGATCTTAAATGCAATTTTTTTTTTCCCGCCAGGTGGCGCTTCCGTCGATTTCCCCCGTCGAGTATGCAAATTAGCTAGATACGCGAATTCCCGAACGTACGCGCGGCCGACGCAGTAAAGTTACGACGTTTACGTTAGGCTTTTCCCAGGGTAAAGTTGCCCCTGGGTCTATGAGGCGCAGCCAATGTTAAGTATGGCCGTCGTTCCCACGTCGAAAATTTAAAAATTTACGTTGTTTGCGTAAGTCGTCCGTGAATGGGGCTGGACGTCATTTAAATTCACGTCGAAACCAATGATCCTTGCGACGTCATTTGGAGCAATGCACACTGGGATATTTTAGGGACGGCGCATGCGCAGTTCGTTCGGCATTTAAATGAAACACGCCTTCTACCCGCCGAATTTGAATTCAGCCGGGTGATTTACGCTACGCCGCCGCAACTTTACAGGCAAGTGTTTTGTGAATAAAGCACTTGCCTGAAAAACTTGCGGCGGCGTAACGTAAATGAGATACGTTACGCCCGCACATTTTTGCGCCCATCTACGTGAATCTGGGCCAGAGACTTTACCTTGCAGGACAAAAAACAACATCTAGCGGTATATAACAAGATCAAAAGAAAAATGTCTGCGTGTATAACTAGCATTGTGAGTCACTCGGGCATGTGCCGACATCTCACTGATTCTAATACTCTGCCCGTCTCCTAGCACCCTATATGACCCTCTTCTATTACAATGTCAGTATCTATGTTCTGTCAAGTAGCCTGTATCTTTTATCTGCGTATCACCAAGTCCTACAAGTGTGCCTCTACCTGCATCACATGGCGCATGCATACAGCCAGCAACGCCCATTCATGTCTATGAGCAGCTGTACGCAGCACCAGGGGCTACTAGGCACCAAAATATGCCAACGCAATGACGCTGTAAGGAGAGCCAGTGAGTATGGGCCGGTAGCCATTCTTATGTAAAACAGAATAGCACAGAGCTATTTCTGGACTTGTATTTACCCAGGTTGCTGTAACTGCTTATAAAGGGCCAGATTCACATAGAACTGCGGCGGCGTAACGTATCGTAGATACGTTACACCGCCGCAAGTTTTCATCGCAAGTGCCTGATTCACAAAGCACTTGCGATGAAAACTACGCTGGCAGCCTCCGGCGCAAGGCGGGCCAATTCAAATGGGCGTGTGCCATTTAAATTAGGCGCGCTCCCGCGCCGGACCTACTGCGCATTCTCAGTTTCGCAATTCCCGTTGTGCTTTGCGCGCCGTGACGTAATTTTTTCGAACGGCGCCGCGCGTAGCGTACATTCCGTATTCCCGGACGTGTTACGCAAACGACGTTAAATTTTAAATTTCGACGCGGGAACGACGGCCATACTTTAAACAGCAATACGATTGCTAAGTAAAGTTAGGGCAGGTCAAACGACGACTAACTTTGCGACGGGAAACTAGACTAGCAGCGACGTAGCGAACGCGAAAAAACTTCGGGAATCGGCGTAACTCCTAATTTGCATACCTGGCGCTGGTTTACGACGCAAACTCCCCCCAGCGGCGGCCGCGGTACTGCATCCTAAGATCCAACAGTGTAAAACAATTACACCTGTCGGAGCTTAGGGATATCCATGCGTAACTGATTCTATGAATCAGTCGCATAGATAGAAACAGAGATACGACGGCGTATCAGGAGAAACGCCGTCGTATCTCTTTGGTGAATCTGGCCCAAAGTGTTTGCTGGAGTTTGGCTTGCGTTTTTTTAGTGTATTCGAATCTGCTAGAAATCGCATGTGATGTGCACAGGAATGTGGTGTGATTCCTGTGCGAATCACGTGCAATGTTCCGCACCCACTAGTGTGAACCCAGACTAACATGAAACTTACTCATGACCACTAATGGCTCAGTCTACAGCTACAGATGTTTGTTAACCACTTGCTGACCAGCCGCTGTCATTATACTGCGGCAGGTTGGCTCTATTGCGCGAATCGCTGTAGCAGTACGTCGGTTTGTGCAATAGATACAGTGAGCACACGCACGCTGCCAGGGCCAATGCGCGTGACCAGCGGCCGCAATGTCTGCCGGCCACCCGCTATCACTCCACGGAGAGCCAGAACAGGGATCTGTCAATGTAAACAGACAGATCCCCGTTTTGACAGGGGAGTAGAGAGAGATCTGCTGTTCCCAGTGATAAGGAACAGCGATCTTTCTCCTCCTCCAGTCTGTCCCCTCCCCCCACAGTTAGAAACACCTACCAGGAAATACATTTAACTCTTTGATCGCCCCCTTCCCTGCCAGTGTCATTTATACAGTAATCAGTGCATTTTTTATAGCACTGGTTGCTGTATAAAAGTCACTGGTCCCAAAAAAAAGTGTCTGAAGTGTTCGATCTGTCCGTCGCAATTCCGCAAAAAATCGCTGATAACCGCCATTACTAGTAAAAAAAAAAATGAATAATAATAAAAATGCCATAAATATATCCGTATTTTTTAGACGCTATAACTCTTGTGCAAATCAATCAATATACGGGATTTTTTTACCACAAATATGTAGAAGAATACGTATCGGCCTAAATTGAGGAAAAAAATTTTTTTTATTATATATTTTTTGGGGCATATTTATTATAGCAACAAGTAAAAAAATATAGATTTTATTTTCAAAATTGTTGCTTTTTTTGTTTAAAAGCGCAAAAAAAAATTGCAGAAGTGATCAAATACCACCAAAGAAAGCTCTTTTTCTGGGGAAAAAAGGACATACTTTTTATTTGGGTACTGCGTTGCACGATGAGCTCATCATTGGGCTACTTCTCTATTCACTATCCAGTCACAGGCGGGGGGAAGGGACATCCTGGGCTCCGAGGAATTGGGTTGAATGGTGCTGGGCATCAGAGTGAGGACATCTAGTGGCAAACAAAAAGTACTGTAGGGGAAATCTCTGAATTGTAGATAAATATTGCAGCAAAACCTGTTGTTATTTTATCTAAGGGCCATTCTTTTTTTTATCTTGAGTTCTGCTTTAAACAGTTAAAGGGGTTGTAAAGCCTCATGTTTTTTCACCTTAATGCATCCTATGCATTAAGGTGAAAAAACTTCTGTCACTGACCAGACCCGTTTTACTCACCTGAGTCCTGTATTCTCGCACTGGAGACGCACTCTTTCCCTCTGCCCGTTGTCCCGGCTCTTGATTGGATAGATTGATAGCAGCACAGCCATTGGCTCCCGCTGCTGTCAATCAAATCCAATGACGCGAGGGGGCGAGTCCTACATTGAGCATTTATGGACGGCGAGTGCTGGACTCGGGAGCGCGCCCGCAAGGTAACCCCCCCAGGAAAGCTCTTCTAGGGGGTTATACGATGCGGGGAGGAGCCGCGAGAGCCGCGGGGGAACCCCAGAAGTCGAGAATTGGGGCCACTCTGTGCAAAACGAACTGCACAGTGGAGCTAAGTATGACATGTTTGTTATTTAAAAAAAAAAAAAAGCTTTACAATCACTTTAAGTAGAAAACTTTTTTTCTTTAACTCATGGCATGACCATGGAGAAAATGTCATTAAGCTTTAAGTAGAATGTGTGCATATGTACAATATATACACTTTGGCCCAGATTCAATAAGATTTGCGCGATATTTGCGTGGGAGCAGGGCAACGATTTTGCCCTGCGCCCACGCAAATATTTTGCGCTGCCCTCGATTCACGGAGCAGTAGCTCCGTGACTTGCGAGGGCGCGCTGGCAAATTTGCCCGGCGTAAGTGCGCGCAAGTTAAATGATCCCGCCGGGGGCGGGAATCATTTAAATTAGGCGCGCTCCCGCGCCGAGCGTACAGCGCATGCTCCGTCGGGAAACTTTCCCGACGTGCATTGCGGCAAATGACGTCGCAAGGACGTCATTTGCTTCAAAGTGAACGTGAATGGCGTCCAGCGCCATTCACGAAGCACTTACGCAAACGACGTAACATTTGAAAGTCGCGACGCGGGAGCGGCGGTATACTTTAGCACAGGCTGCCCCTGCTATTAGAAAGGGCAGCCTTGCGCTAAAGTAGCCGTACGGAAACTCCGTACCTGGCTTGCGCGGGGCCCGCGTAAGATTGTGAATCAGTGGTAGTATGCAATTTGCATACTACACGCTGATACACAATGGAAGCGCCCCCTAGCGGCCTCCGCAAGAATGCAGCCTAAAATCTGCGAGGCATAAGAGCCTTATGCCGCGCAGATTTTATGCTGCAGCTGGTGTAACGAGGTTCCTGAATCAGGAGCACTCGTTACACCGGAGCAAGTAAGCAATTGCGCCGTGTAACTCATGGTTACACGGGCACAATTGCTTCTTGAATCTGGGCCTTTATTTTACTTGCACATGATGGAGAAGCTCAATTAGTTGCTGGTGTTACAAGAATGAACCTGTTTATGTGCTAGAGCTAGACGATTACAAGATTGGGATTACACGCTTGTTATTTGTTTTCAAAGGCAGCTTTGTATCCAGAATCTTTCATATGAGATCATACAGTCATGTCAATGATCATGGGCCATGAGTGGCAGTCAGGGGCAGGAAGTAAAGCTGTCGGAGAAACTTGTTTCTTGGAATATATACTGCAAAAAAATAATCTGACTTCCTGCGACGTTCTGCAGTGTGCAGGCTGTATTTCGAACCCAGGTTTTAAGAAAATTCTACTTGTAACTTATATTGCTTTGCCTTTTGTGTTATTTAATTCTTCCCTTTTTTGTGTCCCAACCCCACCAACTTCTGAAGTTCTCACTGATTGTAATGGGTGATATGTATGCAAAAGTGCCCCTCTGGCATAGATGCCAATTGACCCAGGTTTGCCAGGACAGTCCTGCATCTCTGTCCCGATGATGCTGTGTCCCAAAATCACAACATCACCCTTATTTGATTTACCGTATATACTCGAGTATAAGCCGACCAGAATATAAGCCGAGGCACCTAATTTTACCACAAAAAACTGGGAAAACTTATTGACTCGAGTATAAGCCTAGGATGTCCATCTGCATGCCTCACTGTGCCTCACTGTATCCATGTGCATGCCTCACTTTGACTCACTGTGTCCATGTGCATGCCTCACTGTGCCCATGCCTCACTCAATGAAGAGCCGACAAGTCGTTTGGAAAGCGACGTGGGATCGCGCCCACGGAAGTTCGGGGCTTAGGTAAGTAAAACCGGGGCACGGGGGGCCGGAGAGTTTAAGGTGCTTTTTCACCTTAATGCATTGGATGCTTTTTCGGTGAAAAAACACAAAGGTTTACAATCACTTTAATGCCAGTACCCTTTTGTCTTCAATGACTTCTGAAAAATAGCAGTGCATTTCCTGTGCCTAGGTACTCCTGTTCTTTGAGCCTCAAAGCTGTGCATCTGCCATGTGAGATCTAAGGCACTGCTCCCTCTAATGACCAGTCTCCCCAGATGTGAAGTGAGATTTGGTATTATCGTTCCTGTAAATTTGCTCATTGTTCTCTTTGCTGGAGAGAAAGCTGTACCTGAGGACTTCTCATACAAGAATCTCCATGCTACATTTATTCTGCAGATCTGTGCTTCTTTTACCTCTCTTGCAACAGCTTGACCAATACAATATCAGAGTGCTAGTAATCAGGGGGGGGGGGGGGCATCTCCGACCTAAAGAAGCAAAGCCCTGTCTCTACTAAAATATCCAACGTCTCTACTAAAATATACAACTCCACACAGAGTCACAGCATGAAACAAGGCATTGTTAGTTAGTAATGGTGTAAATTATAAGTGACTGGTCCTTTGCCCTATGTTTCCTTTTTTTTTTTTGGGGGGGGGGGGGGGTGGTAGCTTCCAGACTTCCAGATTTCAGGTTCTCCTTGATCCATCTCTGATTTCCTTCAAGGTAAGGCTCCTTCAAGGAAAATTGTGCATAAAGGAGACCACTAACAAACTATCATCCTTATGTCTCTTGAAATTGGATGTCTGGAACAATGGGCCAGATTCACAAAAGGGATACGACGGCGTATCTGCTGATACGCCGTCGTATCCCTGTTTCTATCTATGCGACTGATTCATAGAATCAGTTACGCATAGATAGGCAGAAGGATGCAGTACCGCGGCCGCCGCTGGGGGGAGTTTGCGTCGTAAACCAGCGTCGGGTATGCAAATTAGCAGTTACGGCGATCCACAAAACTTTTTCCCGTCGTTACGTCGCCGCAAGTGTTAGTTTGCCGTCGCAAAGATAGGGCACCTTTTACAAAGTGTAAAATTAGTACACCATGTAAAAGTATACCCGTCTTTCCCGCGTCGCTTTTGAATTTTTAAAAAAATAAATAAAATTCCCGGCGCAAGTCTTTTTTTCACGTCGTGATTCACAAAACGTCAGCGCGTCGTAATTTCGCGCAAAGCACGTCGGCAAATTTGCGTTGGGAGCATGCGCAGTACGTCCGGCGCGGGAGCGCGCCTAATTTAAATGGTACCCGCCCCATTTGAATTGGCCCGCCTTGCGCCGGACAGATTTAGGATACACCGCCACAAATTTCCAGGTAAGTGCTTTGTGGATTGGGCACTTAGCCCGAAAATTTGCGGCGGTGTCACCTAAATCGGTTACGTTACGCTGCGCCCGGGCTATGTGAATCTGGCCCTAGGTGACCAGGTTAGAAGTTCCGGCAACTTTTTATTGCTGCCTTTATCTATGTTTGAGAACTTCGAAAATTGGAAAGTATTGGAAGGCCACCTTCGTGTTTGCGTAACATTTATCATTCTGAAGTTCTAAAGACTGAAGGGTTTTCTTTCTTTATAGTTAAACTCGATAGACAGGACTTTTGGCAAAGCTAACTATCTACATACGTGTTTCCGAGAGGTTCTACTACAACCTTCAAACACTACTGTTCTGTTTATTTTTGAGTTACAGTAGCTTTATTGCCTTGGTATTAGTACGTGTCTACATAGTAACGGGTGTGTCTTGCCTGGGGCGTAAGACGGGATCACACCCTTCCCCTCTATCACCGACATTTGTCCAAGTGTAACGTGCGCAATTATTATAGAGTTATAAACAACATGGAAACCATTAATTAAGACAATTGACACTGTAGGAAGGCTTTCATTTATTCACCAAATCTCCCCTGCAGCCAAAACCAGCTGACTCATTTATCAAGGTAGTGCCAAGAGTTGTGACAATATGCAAACAGCAGTAGCCCATAGCATCCAATCAGATTCCAGTTAGCTAAGATCAGTAAAATGTAAATTGTGATTTGCTATAATGGGTTGCAGCATTTTATACTTTGATTAAAGAAATAACTTTTTTTTTGGAAATGTTATCTTCATATAGAACGCGGTGAGGGAATTGTTGAACGCTATCAGTATAATGCTGTTAGTTCTGTTTAGCTTCCTGGCTCTGGCAGAAGTGATAACATACAAATTAGCAGCTAATTGATTGCCAACATCCTGACAGATACGTGATTATTACCATCGAGCCCAGCAGGGTCAAGGTATCCTTCTAGTAAGTTTTTAATGAAACTTTTCATAGAAATTAAGGGCCAAATCCACAGCCCCGCAGCGCAACGTAACTTAAGTGATTTAAGTTACACTGCCGCAAATTTCCTAAGTTAGGTATCGATCCACAACACACTTACCTGGAAATTTGCGGCGGTGTAACTCAAATCCGTCCGGCGCAAGGCGTGCCGAATCTAATGGGGCGAGTCCCATTTAAATTAGGCGCGCTCCCGCGCCGGACGTACTGCGCAATCTCCGTCGGGTAATTTACCCAACGTGCATTGCGCTAACTGACGTCGCTCCGACGTCATTTGCTTAGACGGTAACGTAAATGGCGTCCAGCGCCATTCACGGACGTCTTACGCAAACGACGTAGAGTTTGAATTTTCGACGCGGGAACGACGGCCATACTTAATAGGGCTTAGTCAAATAGGACTCAGCCCTATTTTTACACGGCGTAACTAGACGTAAACGACGTAGCATTAGAGCGACGGGCCCGTCGGAGCGTTCGTGGATCGCCGTAAGTGTTCATTTGCATATTCTACGCCGGCCGCAATGGCCTCGCACCCTAGCGGCCGGCCTAGAATTGCATCCTTAAGATCCGACAGTGTAATTCAATTACACATGTCGGATCTTCTGTCTATCTCTTGGAAACTGATTCTGTGGATCAGTTCCAAAGATAGAAACAGGGATACGACGGCGTATCTCTTTTGAGGATATGGCCCTAAGTACTGTATGTGATAAGTCTAAATCCAGGCATATTTTAATGGTGACCTAGCCAAAAGAAAAAAATAATGGGGCAGATCCACAAAAGTATTACGCCGGCGTATCTCTTGATACGCCACGTAATTTCAAATTTTGCGCGTCGTATCTTTGTTTTGACGGCATCTCGGCTAGATCCGACAGGCGTACGTCTTAGTACGCCGTTGGATCTAAGCTGCAATTTTTCAGAGGCCGCTAGGTGGCGTTTCCGTCGAATTCCGCGTCGAGTATGCAAATTAGCTCCACGAACGTAACGTCCGGTCGGTGCATTTTTTTACGTCGTTTGCGTTCGGCTTTTTCCGGCGTATAGTTAAAGCTACTGTTATGAGGCGTACTCAATGTTAAGTATGGCCGTCGTTCCCGCGTAGAAGTTTAAAATTTTTACGTAAGTCGTTTGCGAATAGGGATTTGCGTAGAATGACGTCACCGTCGGAAGCATTGGCTTGTTCCGGGTTTATTTCGAGCATGCGCACTGTGATACCCCCACGGACGGCGCATGCGCAGTTAAAAAAAAAACGTTGTTTACGTCGGGTCGCAACATATTTACATAAAACACGCCCCCATCACAGAGATTTGAATGGCGCGCCATTATGCCGCCAAAGATACACTACGCCGCCGTAACTTACAGCGCAAATTCTTTGAGGATTAAAAAAAAAAAAATAAGTTACGGCGGCGTAGTGTATCTTAGATACGCTGCGCCCGTCGTATTATTGCGCGCAGGTACGTGGATCTGCCCCAATGGCTGCAATACTCTCTTCCTCTCCGGCACTGGCCCCCCTGCAGTAATTCGATTCTGCCACTAGAAGTCCTCAGGATGTTGATGTCAGGATGTTGAGGACATGCTAGGAAGTGTAGAGGTATCAAAGATCTGCCCCCTAAGGGAGTGTCACCACAGTGGCCTGCACTTACCCCGGTATTAATAAGGTCAGGCTGGGCTCTGAAGAAGAAGGTGTTCCTTCGAAACGCGTCAGCTGCTGTTAACTCCTCTGGTACCATCTGGAGTCGTTCATCTTCACAACAATTGCTGTCATTTGGAGATCTCTTGTATCGCGAGTGTTTTCCATTTGTTTGTGAGTAGTTTTTTAGTTATTTTTTTAATAAACACACCATAATGCACAAGGTTGGTGCTCCCTCTTTCTTTCTTTCTTTTCTCTTATTAATAAAGTGGCGCTGACGTCATAACTGCATCACTAACCCTTTCCCGATGGCTGTAACAGTACAGGGGAAGGCCTTAACGCTGTGCTGCCACATATATGCATACCCCTTTTGTGCCATGGGCACATATTAACAGGCACTGGGACCCCACTGTCACCAACAGCTTGCATTTACCTAGCTACAGTCTAAAGCTAGAAGGGTGAACTCCCACTCCAGGCAATCACAGTGATAACCTGGTCAAGGAAGCTAATGCACCACCCTTCAAAATGATCGGCATTACGATCAGCTTGGAATGGCCAGGTAGGGGGGAAGGGCTGGATAAAAGGGTTAAGGACCACCAAGGAAGAGGCTAAGGGGACCCTGCATGTCTCACAGTCACATACCAAACCTAAAGACATCTGGAAAAGTTATAGAATCATAAAATACACCAAGGGGCTCCAGGGGGCTGGCAATTATGTGTTTTCAGGAAATGGGGCCTGAGACTGATACAGTGAATTAAACACAATGACCAGATGTAGACCTCTGCACCGCACCCCTGATGCCCAACCTGCGGGCCTTTGGCATTTTTTGTGCAGCCCTTTCAGATACAAATCAGTGTTTCCCTATTACCCTGTTATAGCAGAGAGTTCTAGCAGCCGCATGTAATATATCTCCAGCCTATGACTGTCTCCTGACCATCTCTTGTATAATGTCTACAGTCTCTGACCATCTTTTGTATCATGCCTGCAATCTCTCAATCTCTGACCATCCCTTGTATTGTTTACAGACTCTGACCATCCCTTGTATCATGTTCATAGTCTCTGACCATCCCTTGTATTGTTTACAGTCTCTGACCATCCCTTGTATCATGTTTCTAGTCTCTGACCATCCCTTGTATCATGTTTCTAGTCTCTGACCATCCCTTGTATCATGTTTCTAGTCTTTGACCATCCTTTGTATCATGTTCATAGTCTCTGACCATCCCTTGTATCATGTTCATAGTCTCTGACCATCCCTTGTATCATGTTCATAGTCTCTGACCATCCCTTGTATCATGTTCATAGTCTCCGACCATCCCTTGTATCATGTTCATAGTCTCTGACCATCCCTTGTATCATGTTCCTAGTCTCTGACCATCCCTTGTATCGTGTTTATAGTCTCTGACCATCCTTTGTATCATGTTCATAGTCTCTAACCATCCCTTGTATCATGTTCATAGTATCCGACCATCCCTTGTATCATGTTCATAGTCTCTGACCATCCCTTGTATCATGTTTATAGTCTCTGACCATGCCTTGTATCGTGTTTATAGTCTCTGACCATCCCTTGTATCATGTTCCTAGTCTCTGACCATCCCTTGTATCATGTTCATAGTCTCTGGCCATCCCTTGTATCATGTTCATAGTCTCTGACCATCCCTTGTATCATGTTTATAGTCTCTGACCATCCTTTGTATCATGTTCATAGTCTCTAACCATCCCTTGTATCATGTTCATAGTCTCTGACCATCCCTTGTATCATGTTCATAGTCTCCGACCATCCCTTGTATCATGTTCATAGTCTCTGACCATCCCTTGTATCATGTTCATAGTCTCTGACCATGCCTTGTATCGTGTTCATAGTCTCTGACCATCCCTTGTATCATGTTCATAGTCTCTGACCATCCCTTGTATCATGTTCCTAGTCTCTGATCATCCCTTGTATCATGTTCATAGTCTCTGACCATGCCTTGTATCATGTTCATAGTCTCTGACCATCCCTTGTATCATGTTCCTAGTCTCTGACCATCCCTTGTATCATGTTCATAGTCTCTGGCCATCCCTTGTATCATGTTCATAGTCTCTGACCATCCCTTGTATCATGTTCATAGTCTCTGACCATCCCTTGTATCATGTTCATAGTCTCTGACCATCCCAATGATGGGGCACTAGTCCTCCCAATAAAACCAATGTTGGGGCACTAGTCCTCCCAGTGATACAAATGATAGGGCACTGTGCCTCCCAATGGTAATAACAATGGGCACTATTACTCCCAATGATATCACTGATGGGGCACTATTCCTCCCCCTAATACCAAATGTGGCAATGTTTTCTCCCACTGATGCCAGGAAAATTTCCAATACCACTGGCCACAGTCCAGCCCCCCTAAAGTCTGAAGGACAATAAACCGGCCTTTCGTTTAGAAAGTTTGGACACCCCTGCCTTACTGCGTTGTTGTGTTATTCAAAATGAATTGCACCGCACTGTGCCAATGCATGTAACTGTGTGTTGCTGTACCACGCTATTTAATCCAAGTGTTCCCGCGGCAGCCTTTAATGATAAATCCTTTATAAATATAGGACACGTTTAAAGAGTGTAGATGACAAAATCATTATTACGAAATAATAACTGTTTTCCTTTTTCAGGGAAACTGTTTAATCCTAAACACTCTTACATAACTCTCTAACCGGTCGCATGAATTGCGCTCTGTTAAAAGTGTATTGCATGCTGCCACCTGCTGTTCTCCTCACACAAGTGCGCGGTCATCACCCCGTGCCCAGCTGCTCCTGGGCTGTTTCTTGCCTCGCATGCACACTCTCATCATGAGCGGGGGCTGCGGGGCTGCGTTTGGTGTGCAGCTGCTGGATTAAGAAAGCTTTCAGTGTTGTAAACCAGGCCTCCCCCTTTCTAAGAAATGTTTATATGTGGAAATAGCAGTGCAGGGTTCAGTGAGTCTTGTTCTTTGTTAGTAACTTTTTTGACGTTACTTTACTCAGGTGTAAAATGTCCCATGATAGCGGCGGAATTGTCATCGGTTTGGTGGGAAAAGCAGGCAATTTCCCAACAAGATAAGGGTTGGAAACAAAATATAAGGCCCCTATTGTGCTCAATATGTGGCCCTTTAGCACTTATTGTGTGGCCCCTGGGCCCCCTGTAGTCATTATTCATTTTTTGGTGTTTACTCAAGCCAATAAAGGAAAATATTCTTTAGACTGGTTTCTGGTTGTTAAATAGTTTGGTTTATTTCTTCCACACAACCTTAAAGTGGAGGTCCGCCTAAAGAAAATATTAAAAGCCAGCAGCTACAAATACTGCAACTGCTGACTTTTAATAAGTGGACACTTACACTGTTCAGGGTGCCTGCGATGTTCATAGTCTCTGACCATCCCTTGTATCATGTTCATAGTCTCTGACCATCCCTTGTATCATGTTCATAGTCTCTGACCATCTCTTGTATCATGTTCATAGTCTCTGACCATCCCTTGTATCATGTTCATAGTCTCTGACCATCCCTTGTATCATGTTCATAGTCTCTGACCATCCCTTGTATCATGTTCCTAGTCTCTGACCATCCCTTGTATCATGTTCATAGTCTCTGACCATCCCTTGTATCATGTTCATGGTCTCTGACCATCCCTTGTATCATGTTCATAGTCTCTGACCATCCCTTGTATCATGTTCATAGTCTCTGACCATCCCTTGTATCATGTTCCTAGTCTCTGACCATCTCTTGTATCATGTTCATAGTCTCTGACCATCCCTTGTATCATGTTTATAGTCTCTGACCATCCCTTGTATCATGTTCATAGTCTCTGACCATCCCTTGTATCATGTTCCTAGTCTCTGACCATCCCTTGTATCATGTTCATAGTCTCTGACCATCCCTTGTATCATGTTCATGGTCTCTGACCATCCCTTGTATCATGTTTATAGTCTCTGACCATCCCTTGTATCATGTTCATAGTCTCTGACCATCCCTTGTATCATGTTCATAGTCTCTGACCATCCCTTGTATCATGTTCCTAGTCTCTGACCATCCCTTGTATCATGTTCATAGTCTCTGACCATCCCTTGTATCATGTTCATGGTCTCTGACCATCCCTTGTATCATGTTTATAGTCTCTGACCATCCTTTGTATCATGTTCATAGTCTCTGACCATCCCTTGTATCATGTTCCTAGTCTCTGACCATCCCTTGTATCATGTTCATGGTCTCTGACCATCCCTTGTATCCCAATGTTGGGGCACTATTCCTCCCAGTGATACAAATGATAGGGCACTGTTCCTCCCAATGGTAATAACAATGGGGCACTTTTCCTCCCAATGATACCAATGATGGGGCACTATTCCTCCCAATGATATCACTGATGGGGCACTATTCCTCCCCCTAATACAAAATGTGGCAATGTTTTCTCCCACTGATGCCAGGAAAAATTCCAATACCACTGGCAACAGTCCAGCCCCCCTGAAGTCTGAAGGACAATAAACCGGCCCTTTGTTTAGAAAGTTTGGAGACCCCTGCCTTACTGCGTTGTTGTGTTATCGGAAATTCTGAAAAAAAAAATGTTTTCCTTTTTGCTCCCCCCACTTCCGCCCTGCCTGCGGGCCATTTATAACTGGCCCGCGGGCCGGTACTTTGAGACCACTGCTTTAAAGCAACTCACAAATGTCCCTGCATGAATGGACGTTTTTACTGATCTGATCATAATGATCAGATGAAAAATATCTGCACATAGAAAGCCTTCCTTATCAGGGAGTATATTGATCTACAAGCTCCAGCTAACAAATGCATGCTGCAATCGATCGCACAGATTGATCTAGTCTGCACTGTATTTTTTTCGAGGATGGGAAAGGCGCCAAATGTAAAAATAAAATGTTCTTTATTGGGTTAGTGGTTATTATATCGAGAATAATTTATTATCAGTGAAGCCTTAATCAATGTTCCTAGAAAGAACCACTGTCTTTATCTCATGTCCCACGGAAGTATTTTTTTTTTACGATATGTTATCTATGGACTAAACATTCTCACAATAACTTTGCATTTTAAGACTAATGCCGCGTTCGCACGATCATTTTTTCGGCATGAAAAAAACAACGTTTTTCGGCATGTAGAAAAAACTTAATTTTTTTTCGAACTTCATCATTAAAACGGCGTTGCCCACACACCATCGTTTTTAAAAAATGCTCTAGCAAAGTGCGGTGACGTACAACACGTACGACGGCACTATAAAGGGGAAGTTCCATGCGGATGACGCCACCCTTGGGGCTGCTTTAGCTGATTTCCTGTTAGTAAAAGACGATTCGCGCTTTTCTGTCTGTTACAGCGTGATGAATGTGCTTACTCCATTATGAACGGTAGTTTTACCAGAACGTCTCATAACTTGCTTCTGAGCATGCGCGGGTTTTTAACCTTTTAATCTTTAGCCCACACACGATCATTTTTTTACAACCCGAAAAACAACATAATTTAAAACGACGTAAAAAAATGCAGCATGCTCGGAAATTTTTTTTTTTTTCGTTTTTCAGAACCCGAAAAATGATGTGAAGCCCACACACGATCATTTTAAATGACATTTTTTAAAAACGTCGTTTTTTTCATGCCGAAAAATGATCGTGTGTACGCGGCATAAGGCCTTGTACACACGATCGGATATCTGATGGAATTTAATCCGATGGATTTTTTCGTCGGATATCCGATGAAGCTGACTTTCATCAGTCTTGCCTACACACCATCAGTCGAAAATCCGACCGTGTCCAACGCGGTGACGTCAAACACACGACGTGCTGAAAAAAATGAACTTCAATGCTTCCGAGCATGCGTCGACTCGATTCTGAGCATGTGTGGATTTTTGACCGCTGGACTTCCACACAGACGATCGTTTTTTTTCTATCGTTTTTTTTATCTATAGGAAAAATTTAAAACATGTTCTATTTTTTTTCACCGATGGAAAACAAACAGATGGGGCCCACACACGATCGGTTTGTCTGATGAAAACAGTCCATCGGTCTGTTTTCATTGGACAAACCGTTCGTGTGTACAGGGCTTTACACCAACTAAATATATTATTTCCGTTTTGGCTGGGCAATATAGCCCATCTGAGGCTCAGTGCCCCCGCCTCTCCACCTTTGAAGCATCCCAGAACATGTCTTGACATACTAGACTAGGTCCTCTTCAACCTTCAGAGGTGGATGGATCCTGACTGCTACAAAGATCAGTTTCTTGTAAATTCCTGCAACTGCTTCAGAGTTGCCGTAGACCTCTTAGTAGCTTCTCTGGTCAGATTAGAGCTGTGCGATTAATCGCGGAGAGCATCGCAATCTCGATTCTCCCCGCTCCGCGATCTCCCTGCGGGATGACCCGCGATTCTTTTGTGTCACCGCTGGTTCCACGTAACCAGCGTGGAAGGCAAATGGCGCCGATATCGGAACCGACGTCAGAAGCCTGCGCCGCTGGATGGATGCCTGGGTTTCTCTTACAGTTCTGTACAACTGTAGTGTGTATCCATGCGCCACCCAGTGGTTGCCGGCGGTACTGCTTCTGATGTATTAATCTTTCTCACAGTTCTGTACAACTGTGTGTATCCATGCGCCACCCAATGGTTGCCGGCGGTACTGCTTCTGATGTATAAAAAAGAGACCAGTGATATGTCTATAATGTTAAAGACCATATAACTCCTATGAAAAAAGCAGAATCAAACTTTGATTCTGCTTTTTTCATAGGAGTTATATGGTCTTTAACATTATAGACATATCACTGGTCTCTTTTTTATATATTCATATTTTCAGATAAATCACAGGTTTATTTATTTATTGGGGGGGGGGGGGGGGGGGGGGGTTCTGGCATTCAGTTTTTGAGAATCGTGAGAATCTCGTGATCTTTAGTCTAAGCAAAATAATTGTGATTCTCATTTTGACCAGAATCGTGCAGCTCTAGACCAAATACCTTCCACCTCTCAGTAATAGACTTCACTGTGCTTCTAGGCATTGATAAAGCCTTTGAATTTTTTTTTGTATCCATCTCCTGTCCTTCAGACACAGCTGATCACAGATCAGGGTAAAGTGCCAGTCACATGGTCTCTTTACCATGTGACCAGATGTGTCCAATCACAGCTGATCACAGTGTAAACAGGATTTGCCGGTTATCGTCATTCCTATCCTCGCACTGAGAGTGCGTGAGGAGAGGAGAGCCGATAACTGGCAAATCCACACAAGGAACATCTACTTTGATATTCGGGGTCCACCAGTGCCGCTTATTCATGTCCATCATTGCCGTCTATCAGTGCCGCATATCAGTGCCTCCTCATCAGTGCCTCCTCATCAGTGCCTCCTCATCAGTGCCGCCTCATAAGTGCAGCCTATTAGTGCTCATCAGCTCACATCAGTGAAGGAGAAAAATTACTTATTTACAAAATGTTATAACAGAAACTAAGGAAATTTTTTTTTTTTTTTTTCTAAATTTTCGGTCTTTTTTCGTTTTGTTTGGCAAAAAAAAAAAAAACAGAGGCAATTAAATACCACCAAAAGCTATATCTGGTCATAAAAAACAAAACAAAAACAAAAACAGAATCACTGAGTTGGAAAAAGAATCACATCCTTTTGTCAGTATTTTGTTGAACCACTTTTAGGCTGGGTTCACACTATTGCGAATTGGACGCCGTTTCTCTGCATCCAATTCGCAACAGCAGGAGATTTTGACCCGATCTTTCTGGAGCCGGTTCCCATATCTCCGCTGCAGCTCTGGTGCAAAGTTGCCCAGGAGCCCTGTGTGTCTTTTGGTCCATTTCAGGCCCGAATTCAGCCAAAAATTCAGGCTGAAATCGGACCTGAAACGGTAAACGGGGACACACTGGACCCCTGCTGTGAGCCGCATGCTAAGAGAGTGTGAACCGAGCCTTAGTCTGTTGGGATATATCTACTAACTTTACACATCTTGGCCCGGATTCACAGACATCGGCGCATATTTATGCCGCCGTAGCGTATCTCATATACGCTACGCCGACGTATCGCAGAGAAGCAAGCACCGAATTCACAAAGCACTTGCCACCAAATCTGCATTGGGTTTCTTAGGCGTAGGTCGTCGTAAGTGGAAGTGGGCGTAAGCAATGCAAATGAGGCGTGACCCCATGCAAATGGTGGGCTGAGTCTCAGTCAGATACGAATAACGAACGGCGCATGCGCCGTCCCGTGGACGCATCCCAGTGCGCATGCTCAGAATCACGTCGAAACGAATGCCTAAGATACGACGGATCACTGCCTTTGGCGTGAACGTAACCTACGCCCAGCCATAGTCACGTACAACGTAAACAAACGTAAAATACGACGGCTTGAGTTCCCTTGTCCATACCTTTGCATGGGTTGCGCCTCATATATGGGGAATAACTTTACGCCGGACGTACGACTTACGCAAACCGCGTATATTATGCGCCGGGCGCAAGTACGTTCGTGAATCGACGTATCTCCCTCATTTCCATATTTGAATAGGAAATCAATGGGAGCGCCAGATGCGCCCAGCGTAAATATGCGCCCACGATACGCCGGCGTAGGCAAGTTACGTCGGTCGGATGAAGCTTATTTTTAGGCGTATCTCAGTTTGTGGGCATGGCGCATAGATACGACGGCGCATATTTTCACTTACGCGGCGTATTTCGAGATACGTCGGCGTAAGTGCTTTGTGAATCCGGGCCCTAGATTGTGCAATATTTGCCCACTCTTCTTAGCAGAACTCCTCAAGTTCATTTAAACTTGACAGTGACCATTTCTGGACTGCAGTCTTCAAGTCATTCCACAGGTTTTCAATGTTAAGTCTGGGTTCTGACCAAGCCATGCAAGGACATTAACCTGCTTCTCCTTCAACCACTGTGTATTCATTTTTGCTGTGTGCTTTGGGTCATTGTCATGTAAGAAGCTAAATCTTCTTCCCATTGCTCAGGCAGAGGGCAGCAGATTTTCCTAAAGAATTTGATGTTTTTTTTTCTTGGGAGGGTGCATGTGATCAGCACAGGGCCAATCAGCACTGTCCATACAGAGGGTCAGGGGTCCTGCAGCCTCATAGTTTCACAGCCTCACAGTCAGAGGAGAATGAAAACTCCTCCTACAAGCTTTAACCAGACACTGATAGAATTCACAAGACTGCTATAGACTGCTGATGAGAAAAATGTATTTAGCAGTTTATATTTACTAAAATAATTGCATTTCCATGTTCTGTGTACTGTGGGAGAGCAGATATAGTGAATGCAGGGTCCTGGGTTTAGTAACACTTTTTTTCACTTTAAGTCCTAATAATAACTGTCCCTGGAACAGACAGTGAGGAGTGTTCCTACCATTAACAGCTGTCTCTGTCATTAACAGTTGTCCCCAGCCCAGACAAAAGGGTAATCTCAATATTGACAGTTGTCGCTGGCACAGAGAAGAAATCCCACCACTGACAGTTGTCACTGTCATAGACAGAGGGATAATCCCACCATTGACAGTTAAAACTGCCACACACAGTAAGAGGTAACTGTGCCATTAACCACTTAACCCCCGGACCATATTGCTGCCCAAAGACCAGAGCACTTTTTGCGATTCGGCACTGCATCGCTTTAACTGACAATTGCGCGGTCGTGCGACGTGGCTCCCAAACAAAATTGGCGTCCTTTTTTTCCCACAAATAGAGCTTTCTTTTGATGGTATTTGATCACCTCTGCGTTTTTGAGTTTTTGCGCTATAAACAAAAATACAGCGACAATTTTGAAAAAAAAATAATATTTTTTACTTTTTTGCTGTAATAAATATCCCCCAAAAATATATAATAAAAAACGTTTTTTTTTTCCTCAGTTTAGGCCGATACGTATTCTTCTACATATTTTTCGTAAAAATAAAAAAAAACGCAGTAAGCGCTTATTGATTGGTTTGCGCAAATGTTATAGTGTTTACAAAATAGGGGGTATTTTTATGGCATTTTTATTAATATTTTTTTTTTTACTAGTAATGGCGGCGATCAGCGATTTTTGTTTTTCGGTACTGCGACATTATGGCAGACACTTTGGACACTTTTGACACATTTTTGGGACCATTGGCATTTTTATAGCGATCAGTGCTATAAAAATGCATTGGATTACTATAAAAATGCCACTGGTAGTGAAGGGGTTAACACTAGGGGGCGGGGAATGGATTAAGTATGTCTCTGGGTGTGTTCTAACTGTAGGGGGGTGGCCTCACTAGGGGAAATCACTGATCTTCTGTTCATACATGAACAGGACCGGGAGCTTTGTGTTTACACACACAGCTCCCGGTCCCCGCTCTGTAACGAGCGATCGTGTGTGCCCGGCGGCGAGTCGGGGCGCGCGCGCCCCTAGTGGCTTGCGAGAGAGCCGACGTAGAGCTACGGGCTCTCGTGCAGGGGAGCCGACCTGCAGTCCGTAAAACAACGGCGGCTGGTCGGCAAGTAGTTAAATGTTGTCACTGGCACAGACAGAGGGGTTAGCCCACCATTGACAGTTGTCACAGAAGATAAATGGAGATCTAACAATAGGGACCCTGACTGTCAAGTGTAGGATTTCCTCTTCGTTCTCGATCCGGCACAAGGACAGGATGTAAGGAAAATGTGAACAATAAAAAGGTGATAGAGGATCAATCCTTTCCCAACTCTTTACAAACAAGAAGATCCTTGGAGATCCTCTTAATACAAAGAAAGAAAAAAAAACAGGCACTCTTATGCTGCGTACACGCGATCGGAATTTCCGTCAAGAAAAGTTCGATGTGAGCTTTTGGTCGGAAATTCCGACCGTCTGTAGGTCACGTCTGACTTTTTCTGTCGGAATTTCTGACAGCAAAAATTTGAGAGCTGGTTCTCAAATTTTCAGACGGGGAAAGTTCTTGTCGGAAATTCCGAGGCGCAAAAAAACATGCATGTTTGGAATCAACGCATGCTCTGAATCATTGAACTTCACTTTTCTCGGCTCGTTGTAGTGTTCGTCACCGCGTTCTTGACGGTCGGATTTTGTGTGACTGTGTGTATGCAACACAAGTTTGAGCCAAAATTCAGTCGGAAAAAAATCCTCGGTTTTCTTGTCGGAATTTCCTATCGTGTGTACAAGGCATAAGAATGTTGCAACCGAGCAGTTCCTTTAACGTTGGAAGATTTAGAGTTGGGGAAGTAGACAGTGCAATGTGTAAGGCCCCGTACACACGACAGAGTTTCTCTGCAGAATTCACAGAGAAACTCGGTCAAAACCTGGATTCTGCCGAGAAACTCTGTCGTCTGTACAGTTTTGGCTCGATGGAGCCGCCGAGGAGCTCGACGAGAAAATAGAGAACATGTTCTCTATTTTCTCGTTGTTCTATGGGAGAAGGCGGCCCGCCGAGCTCCTCGGCGGCTTCATCCCAGAACTCGACGAGGAACTCGACGTGCTTGGCACGTCGAGTTCCTCGGCCGTGTGTACGGGGCCTCAATCTTTCCACAATATAAACTTCAAAATTTTAGGAGAAAGCAACAAATGTGAATCATGTGACGCATGCAATTCTCACCACCCAAATTGGTCATGTATACAGACCCCCTCCCCCCCTTTCCATATATACATTTCTAGACTCCAACTCTAAGGCCCCATACACACGATAGAATCCATCCGCTGAAAAATCCCAGCGAATGGGTTTCAGCGGATAGATCCTATGGTGTGTACAATCCAGCAGATCTGTTTCCGCGGATTTTTCTCCCATGCGATGGATTTCCAGCAGATAAATATTTGAAGACATGTCTTCAAATCTATCCGCTGGAATCCATCCCAACGGATTGATCCGCTGGTCTGTACAGACTCACCGGATCAATCCGTCCAAAGGGATCCCCCGCATGCGTGGAATTCCTTATATGACAGCGTCGCGCACGGCGCCGCGTCATCATCGCGGCGACGGTGCGACACGTCATCGCCAGAGGATTTCGGCGCGGATTTCGATTCGATGGTGAGTACACTCCATCGCATCAAAATCCGCGCAAATCCTCGAGAGGATTTATCCGTGGAAACGGTCCGCTGGACCGTATCCGCGGATAAATCCTCCCGTGTGTACGGGGCCTAAGACCACTTTCACACTGAGGCTCTTTTCAGGCGCTTTCACACTAAAAACAGCGCCTAAAAAGCTCACGAAAACCTATTTCCATTGAAATCAATGAATGCTTTCACACTGGGGCAGTGTGCTGGCAGGGCTGTGAAAAAACTCCCCTCTCCATTGAAATTAGTGGAAAGCGCTTCTAAAGCTCCTGAAAAGCTGTTCAGAAGCGCTCAGTGGGCTAGATTCAGGTAGATTTCGGCCGGCGTAGCGTATCTCAGATACACTACGCCGCCGTAAGTTAGAGCAGCAGGTCCTGTATTCACAAAGAACTTGCGCTGTAACTTACGGCGGTGCGCAGTGTAACTGGGCCGGCGTAAGCCCGCCTAATTCAAAATAGGCTGGTTGGGGGCGTGTTCTATGTAAAATACTAGTGACCCCACGTATTTGACGTTTCTAATGAGCGGCGCATGCGTCGTCCGTGGACGTATCCCAGTGCGCATGCTCCAAATGACGTCGGCAAATCGTCATGCTTTCGACGTGAACGTAAATTACGGCCAGCCCCATTCACGGACGAGTTACGCAAACGACGTAAAATTTGAAAAATTTGACGCGGTTCCGACGTCCATACTTAACATTGGCTGCGCCATCTTTTTGGTGGTTTATCTTTACGCCTGAAAACCCCTTACGTAAACGGCGTATCTTTACTGCGACGGCCGGGCGTACGTTCGTGATATAGGCATATCTAGCTGATTTACATATTCTAGGCGTAAATCAGCGTACATGCCCCTAGCGGCCAGCGTATATATGCAGTAAAGATACGACGGCGTAGGAGACTTACGCCGGCCGTATCTTATACAAATTCTGGTGTATCTGATTCTTTGAATCAGGCGCCAAGATACGACGCCTCACACTCCGCCGTCGTATCTCCTACGTGAATCTGGGCCAGTGTTTTTACTGGCAGTTTAGAGGCGCCTCAGTGTGAAAGTGGCCTAACAGTTATACATTTTTGTATTACCACTACTTACTGTAATTAATTGTCCTTGCATTTGTCTGCAGTGCTTTACTCACTAATGAATTGATTGTTTCTTACAGGCCTGAAGACTTACCTGATCTCGGGGCGGAGGCCGCGTGTCCCGAGCTGCAGCTGTTCCCAGACTTTGCTTCCATTACAAGAGGGATCAGACCCTGGCAGTGGCTCGCAAACTCCGAAAGGTGTCGGGACCCTTCTCTCAGACAGCGCCAGTGACTCTCTCCTTCATTGCCCCCACATGGAAAAGCTAAAGGTAAGTGACACTCTTCACTGGGGTGTGTGATTCCCATTCAGGAACAAAGGCTGAACCTTGCATATTGAGCTTTGGATAAATGTTTATATGCAGAAATTAGGCTCAGATTGTCTTTAGACAGCTCAGATCACAGGCACAGAGGCGATTCAATTAAAGTAGTTGTAAAGAAAAACATAATTTCACCTTAATGTAATCTATGCATTAAGGTGAAAAAACATCTGATGCTGCCACACCCCCCCCCCCCCACCCCTCGAAAGTCCTGCACGGTCCCGAGATCCTCTTCGCCACTCAGCCTGGCCGCTGATTGGCTAGAACGGATGGATTGAGAGCAGCGCAGCCATTGCCAGTCACATCCAGTGACGTGGCGCGCCGAGGGGTGGGGCTGAGTGATACAATGAGCGGCTATGGCCCGCAATTACTCACCACCATGCAAGCTCCGGCTTCACTGCCTGGTTCCCCACGGCGCATGCGCGAGTCGCGCTGCGCCTGCTGACTGGCTCCCGCTGTGTACTGGGAGCCGAGTGTTTCCAGAACACAACAGGGGGGGGGGGGGGGGGTGACGTCCTGCCCGCAGTCTGCCCACAGACTGTGGCCGGAAGTGGGTGCAAATACCTGTCTTTAGACAGGTATCTGCACCCCCCTCCCCCTGAAAGGTGTCAAATGTGACACCGGAGGGGGGGAGGGTTCCGATCAGCAGGAGTTCCACTTTAGGGTGGAGCTCCGCTTTAACTTGAATATTAATAGGAGAAACCCTGAAAGGTCCATTCAATAGATCACCACGGTGTATATATCCGCTATCTACACAGGGTTAAATGTGCTTACCGAAATTTATGAACTCAAAATGCTATCAGCACAGAGTGAGGCAGGCATCAGAAGAATGAGCTCTCCAAAGCTAAAATTTGTAAGATGGGTCAGCCAATCAGATCCCACATCACTCAGGGAAAATAACTTCTCTCTCAATCCAGCAGCTCAGCCATCATAGAAACAAAGAATATCTCCACATAGTATAATGCCATTGGTAAAACATTTATTAAAAGGAATTAAATGCTTACAACCAATAGGAAAAAACAGGCATTGCATCAAATATGCCCATAAGCTTGGTTACAGATGTAGCAAGGAATGCAATGACATGGATGAGCCTCGATCTAACGTGTTTCGTCTAATAAAACATCATCTGGGGTGTCATCAAGCCTCTGTGCAGGCCAGTTAAGTTCCTCCACCACAAACTCGCTCATCCATGTCTTTATGGACCTTGCTTTGATCACTGGTCTAAATCATTTGGTGGAGGGGGGGTGTAACGGTCAGGGGTTAACGGCGCTTACGATATTCCATTCCACCAACCCAAGACAGCTTATCCGACACTCCACAATCCAGCAGACACGATCCATATGGATTTTCCCAGAATAACGAGACACAAGCTCTGTTCTCTGGTTCCAAGCGAATGAATACTTTAATGGTAAACTCAGGCTGGTTATATACAGTTAGAAGCCCCAAGAAACAATGGCTTAACTCCACCCACAACATGACACAATGGGTGCTCAATACACATTCCTTTAGATCAGACCTGGGCAAACTACGGCCCGCGGGCCGTATACGGCCCGGCGGACCTTTTAATCCGGCCCCCCCGCCGCCGAAATCGCCGCCGCCGCGGCTGCCACATTAATCACCGCGGCGGGGAACATTACAGACAGCGTTCGTTTGAACAGCTGTTTTCCCCGCCGCGCATAAACACTCCCCCTTGGACGGATCTGTCCAATCGCGAGCAAGGGGGAGTCACATAGACACTCCCCCTTGCTCGCGATTGGACAGATCCGTCCAAGGGGGCGTGTCTATGCGCAGAGGGGAAAACAGCTGTTCAAACGAACGGCACCTAGCAAGCAGAGTGATCAGGACATCAGGAGGAGGAGCCGAGGACGCCGCGGCCGCCCCAGCATTCACAGCACGCCTCCGCGCCTAATTGCAAATTGCGTCCGCCCATCTCGAGTCCACAGCGTGAGGGAACTCAGGGAAGTGTGGGGTTGAGGGCTGAGGAGTGGACAAGGAGGTGAGAGAGCTGCAGTGCTGACTGTGCTGAGTGTGGCCGACCACCGACCTGACTGACAGTGTGTGTAAGCCAGCCTCTCAGACACTGAAAGAAATTTAAGTATAGCTGTGGCATGTGTGCTGGGGGCCTGGGCAGCTTTTACTTCCTCATGGTACTGTGCACTGTCTGTCTGCATTAGTTTGTCCAGTGGCCTGCGGCTGGTGCTCAAATTTTTTTTGGGGGGGGGGGGGGGCGCAGACGAAAAAACAAACAAAAAAATTGAAGCCTCACTGTGCCCATCATATGCAGGCAGCCACTGTGCCATCAATTGTCGCCACTGTGCCATTCCATCAAACGCAGCCACTGTGCCATCAATTGTCGCCACTGTGCCATGCCATCAAACGCAGCCACTGTGCCATCAATTGTCGCCACTGTGCCATGCCATCAAACGCAGCCACTGTGCCATCAATTGTCACCACTGTGACATGCCATCAAACGCAGCCACTGTGCCATCAAACGCAGCCACTGTGCCATCAATTGTCGCCACTGTGCCATCACACGCAGCCACTGTGCCATCACATGCAGCCACTGTTTAATCAATTGTTATTGATTAAACAGTGGCTGCCTGTCCCCAGCGTCTGTCCCCCTCCTGTGTCATGTCCCCAGCGTCTGTCCCCCTCCTGTGTCATGTCCCCAGCCTCTGTCCCCCTCCTGTGTCATGTCCCCAGCGTCTGTCCCCCTCCTGTGTCATGTCCCCAGCCTCTGTCCCCCTCCTGTGTCATGTCCCCAGCCTCTGTCCCCCTCCTGTGTCATGTCCCCAGCATCTGTCCACCTCCTGTGTCATGTCCCCAGCCTCTGTCCCCCTCCTGTGTCATGTCCCCAGCCTCTGTCCCCCTCCTGTGCCATGTCCCCAGCCTCTGTCCCCCTCCTGTGCCATGTCCCCAGCCTCTGTCCCCCTCCTGTGCCATGTCCCCAGCCTCTGTCCCCCTCCTGTGTCATGTCCCCAGCCTCTGTCCCCCTCCTGTGTCATGTCCCCAGCCTCTGTCCCCCTCCTGTGTCATGTCCCCAGCATCTGTCCACCTCCTGTGTCATGTCCCCAGCCTCTGTCCCCCTCCTGTGTCATGTCCCCAGCCTCTGTCCCCCTCCTGTGCCATGTCCCCAGCCTCTGTCCCCCTCCTGTGCCATGTCCCCAGCCTCTGTCCCCCTCCTGTGCCATGTCCCCAGCCTCTGTCCCCCTCCTGTGTCATGTCCCCAGCCTCTGTCCCCCTCCTGTGTCATGTCCCCAGCGTCTGTCCCCCTCCTGTGTCATGTCCCCAGCCTCTGTCCCCCTCCTGTGTCATGTCCCCAGCCTCTGTCCCCCTCCTGTGTCATGTCCCCAGCATCTGTCCACCTCCTGTGTCATGTCCCCAGCCTCTGTCCCCCTCCTGTGTCATGTCCCCAGCCTCTGTCCCCCTCCTGTGCCATGTCCCCAGCCTCTGTCCCCCTCCTGTGCCATGTCCCCAGCCTCTCTCCCCCTCCTGTGCCATGTCCCCAGCCTCTGTCCCCCTCCTGTGCCATGTCCCCAGCCTCTGTCCCCCTCCTGTGCCATGTCCCCAGCCTCTGTCCCCCTCCTGTGCCATGTCCCCAGCCTCTGTCCCCCTCCTGTGCCATGTCCCCAGCCTCTGTCCCCCTCCTGCGCCATGTCCCCAGCCTCTGTCCCCCTCCTGTGCCATGTCCCCAGCCTCTGTCCCCCTCCTGTGCCATGTCTATAACAAGTACTCGTACCAGTTGTCCAACAATGATATTTACTGCTTTTTATAAAGAAATACAATTGATTTTATGCAGTATTGAGTTTAGCCTTTTGGCCCGGCCCTCCAAAATATTTTTAGTTTCTCATGTGGCCCCATCGAAAAAATAATTGCCCACCCCTGCTTTAGATAATGACATTCAGATAATCTACATGAACTAATTACTAATCATTACTCAGACGTCCTGACTCCGCGATAAGTTATTCTCACCTGCTACACAATACACATTTCTTTTTTAGACGTAAGTCAGACATCTGACCTTTAGAGGGTACTAAGTCACAACACATATTATCATCAATAGAACTTCACACAATGAAAGGTTCTTGAGAGGCAGACTTAATTAGCACAATAAACAATAAAATGCAATCACAGCAAGCTTTTATCACTACAGCCAGGTAGACTTAATTAGCACCTCAACAGTCTATGTGCCACATTGAATGCGTCACTCTCCTATTGACCTGTTGGGGTCAGAATTAACAACTTGTAATATTTCAAGATATTCTACAATACATGAATTATCATTATTGTCCCATCTCATGTAATTCATGATATCATTTCTCAGTCATCCTATGCCCCTATTGGACATAGAATGACCCTAGACCCAAGAGTCATTGGTGAAGCTGGCACAGGAGTACCCCGCATCCTTCAAAAGTCTCTGGGTATCACGGGCCATTCCGTTACAGGGGAATTATAGTGTGGGGTTGTCTTTTAGAGGTTGGGCTTGGCCTCTTGGTTCCAGTGAAGGGAACTCAAAAGGCGTCAGCATACCAAGAAAATTTTGACAATTTCATGCTCCTAACTTTGTGGGAACAGTTTGGAGATGGCCCCTTCCTGTTCCAACCCAATAGAACACCATTGGGATGAATTAGAGCGGAGACTGTGAGCCAGGCCTTCTTGTCCACATCAGTGCCTGACCTCACAAATGGGCTTTTGGAAGAATGGTCAAACATTCCCATAGACACACTCCTAAACCTTGTGGACAACCTTCCCAGATAAGCTAAAGCTGTTAGAGCTGCAAAGGGTGGGCCACCTCAATATTGAACCCTGCGGACTAAGACCGGGATGCCATTAAAGGTCATGTGGGTGTAAAGCCAATACATTTGGCAATATAGGCCCGGATTTACGGACATCGGCGCATATATATGCCGCCGTAGCGTATATCCTTTACGATACGCCGACGCAGCGCAGAGAGGCAAGCATCGAATTCACAAAGCACTTCCTCCCAAAACTGCGCTGGGTTTCCTAGGCGTAAGCCGGCGTAGGTGGAAGTGGGCATGAGCCATGCAAATGAGGCGTGACCCCATGCAAATGATGGGCCGAGCGCCAGACAGATACGTATAACGAACGGCGTATGCGCCGTCCCGTGGACGCATCTCAGTGCGCATGCTCACAATCACGTCGGAACAACTGCCTAAGATACGCCGGATCACTGCCTACGGCGTGAACGTAACCTACGCCCAGTCATATTCATAAATAAAAATACGCGGGCTTGTGTTCCCTGGTGCAGCCCTTTGCATGGATGCTGCTGAGTTACACCTGCTTTATGGGGCTTAACTTTACGCCGGACGTACAACTTACGCGCACCAGTCGTAGCCTGCGTCGGGCGCATGTACGATCGTGAATCGGCGTATCTCCCTCATTTGCATATTTGAATAGAAAGTCAATGGGAGCGCCAAATGTGTCCAGCGTAAATATGCGCCCACTCTACGCCAGCGTAGGCAAGTTACGTCGGTGGAACGAAGCCTGTTTTAGGCGTATCTTAGTTTTGTGGGCACGGCGCACAGATACAACGCCGCATATTTGCATTTACGCGGCCTATCTCGATATACGTCGGCGCAAGTGCTTTGTGAATCTGGGCCATAGTGTCTGTGCAATGCACGTGGTTGTGTGATACAACACCTCCTCGCTGCCTGTCAAATGTTCTATGAAGACTGATCTGAATGCAGATCGCTCTTCAGAGACCAAATGAGCCCTTTAGCAGCAGCCTCCATATTTCTTCAGCATGTGTTAATTGTAATATTTCTTGAATGACACAGTAGCACTTCACAGTTTGATTTCGTGTGTTGCTGTTTAGTGTTAGAAAAGCCAAAAAATTTCAAAGGATAAAGGGAGTTCAAGTGACCACAGATTTGCAGTATTTTTGGAAACTGAAGGACCTCAATTATATCCAAATGTTGTTTTCCTAAAAACTTGTTTTCACACAAATCGCCACGTAATATGTGTTTGGTGGCCCCTAAATAACTTTGGTATGCCGACTGTACACAAGTCAGATAGGGGTTAATGGTTGATCTCTGCAGGATGCTAAGAGATTGTGCCCAGGATAAATCCCCTGCCACCCTCTTTCCTCATTAGCAGCAATTAATTACAGCACCCCCGGGTCCTTCTCCCCATGGCCGTGTGGAGGGAGTGCAGCCTTAATGAGGCTCCCATTGAATCCCAATCTATTAATATCCCCGGGCTGCCTGCTGAGATTGCGGCGCGGAATAGACATACACACATCATATCCCTAACTTTAAGGACGTGAGCACATCAATGTCACGTTTCCCACAATGCACCGAGCAGACCCCTGCAGTTCTTTTGTGTGACCCTGTAGGACGATAAGCACCATTTTCAAAAGGTGCGCCTCTTGTGGTGTCATTCTAATGTTTTCCAGAAAGTATTTTACTTTATTTTATTTTGGCACAATGATTTTTATTTTTTAATATTTTTTATTTTATCTATATAAAATATATTTGACAATTTTTTTTTAAATATATAGGCCCGTATTCACAAAGCACTTACGCCGACGTATCTCGAGATACGCCGCATAAGGCCCCGTACACACGACCGAACATGTCTGCTGAAACTGGTCCGCGGACCAGTTTCAGCAGACATGTTCGGTCGTGTGTACGGCCGATCGGACAGGTTTTCAGCGGGCATTTGTCCAGCCGACCGTTTTTCGGCGGACAAATGTTTCTTAGCATGCTAAGAAACATGTCCGCTGGAAGCCTCTCCGTCGGACATGTTTGGTCGTCTGTACAGACTCACCGTACATGTCCGATCAGCCGCCATCCCTCGCATGCCGTCGTATCTATGCGCCGTGCCAACAAACTTATATACGCCTAAAAATAGGCTTCATCCAACCGACGTAACTTGCCTACGCCGGCGTATCGTGGGCGCATATTTACGATGGGCGCATTTGCCGCTCCCATGGATTTTTTATGCAGATATGCAAATGAGGGAGATACGCCGATTCACGAAAAGTACTTGCGCCCGGCGCATAATATACATGGTTTGCGTAAGTCGTACATCCGGCGTAAAGTTATTCCCCATATATGAGGCGCAACCCATGCAAAGGTATGGACCAGGGAACTCAAGCCGTCGTATTTTACGTTGTTTACGTTGGACGTGAATATGGCTGGGCGTAGGTTAGGTTCACGCCATAGGCAGTAATCCGTCGTATCTTAGGGAGTTGATCCGACGTGATTCTGAGCATGCGCATTGGGATAACTACCATTCGTAATGGAGTAAGCACATTCATCACGCTGTAAAAATCGCGAATCGTCTTTTACTAACAGGAAATCAGCTAAAGCAGCCCAAAGGGTGGCGTCATCCGCATGAAACTTCCCCTTTATAGTGCCGTCGTACATGTTGTACGTCACCGCGCTTTGCTAGAGCATTTTTTTAAACGGTGGTGTGTGGGCAACGTCGTTTTAATGATGAAGTTGGAAAAACTTCGTTTTTTTTCATGCCGAAAAATGATCGCGTGTACGCGGCATCAGGATGAAAACATTTTGGATCATTTATAGTGTAGCTAAGGTTGGTTATCCTTTAGGTGGCAATACAGACAGTGAAAATGATTTGAGAATGCATTGCCTGATATATCTATGGCTTTCAGAGCTGTCCAACATGTGGAGACTCAGGAGTCCGAGAGAGAGTGGAGGAAGTTGCTTCTGCAGCCAATGGAACCCCAGATGAATGGAAAGGACCAGCCAATAAGGTAGGTCCAGTTAATGGATTAGTCCACCAAAATTGTTTGGTTAGTTTTGGATTATTGCGATTTTTTTCTTTTTTTTTACCAAAAATATGTAGAAGAATACATTTTCTTTTTGTATAAATGTAAAATTTTACGCCGTGAGAATCGTGAGAGAATCGTGATCTTCATTCTAAGCAAAAAAAATTGTGATTCTCATTTTGGCCAGAATCGTGCAGCTCTAATTATATATATATATATACACAGTGGCCCAGATTCAGGTAGGGGCGCGTACTGATACGGCGGCGCAGCGTATCGTTTTTACGATACGCCTCCGTAAATTACTGGAGCTACGCTGCATTCACGAAGCATTTGCTCCGTAATTTGCGGCGGCGTATCGTAAAAGGGGCCGGCGTAAGCGCGCGTAATTTAAATGATCCCGTAGGGGGCGTGGATCATTTAAATTACGTACTGCGCATGCTCCGTCTGGAAAATTTCCCGACGTGCATTGCGGTAAATGACGTCGCAAGGACGTCATTGGCTTCGACGTGAACGTAAATGGCGTCCAGCGCCATTCACGAACGAGTTACGCAAACGACGCAAAATTTGAAAATCGCGACGCGGGAACGACGTCCATACTTATCATTGGCTGCGCCTCCTAATAGCAGGAGCAGCCTTACGGCGAACCCGACTTACGCAAACGACGTAAAAACCGAACGCAGGGCGCATGTAAGTTTGTGAATCGGCGTAAGTATGCAATTTGCATACTCTACGCTGAAAACTACCGGAGCGCCACCTAGCGGCCACCGTAAGTATGCACCCTAAGATACGACGGCGTAAGAGACTTATGCCAGTCGTATCTTAGGCTACAGTCGGCGTATCTAGCTTTCTGAATACAGAAAGTAGATACGCCGGCGCTACTTAGCAATTACGCTGCGTATCTATGGATACGCAGGCGTAATTGCTACCTGAATCTACCCAAGTATATGTAATCTTTCTATAAAATGCAGAGATGGGTGAGGGTATCACATATCTGGATTCCTTTCTTACAGCCTACAGCCATTGGTCGGCACTTAAAGACCCAGAATGGTCTCTTGAGCCCCCCTCCAGAAGATACCCTGAACAACAGCCAGGCCTCCCTTTACGAGATGCTCCAAGAAAAGGGTCGCTGGTGTGGGGTCAGTATGGACCAGTCTGCTTTGCTCCCCCTCCGCTTCAAAAACATCCGGGAGAAGACAGATGCCCACTTTGTAGAAGTCATTAAAGAGGACAGGTAATTGCAAGTATTTAGGTAACATTACAAAACATGAGCCAATGAGTTCTTTCAGAAAAGAATAGTCAAGCCGAATGTCCGGCTTCTGATAACCAGCATCCGATCAGTGCTGGCAGCCAATGGCTGTGGGTGCTGACCGGTGTGTTCTGGCAGGGGGAGGGAGGGGGTGGGCGTTAGTCCCCCTGTCAGAACACAATAGCTTAGCGGTGAGATCGCTGTACTAAGATCGCATAGTTAGTACAGCAAGCTCCTACCCAATATGCCTTGTTTTTTTTTCATTCAGGCCACTGGGTTAAATGGAAAAAAAAACTTTGTGTGTACCAGTCTTTAGTAGAGATACAGTGCCTTGAAAAAGTATTCATACCCCTTGAAATAGTCCACATTTTGTCATGTTACAACCAAAAAACTTAAATGTATTTTATTGGGATTTTATGTGATAGACCAACACAAAGTGGCACATAATTGTGAAGTGGAAGGAAATTGATAATTTTTTTTTTTTTACAAATAAATATGTGAAAAGTGTGGTGTGTATTTGTATTCAGCCCCCTTTACCCTGATAACTTTTGTGAAACCAATTACCTTCAGAAGTCACCTAATTAATAGAGTCCACCTGTGTTTAATTTAATCTCAGTATAAATACAGCTGTTCTGTGAAGACCTCAGAGGTTTGTTAGAGAACCTTAGTAAACCCACAGCCTCATGAAGCCCAAGCAACATACCAGACAGGTCAGGGATAAAGTTGTGGAGAAGTATAAAGCAGGGTTAGGTTTTAAAAAAATATCCCAAGCTTTGAACATCTCACAGAGCTCTGTTCAATTCATCATCTGAAAAATGAAAGAGTATGGCACAACTGCAAACCTACCAAGACATGGCCGTCCACCTAAACTGACAGGCCGGGCAAGGAGAGCATTAATTAGAGAATCAGCCAAGAGGCCCATGGTAACTCTGGAGGAGCTGCAGAGATCCACAGCTCAGGTGGGAGAATCTGTCCACAGGACAACTATTAGTCGTGCTCTCCACAAATCTGACCTTTATGGAAGAGTGGCAAGAAGAAAGCCATTGTTGAAAGAAAACCATAAGAAGTCCTGTTTGTAGTTTGTGAGAAGCCATGTGGGGGACACAGCAACCATGTGTAAGAAGGGGCTCTGGTCAAAATGTAACGTTTTGGGCTAAAAACAAAACACCATGTGTGATGGAAAACTAACGCTGCACATCACTCTGAACACACCATCCCCACTGTGAAACATGGTGGTGGCAGTATCATGTTGTGGAGATGCTTTTCTTCAGAAGGGACAGGAAAGCTGGATGGAGCCAAATACAGGGCAATCTTAGAAGAAAACCTATTAGACTCTGCAAAAGACTTGAGACTGGGGCGAAGGTTCACCTTCCAGCAGGACAACAACCCTAAACATACAGCCAGAGCTACAATGGAATGGTTTAGATCAAAGCATACTCATGTGTTAGAATGACCCAGTCAAAGTCCAGACCTAAATCCAATTGAGAATCTGTGGCAAGACTTGTAAATCGCTGTTTACAGACGCTCTCCATCCAATCTGACAGAGCTTGAGATATTTTGCAAAGAAGAATGGGCAAAAATGTCCCTCTCTAGATGTGCAAAGCTGGCAGAGACATCCCCAAAAAGACTTGCAGCTGTAATTGCAGTGAAAGGAGGTTCTACAAAGTATTGACTCCGGGGGGCGCCATACAAATGTACGCCACACTTTTCACATATTTATTTGTAAAAAAAATTGAAAACCATTTATCATTTTCCTTCCAGTAGGGGTTTGGAGGAGGACCAGAGGAGGGGTGGAGCTGCAGCAAAGGTGCGAGGGCCACATGAAATAGCCTGGAGGGCCGGATTCGGCCCGCGGGCCTTGTGTTTGACACCTGTGGGCTAGTATGTGGACTGATTATTATAAACATACATGGACATCATAGGAGAACACATAGGACTAATCAATATACATACTTTATATATGGACACTGGTCATTATACACATATGGGCATTGTAGGTGGTAGAAACTGGGTTGGTCAAATCTTCATAAGCTATAAAAGATATCAAAGCTTTCCTCGCTGACCTGTTCCTGTTTTCCAGCCTAATGAAAGATTACTTCTTCAAGCCGCCAATTAACCGCTTCAGCCTAAACTTTCAAGACAAGGAGCTGGAAATGTCATATCGAGCCAGCTACCAGGAGGAGGTAATAATCCGAAGCATTGTTACACATCATAATAGAGCAGCCATATATAGTCCATGATAGACAGTAATTATTCCGCTCAGTAGAGTCGGGCTCCAAACTGAATATAGTTTATCTGCACCAGACAGCCAACATCTGCTCAGCAAAGTGCAAACATGAAAAGGACGGTCTAATATAGAATTTATGGGACTGTATATTGCTGTAACGTTAAATCATTTATTGACGCAATAAAATGGTAATGGTAGCTTCCTCTGTCTCCAGAGCCCAGAGTACTCTCCATAGTAATAAATGGTGAATGCACGGCTCATGCCTTCTGGGAAGATTTTGACAGGCAACTGTGCAGCTTGCTTGTTCGGGAACAGGGCCTGCATTGACTGGCTTTTGTTTGCTTGGTGCTGCTCAAATGCAGGTCAGAAGAAGGTCAACAGCAGGTCATATGCATCTGTAAATTAATTCTGAATGATCTCATTGGCATCTCAAGCCCAAAGCCGGTTGACAGTGGCCCTTAGACTGGCAGAGGTGGCTAAGTGCAGGAAAAGGTACCATATAAGCAGTGGCAGTGCTTCCATAAGGGGCGCACGGGTGCCGCCCCCTCTCTCCTGCCACCCCTCTTTTAGGTGTCAAAGGTGAACAGTGAGCGTTATGCTGGGTGCTCGCAGTTCACTCAGCTGTGTGTTAGGAAAGCAAATGATGGGCACAGTAGCTGCGTTTGATGGCACGGTGGTGGCAATTTATGGGTACAGTGGCGGCGTTTGATGGGCACAGTAGATGCGTTTGATGGCACGGTGGCTGCAATTTAAGGGTACAGTGGCTGCATATGATGGGCACAGTGGCTGCGTTTGATGGGCACAGTGGCTGCGTTTGATGGGCACAGTGGCTGCATTTGATGGGCACAGTGGCTGTGTTTGATGGGCACAGTGGCTGCGTTTGATGGGCACAGTGGCTGCGTTTGATGGGTACAGTGGCTGTGTTTGATGGCACAGTGGTGGCAATTTATGGGTACAGTGGCGGCGTTTGATGGGCACAGTGGCTGCAATTGATGTGTTTTTTGTTTTTTTTTGCACCCCCCAAAAAAATTTGAGCACCAGCCGACACTGCATATAAGTTTAGTTTGGTGCACATTATTTGTAGCTAAAAAAAAGGGCCCTTGTGTAAGACAGATTAATCGTGTGCTTTTAAAAGTAGCGTACTGGTGTCAGTAAAACGGACTAAAAAGCATGAGGTCTCTCACCAAACTTCTACTAACACGACTGGTATTGAACTTCCCTTTACTAGTGCTGTGGTCAGGGCCGGATTTGCTCTCCCTGCCGCCCCAAGGCCAGGTTCCGCAATGCACCCCCTCCCCGCCAACCAAACCACCCCCCCCCCCCCCAAATCAACAGGGAATGGCAACCAGGTGGCAGGGGCGGCACGGTTAGTTCAAATGTTTTTTTTTTTTTTTTTTTTTTCCAGCTTGTCGTTTCCTTTTTTTTTTTTTTTGTATAATTTTTAATATTTTTTTTTATTCTTTACTTTTTAACCATTTTTTTTTCTTTACTTAACTTTATTGCTATTACACAGGAGAAAATCATTCCCTGTGTGATGGCAATTGGAGGTGAAAGGTTCTCTTTATTGACCCTGTCACCTCCAAAAACAGGAGTCCTAGCACTGTGCTAGAACTCCTGTCACAGCTGAGATGGGAAGAGCACAACTCACCCCTCTCACTGTGTACATCGACAGCAGGGACAGGAGACAGGGGACTCCATGCCGCTGCTGCCCCCTCTGCGCCCTGCCGCCCCAAGGCCTGGCCTCGGTGGCCTTGTGGGAAATCCAGGCCTGGCTGTGGTACGTCTTGTACGTGACCGCGTTCTCCGCGTTCGGAATTTTTGTGTATGCAATACAAGTTTGAGCCAACATCCATCGGAGAAAAAATCCACGGTTTTGTTTTCGGAATTTCCGGTCGTGTGTACGGGGCAATAGAGTCGCTGAGAGCTATAGGAAATTTAACTGACAACCTTTCCTTCATAACAGAAGTCCTAGTCTTAGGTGGACTGACTGTTTACCTGCTGGCCGACCAGCCGCCGCAGTTTTACGGCGGCAGGTCGGCTCTGCTGGGCGAGATCACGTAGATCTACGTCATCACTCCCAGCAGCAAAAAGGGGCACGCGCGCACCCCCCCGCTCGCTCCTGACTCGCGATCACCGCCGGGCACCCACGATCGCTCGTTACAGAGCGAGAACCGGGAGCTGTGTGTGTAAACACACAGCTCCCGGTCCTGTCAGGGGAGAAATGCCTGACCGTCTGTTCATACAATGTACAGTGATCAGTCATTTCCCCTAGTGAGTCCACCCCTCCCCCTACAGTTAGAACACACCCAGGGAACATACTTAACCCCTTCCCCGCCCCCTAGTGTTAACCCCTTCCCTGCCAGTGGCATTTGTATAGTAATCAATGCATTTTTATAGCACTGATCGCTATAAAAATGCCAATGGTCCCAAAAATGTGTCAAAAGTGTCCGAAGTGTCCGCCATAATGTCGCAGTACCGAAAAAAAAAACGCTGATCGCCGCCATTACTAGTAAAAAAAAAAAATATTAATAAAAATGCCATAAAACGACCCCCTATGTTGTAAACGCTATAACTTTTGCGCAAACCAATCAATAAACACTTATTGCGATTTTTTTTTACGAAAAATATGTAGAAGAATACGTATCGGCCTAAACTAAGGAAAAAATAGTTTTTTTTATATATTTTTGGGGGATATTTATTATGGTAAAAAGTAAAAAATATTCATTTTTTTCAAAATAGTCGCTCTATTTTTGTTTATAGCGCAAAAACTAAAAACCGCAGAGGTGATCAAATACCACCAAAAGAAAGCTCTATTTGTGGGAAAAATAGGACGCCAATTTTGTTTGGGAGCAACGTCACATGACCGCGCAATTGTCAGTTAAAGTTTCGCAGTGCCGAATTCGCAAAAAGTGCTCTGGTCTTCGACCAGCAATATGGTCCGGGGCTTAAGTGGTTAAATGATAGTAACACTGCTTCCTCTATCTGCAGGTGATGCGGATGGCTCCAGTAAAAACATTTGCCAGTGCCACGTTCAGCTCTTTGCTTGATGTCTTCTTGTGTTTCTTCATCTTCCTCCTCCTCTCCATTGCTTGTTTCCTGAAGCCACCTACAGTTCCTACATCCCCAACAACACTGGTGATCATCGTCCTTGTTGTCTGCGGCTTCTTGGGGTTTCTCTCCTTACTTGTCTCTATCAGGTGAGTAAATGAAACACCAGGGAAGGTATTGAAGCCAGAGACAGGCAACTAGCAAGAGGGAATTTTGTTTGGGATTGTACCATTGGAGACCTGAAATGTGATGGAAGAGGTATTTAATAGATATGTGCATTCGTTTTCGTTAGATTGCATTTTCGACCGAAAATCGTGTTTTTTCGTTATCGTTTTAACAAACGATAACGAAAGCGCAAGAAACGAAAACCGAAAGATCCGACATAAAAATGCTTTATTTTCGTTTTCGTTGCGGTAAAAATTCGATATAGAGAAAAGATTCGACATTATAGAGAAAAGATTTGACATCATAGAGAAAAGATTCGACATCATAGATCAAAAGATTCTTTTTTTTTCTTTTTCTTTTTTTTAAAGGTGTATTTTGTGCGTGTACTCGAGAGAGGAGCCGGACTGCAGGAGTTGGGAGTAGGCAGGCCTCCCCCAGAGGCAATCTGCCACCTTTCTCCATGCCCCGGGTGGCAATGGCAGGTGTGTGAGGGGGTCCTCCCACACAGCCCGCCCTACCTGCTCCGCTTTGAAGCCCAACGGGGCAGAGGGACTCCCTATAAGGGAGTGAGAGGATTTGCCCGCTCAACCAGCCCCGTTAGTCCTTCGCCTCTCTTTTTAGAGACCGCGTGGTCAAAGTGCGTGATGTTAACCCAATTTCGAGTGCGTGTAAGTGTGGTGGTTTTTGTGGGGGGTGGGCGTACTAAGCTCAGGCTTACCTCGCATAGCACACCCACCGGGAGCCGGGCTGAGACCACCAAACTCAATTCACATGTAGCTGAGACCGGGATCCGAACCCCTAGCTGCAGAGGTGAATGGCTTGTCAGCGCAGTGCCAATCGCGTTGAGCCACCGCAGCTCCATAGAGAAAAGATTCAACATCATAGAGAAAAGATTTGACATCATAGAGAAAAGATTCGACATCATAGAGAAAAGATTCGACATCATAGAGAAAAGATTCGACACTATAGAAATAATAGATTCGACATTACAGAGAATAGATTTCGATTTATGAGAAAATAGATTCGACATTATAGAGAATAGATTCGACATTATTACTAGTCATACAACATTAGAATTCTTGTAGGCTGAATATTCGAACGGAAATGTACGATTCGACATAAAGTTTCGACGTTCCGTCGAATATTCTTTTGACCATTCGACAGAAACCAAGTATTATTGGATTTTCGGACGAAAGCTATTCCCCAACGAAAAACGAAATAAATCAAAACGATTTTCGGGAGTAACTAAATAAATTTATTTTCCAAACGAAAACGAAACAAAATATTCCAGTCTGCACATGTCTAGTATTTAAGAAGACGATGGTCTATATTTCGGAGCCCCAAATACCTTAAAGTGAAGCTATGTTTTGCTAATGCGGAGCAAAGCCACATGTTTAGTTCAGGGGTCTTCAAATTTTCTAAACAAAGCGCCGGTTTACAGTCCTTCAGACTTCAGGAGGGCCAGATCTTGGCCAGCGGGAGTGGAATTTCAGTATCAGTAGGGGTAAACATCACCACTTTGGTATTATGTTAGAGGGAAATTGCCCCGTCAATGGTATGATAAGGAGAAATAGTGCCCTATTATTAGTGTCAGTGGGAGAAATAGTGCTCCATTGTTGGTGTTCGATGGCAGAATAGCGTCTTGAATCAGTGGGAGGAGAAGTACCCCATAAATAAAAGCAAGCAAAGGGCCGCATTCGGGCCCCGGGGCCGCAGTTCGGAGACCCCCTTTTAGTTGATGTTGCTCCCCCCCTCCCCAGCTGCTTATATAAATTTTTCCTTTGCTCTGCCTTGTGTGCCTGATGGAGCAAAGAGATGTACCCAATACTGCCTGGTATGGGGGACATGTAACCCCTTCCTTACATGTGACAGCACTGGGTACCCGAGTGGCCAATTGCCAGTGACTTTAAAGCGGAGTTCCAACCACAATTAGCATTTTTTAAATGTATGTCCTTTCATCCTGCGTTTTTATAATATAAATCTGGTCACTTACTATTTTACAATCCGCCGCCGATCCGCATAGATATTCAAAAAAGATAGTTTATAAAACTATATCTACACCGTTGTCATTTTGCTTGTGGGCATTGTGAAGCCTACAGGCACTTAGGGCCAGATTCACAAAAGATTCACCAAAGGGATACGACGTATCAGCAGTATCTGCTGATACGCCGTCGTATCCCTGTTTCTATCTATGCGACTGATTCATAGAATCAGTTACGCATAGATATCCCTAAGATCCGACAGGTGTAATAGTTTTACACTGTCGGATCTTAGGATGCAATACCGCGGCCGCCGCTGGGGGGAGTTCGCGTCGTAAACCAGCGTCGGGTATGCAAAATAGCAGTTACGGCGATCCACGAAACGTTTTCCCGTCGTTACGTTGCCGCAAGTGTTAGTTTGCCGTCGCAAAGATAGGGCACCTTTTACAAAGTGGAAAATTACTCCACCATGTAAAAGTATACCCGTCTTTCCCGCGTCGCTTTTGAATTTTTTTTTGAATTTTTTTTTTCCCGGCGCAAGTCTTTTTTTCACGTCGCGATTCACAAAACGTCGGCGCGTCGTAATTTCGCGCAAAGCACGTCGGGAAATTTGCGTCGGGAGCATGCGCAGTACGTCCGGCGTGGGAGCGCGCCTAATTTAAATGGTACCCGCCCCATTTGAATTGGCCCGCCTTGCGCCGGACGGATTTAGGATACACCGCCGCAAATTTCCAGGTAAGTGCTTTGTGGATCGGGCACTTACACAGAAAATTTGCGGCGGTGTAACCTAAATCGGTTACGTTACGCTGCGCCCGGGCTACGTGAATCTGGCCCTGTCTTCCTGGAAGTCTTGGATGGGGAGTGATAATTGGACAGCACACTGCATCCTGGGAAATGATGACACACATTTCCCAGGAGCATTAGAGGGAGAGGATGTCAGAATCCTAGGTGGTTTCAAAGGCAGATTTCGTGGGACCGCATAGCAACATGCATTTCCAGATGAGTAAAAAAAAAATATTCTTTTTTTTTTTCTTTTTTAGTCGTAAGCTACAGTTTAAAGCAAAATTGTTTTTTTGATGGAACCTCCACTTTAAGTGCAGGTGAGGTTAGGAAAGCAATAGACATGACCCAACCAGACCAACATTGAACACACATGGGGCTTTTTCTCTAAATTCTGCCTGCTGGGTAAACATGGCAGCAGGGGAGTGAATGAAAGGGAACTCATAGCTGACAGTGGGTGAGCAATTCAATGAATCGATTGCTTTGCCCCACATAGGCAAAGCACATGTTCACTTTAAACAGAATCCCCTGAGAAGCAGATCCTTCCTCTAGGTCTGTGACTGTGATGAATGATAAAGGTGACAACCCCGGGACTTGAATCTTCAGAAACAACTCAACAAAGACAGCTTTTCGTTCTTATAAGTTCCTTTCAACAACTACCTTTCAATAGTGGCAACTTTATTGACATTTCTGTCCGTGTTCACTTTCCAGGATGGCCTTCTATCTGGAGGACATGTTCCTGTGTACCCGGCGTTTCCTGGAAGTGATCTCTGGGTGGCTTCCTCGTCATCTCATCGGCACTGTTCTGGTTTCTTTGCCCGCCACGGTCGTCTTCTCCAACCTAACTGCTGATTTCTACAACAAAATACGCGTAAGAATGTTATTATAAGGGTAGGCTGCTTGGTTATAGGGAACCCGCCATAGGAGATTTTAAAGGAAGACTATAAATGACATTTTTAGATTTGTAATTATTTCTTGATCATTTAAATTGTATTTTATTATTTCGCTTTATTATTGATAAAAAAATATATATTTATTATGGTAAAAATGGTGGTGCTGCGCTGTATGATTACTGGTGATAATGACAAATAGAAAATCTTCAATATAAAGTGCAAATAACAATCAATGGTCCGGATTCAGATAGATTCAGATAATTTTGGGCGCAAGTTCCGTATTCAGAAAGGACTTGCGCCCTTAGTTACGGCGGCGTAACGTATCTCGTCCGGCGTAAGCCCGCCTAATTCAAATAATTCATATAGGCAGTTACGCCTGAATTTGGCAAAGATACGACCGACGTAAGTCTCTTACGCCGTCGTATCTTGGGTGCATATTTACGCTGGCCGCTAGTGGCACTTCCGTAGATTTACACTTCGAATATGCAAATGACCTAGATACGCCGATTCAGAAACGTACTTGCGCCCGTTGGATTTAGCTACGCCGTTTACGTAAGGCGTCGGTCCGGCGTAACTTTACCCCTCATAAAGCAGGGGTAAGTCATGTTAAGGTATCGACGTCGGAAACGTTGGAACAGCGCCGTATTTTACGTCGTTTGCGTAAGTCGTAGGTGAATGGGGCTGGGCGTATGTTACGTTCACGTCGACAAAGCCTTGAGCCGACGTATCTTGGGGAGTATTTGCGACCTGACTCTGAGCATGCGCGCGCATGCGCCGTTCGATCGGCCATGCATTTACATGGGGTCACGCTTCATTACAATACAACACGCCCACTGCCTTGCTACTTTGAATTACGCGGGCTTATGCCGGCCCATTTACGATACGCCAACGTAACTTTGGGAGCAAGTGCTTTCTGAATGCAGTACTTGCCTCTCAATGTTACGGTGGCATAGCGCATAGGAGATGCGTTACGCCCGCTCAAAGATACGACAATGTATCTGAATTGCGGCCTCTAACTTTTGCGCAAAAATATGTAGAAGAATACATATCGGCCTAAACTGAGATAAAATTTGCGTTTAAAAAAAAAAAAAAACGGGGATATTTATTATAGCAAAAAGTACAATTTTATTTTTATTTTTTCAAAATTGTCGCTCTTTTTTTGTTTATAGCGCAAAAAAATAAAAACCGCAGAGGTGATCAAATACCACCAAACGAAAGCTCTATTTGTGGGAAAAAAAGGACGTTAATTTTGTTTGGGAGCCACTTCGCACGACCGCGCCAGTGTTAAAAATAAATGTGAAAGAGAAAACTTTAGAATAGGTGCAAGTATTTAAATTCTCTACAATGAAGAATTTGTATCTAAAAATGGCAACCCCTTCCCAATAATCATGTTGCTAAGGATTTTTTTTATATGAGTGCTGGGGAAATATTGGTCTTTTGGGGCCTATTTACCCCAATACATGTGTTTTTTTGCTTCCCATTGAGGTGCATTTCGCATTTAAAAGGAAAATGTAACTGCCTATTTTTTATCCAGCACTTTACAAGGCAATGCATGTTAGGTGTTCAGTACAGCCTACCTGGCAGCCCCCCCCCCCCCCCAATATATCAAGACCATATTTTCACAAAAAAAATACACAAAAATCATTAATAGCTGATACAAACATAACAGAGAACCTGTGTGAATTAGCCCTTTTTTATTTGTGTTTTACAATAAAAAAAAATGTAATTCACAGTGACAGGGGTGCACACAGGGGGGTGGGGCAGAACAGGAAGGGGAATCAGTGATCAGTGTCAGGGAAGCAATTACAGGAATGATGTCCTGTGTCTGTGTTTCTCCCTGCAGCAGCTGAAAGTCGGAAGGAGGGGGAAAAAACTGGCTTTCAGCTGCTGCAGAGGGCATCAGGGCACAGGACATCCTTCTGTAACTGCCCCTCCGTCAAACCACACTTATTCCTCCTGCTGTTTGGGCCTCCCTGTGTGCCCGGGCCCCCTACAGGAGGACTGGTGGTCCCCCCCTATCAGCGGCCCTGCATGCATGTTGGAAAAGGCCACGCACCCCAATGCATATACCTAGAGCGTTGTCTTACTATGTGTTAAAAAGCAGTACTGTACAGGTGGCCCCTGAAAGCAATAGGACCACAGTAATGCTAGAGTTAGTATTATGTATGTAATTTTATTAAAATAATAAAAAAAAAAAAATTCCCTGAAAGGATGAAACAGTCACTACCTGCGACAGCTTTAGTTACAATGGGCAATCCAGCTTTTGTTCCTTGTAGTACCGGCTGTGTTAGTATTGCCCCCTGGTGGTGACCAATTGTCTCTGCTCCTTACAGTACACCATGTTCCTGTGCTCTGCTCTGCTGATCCCTCTAGTTCAGTACTGTAACTTCTGCCAGCTGAGCTCCTGGCTGAGATCCTCTCTTGCTACGGTGACTGGAGCCGCTCTGTTGATTCTGCTGTATGTGCCGCTGTTTCCAACAGGGTAAGTGAGGGCAGTTTAGTAAAAGGAAGGTGGGGCAATGACAGCATTCCATGATTAACACTGTTTTTTTATATTACTTTCTAGACCCGTAGTACTAGAAGAGTCCAATACTGCAACAAACTACAGGTAACAAGACATAACGGCTTTAACATTTGAGTCCCCAGGCCTTTTTCCAATTTAACCCCCTTGAGTCCCAGATTGTTTTTTTGTTTTTTTGTTTTTTTTGGCAATGTCTTGGTTCACCACATTATAGTTTTTGTAGCCTACCCTAACTTACTATATATTGTTTTTTTTATTTAATTTTTTTTTCATTTTTGGCAATGTCTTGGTTCACCATATTATAGTTTTTGTAGCCTACCCTAACTTACTATATATTGTTTTTTTTTTTTTTTTTTTCATTTTTGGCAATGTCTTGGTTAACCATATTATAGTTTTTGTAGCCTACCCTAACTTACTATATATTGATACAAAAAAATGGGGGGGGGGGGGTCGACAGTCAGATAGCAAATTTTCAAGATATATTTTTATTTTCTTGACGTAAAAGAAAACTGCTGGCAGAGCTTTCTTGTCGAGTACACCGAGCGTGTGTACGAGGCTTTGAGGTTTCTCGTCAAGAAAAATGCCCAGAATCTCGACGAGAAAAATAGAGAACCTGCTCTCTATTTTCTCATTGTGATTCTCGGCAGTGTTTTCCTGCCGAGAAACTCGAGCGTCTGTCACCGTGGAAACCCGCGCATGCTCGAAATGACTTTGACGCATGCGCTGTAACTTCCAAGGCATAGGTAGGGTGTAGCAAGATGGCGGCGACGCCATCGAATTTGACAAGCGCATGCTCGTTGTAGTCGATGACGTCACCACGTTCGAGCCATTCAAAAGAACGGCAGTTCTTTTGAATGGAGTGTCTGTACACTCGGCCGGCAAGAGATTCTTCCCATGAATCTCGTCAATAAAAACAACGTTTTTTTCCTGACAAGATTCTGGGCCGTGTGTACAGGGCTTTAGTCTCCCAGTAGCTTGGCGAGAGGCTGGGCCAGCTGCCTATCCAGGCTTCTGGGTGGACCCCGACTGTAATGTCAGAATCGATCCAGCGCCTTGGTCAGCTGAGTAACGTCGGCCGACTGTGGACTTTAGCCCCCTGTGGGCTAAAAACGAGTCACAGGAGTGCAGAACAAGCTGCACTCCTGTGATCCATAGGAAAAGTATAGTCAAAATAGCTTTGTCCATACTTCTCCTTTTAATCTGCTCCCAATTACGGTAAATGAATATGTTGTTTGGGAGACTTCTACATATTTGAGAGCGGTGTCAATGCACAATTCCTGCGTCTGGATCCGGTAGAAAAGTGTGCTTAGAGAATCATTCATATCAGCTCTTGTTGCAAAAAGACTTTGGCCCGGATTCACGTAGAATCACGTATCTTTGTGCGGGCGTAACGTATCCTATTTACGTTACGCCTCCGCAAGTGCCGTATTCTCAAACCAAAGTTGCGGCGGCGTAGCGTAAAAAGGCCGGCGTAAGCCCGCCTAATTCAAATGTGGTAGACGTGGGCGTGTGTTATGTAAATTTTATGTGACCCCACGTAAATTACGCTTTTTACGAACGGCGCATGCGCCGTCTGTGAAAGTATCCCAGTGCGCATGCTCCAAATTAACCCGCAAGAAGCCAATGCTTTCGACGTGAACGTAAATGACGCCCAGCCCTATTCGCGAACGACGTGAAAAATTTGACGCTGGCCCGACGTCCATACTTAAAGCGGAGTTCCACCCAAATTTGGAACTTCCGCTTATCCCACTCCTCACCCCCTTACATGCCACATCTGGCATGTCATTTTTTGGGGGGGGGAGTGGGGGCTTCAGGAGGAGTGGGACTTCCTGTCCCACTTCCTCCTTCTGGGTAGATGATTAAGCCTAATCGCCTAGGCGATTAAGCTTAATCACCTACAGGAAGGGGTTGCTGTAGGCGATCGCCCAGGACACGTGACAGGTCCTCGGCGATCGCCTGTCCAATCAGACGGCGCCTCGCCGCTCGCGCATGCGCAGTGCCGCTCGCGCATGCGCAGTGGGTGCCCGGCCGTGAAGCTGAAAGCTGTCACGGCCGGGTGCCCACACTGAGCATGAAGAAGCCGGCCGGCGAGGAGCGTAGCACCGTCCAGCACTTCGCTGGAGCCGTGGAGCAGGTAAGTGTCGGTTTATTAAAAGCCAGCAGCTACACTTTTTGTAGCTGCTGACTTTTAATAAACTTACAAAATGGGTGGAAAACCCCTATAACATTGGTACGCCTCATGTACGCCTCATATAGCAGGGGTAACTTTACGCCGGGAAAAGCCTAACGTAAACGGCGTATCTGTACTGCGTCGGCCGGGCGTACGTTCGTGAATTGGCGTATCTAGCTGATTTACATATTTCTAGGCGTAAATCAGCATACACGCCCCTAGCGGCCAGCGTAAATATGCAGTTAAGATACGACGGCGTAAGAGACTTACGCCGGTCGGATCTAATACAAATCTATGCGTAACTGATTCTAAGAATCAGGCGCAAAGATACGACGGGTCGGACTCAGAGTTACGACGGTGTATCTGGAGATACGCCGGCGTAACTCGTACGTGAATCCGAGCCTTTCATTCTAATCTCCTTGTTATAGTGATATAGCCACACATACGTAGGGTCAATTTATTCAGAAGACAGTTAACCTTCCAGTTACTTTATAAATTGTGGGAATAATGTGGAACGCACTGGGAAATCCTATTCATAATAGAAAAATGTACTCATTCCATGCATATAGAGTCCCTAGTGGGAAGTTAATTAGGAGGCATTAGTGGTAACCATTACACCAAAGTGTTATCGCTATTATCAATGGCAGACGCAGGAAAAATTGTAAATACTCTTGTGTTTAAAAGCTTTTTATTTTTTTTTTCATTTGTAGCTCTTCCTCTCCTCCTCCTGACATTCTGAATCCTGACAGTCCAAGCACCTGCCTACTTGGACCAGAACTTGCTGTAGCTTATTTTCTGCTCCTCCTTCTCGTGTGGTTCCTGAATCGAGAGTTTGAGGTCAGTTACCGCCTTCACTACCATGGTGACGTGGAGGCAGACCTTCACCGTACTAAGATCCAGAGCATGAGGGATCAAGCAGATTGGCTTCTACGCAACATCATCCCTTATCACGTAGCTGAGCAGCTGAAGGTGTCCCAAAGCTACTCCAAGAACCACGATGATGCTGGTGTCATATTCGCCAGCATAGTCAACTTTAGCGAATTTTATGAAGAAAATTATGAAGGCGGTAAGGAGTGTTACAGGGTTTTAAATGAGCTCATTGGAGACTTCGATGAGCTTCTTAGCAAGCCTCATTATTCGTGCATTGAGAAGATCAAGACCATTGGCGCTACATATATGGCCGCCTCGGGACTTAACCCATCTCAGTGCCAGGACAGCAGCCAGCCTCACCGCCACCTGCAGACATTGTTTGAATTTGCCAAGGAAATGATGGGCGTGGTGGATGATTTCAACAACAACATGCTGTGGTTTAACTTCAAGCTCCGCATTGGGTTTAACCACGGTCCACTGACGGCAGGTGTGATTGGGACAACCAAGCTACTGTATGACATCTGGGGGGACACAGTGAACATTGCCAGCAGAATGGACACAACAGGAGTGGAATGTCGCATCCAGGCAAGTGAGGAAAGCTATAGGGTGTTAGTGAAAATGGGCTATGACTTTGATTACCGAGGGACCGTCAATGTCAAGGGAAAAGGACAGATGAAAACCTATCTTTTTCCAAAGTGTACAGACAATGGAGGCCTAGTGCCCCACCACCAGTTATCAATCTCTCCTGATATCCGGGTACAGGTGGATGGCAGCATCGGCCGTTCCCCCACAGATGAAATAAGTAGCCTGGTGACAGGAGGGAAAGGGGCAGCAGAGTCTGGCAGCGGGGAAACGGCACGTAAGCGGGAGAAGTCTGAGGACAGGGGTCGCGATGGAGGAGCACGGTGAGATTGGTGGTGAAGAGAAGGACCAGATAGTTTGTGGGGCCACCAAGAAAGTAAGAGGCTGGCAGCCCAGCTGAGCATCCCCGCTCTTCACTGTGCCAGCTCATGGACTTATTCATTGTGTTCCAAGAGCCACCGCATCATTCCACAACTCAGTCTTATGGTGGTGTGACCTGATGGATATCTATAGACACGGCTCCTAATTCTCCTAGACACATGTTGGTGGGCTTCTGATCTGAGTCATTTCTACATCATATTCTTCTTATAATAAGTGGTGACATCACCATGACTTAACTCTACACACATGAAGAAAGTTGGGGCTCCACATACGCTCACTGTATTGGGACAACTCTCTAAGCTGTGCTTAGTAGCCAAGGCTGGCTCAAAAATTTCCAGAGTGACAGTAAGGGCAAATGTCCAGATCCATCGGGGGTGCAACTTGCAATCCGACGTTTGGTGGTAGAGTTGGGTCTCTTGGCACCTTCTTTCGTGCAATGTATAAACACTCTAAAGCGAAGGCATGCCATCTCCTCCATCTAGATTACCTCTGGAGGGCTACACAGACACTGGATAGACCATGTATTAGTGAGAAGGGCATTCTCTCACCCCCATCTCATGCCTCCTCCTCTATCAACCTTCGTCAGCCATACTGAGGATTGAACTAAGTGCCTTCCGCTCTCTGGATATTGCCCATCCAGATGAGATGACAGTGACACCTTGCCGCAATTCTCGCTAATACTTGCCAAAAGCATGTGCCGCACTGGACTGCTGCCCACCCATGACAAACAGCACGGTGGGGTATTTTTATGAATGGGGGAAAGAGGTAGTGAATTATCTCATTTTTATGTAACCGTGAACCCACCATCCATGCACCACGGAAGCAACCATTTTGTAGGCGGAACCCACATTCAGCCTGTCATTTCCCACTTTGCGCCTTGTGCCTTTGTGATGTCACAGCTTCCTTAATATTGACTCGCTTCACTAAATGGCTGCTTTGGCTCAAGGTGCATGGGTTACAAGTTCACTTTAAGACAAAGCGATTGTATTGTGTTTTCAGTAACACTTTAGCTGCCTACCAGTTCCCATTAGGCGTGTCGCCTCCTACAGGCTGAAAGTAGAACTTCAAAGGTATGTTAAACAAAAAAAAAAATTATATGGTCTTCTTGTGTATGGCCCAGTATTCCTTAAGGTCTTTGAGATACATTTTAACCTCTGTGTTTGCCATAGCAGAACAATATAATAAGGTACCTCTTTTCCGAAAAAGTTATTTTTGTCAAGCGTGATCAAGCAACTGTTAAAAGGGGAAGTATCAGGTTTTTTTTCTTCTGAAATCCATACAAATATATATATATATATATATATATATATATATATATATATATATATATATACAAGGCACAAACATATCGGCCTTTGCAGTGTGGTAACCTGGTTTCAACTCTTGACCAAAGAGATCAAAAAAGTGATAAAAATAAAAAAATGCAATTATTAAACAGAATGCCAAAGTGCAGACTTAGAAAACAACTGATATTTCCCCTTTAATAACGGTATGCATAAAAATGGAAAGATAAGAAGGAATACATAAAATGTATTATTGTGACAGCTGAAGGGAATAAAATTCCCCACGTGTGTATGTATTTAAGTTGGTTTAGTGTATGTGTGCAGTATCCCTTGAACTGCAAAAAAAAAAAAAAAAGATACCTGTGTACATACTTAAACATATGGAGCCAAATTTACATTTTAGGTAAAAGGAACATATAAATAGGGGTGATAATCATCCAAGTGGGTGTGTTTTTATTAAAGTGTAGGATTGAAGTTAGCTGCAACGTAGGCATTCTTTTTTTGAGCAGAATAGATTGACTTGGCAATTTACCAATTTAGCCCGTTGCGAAAAAGTGCTACTGTGGTTCATGACATCCCGGAGGAGAGGGGTTCTGTTAGTTTTTTTTTTCTTTTAAATATTAAAGTAGATCTAAAACCTATTTGGATGATTTCTTAAATAGCAATAAACAATCGCCTTGTTTTTTTTTTTGTTTTTCATAAAATACAATTTTCACCTCCTTTCATCTTTGCATGTCAGTGCTGCTGATGATCTTCAGCCTCTTCCAGTGTACATGCATTCACTCCATCCTCAGCTGCCCATCATTGCTTTGAAATGACTTCCTGATTGTGACAACAGGGGCCCATGTCTACACAAAAGTCACTGCACGACTGTCGAATCATTCTTAAAGGGGTTTTCCACCCATTTTTTACGTTTATTAAAAGTCAGCAGCTACAAAAAGTGTAGCTGCTGGCTTTTAATAAACAGACACTTACCTGCTCCACGGCTCCAGCGACGCGCCGGCCGGGGCTCCGCTCCTCGCCCCCCCTCGCCGGCGTCTTCATTCTCAGTGTGGGCACCCGGCAGTGACAGCTTTCGGCTTCACGGCCGGGCTCCCACTGCGCATGTGCGAGCGGCACGGCGCCGTCCGATTGGACAGGCGCTCGCCTACAGGGAGGGGCTGTGAAAAGGCGATTAAGCTAATCGCCTTTCCAGCCCCTCGGCGGAAGGAGGAAGTGGGACAGGAAGTCCCCTTCTCCTGAAGCCCCCACTCCCCCCCAAAAAAATGACACGCCAAATGTGGCATGTAAGGGGGCGAGGAGTGGGTTAGGCGGAAGTTCCATTTTTAGGTGGAACTCCGCTTTAAAGGGGTTGTTTTTTTTTTTTTTTCCTAAATAGCTTCCTTTACCTTAGTGCAGTCCTCCTTCACTTACCTCATCCTTCCATTTTGCTTTTAAATGTCCTTATTTCTTCTGAGAAATCCTCACTTCCTGTTCTTCTGACTGTAACTCCACACAGTAATGCGAGGCTTTCTCCCTGGTGTGGAGTGTCGTGCTCGCCCTCTCCCTTGGACTATAGGAGAGTCAGGACGCCCACTAACACACAGCTCCTTTCTCTATCTGCAACGTAGAGAGCATGACACTCCACACCAGGGGAGAAAGCCTCGCATTACTGTGTGGAGTTACAGACAGAAAAACAGGAAGTGAGGATTTCTCAGAAGAAATAAGGACATTTAAAAGCAAAATCGAAGGATGAGGTAAGTAAAGGAGGACTGCACTAAGGGAAAATAAGCTATTTAGGAAAAAAATGTGTACCTTTACAACCCCTTTAACCACTTTAACCCCGGACCATTTTGCTGGGACACTTTTTGCGATTCGGCACTGCGTTGCTTTAACTGACAATTGGCTCCCAAACAAAGTGGCTCCCAAACAAAATTGGTGTCCTTTTTTTTCCCACAAATAGAACTTTCTTTTGGTGGTATTTGATCACCTCTTTGGTTGTTTTTTTTTTGCGCTATAAACAAAAAAATAGCGACAATTTTGAAAAAAAAAATATTTTTTACTTTTTGCTGTAATAAATATCCCCCAAAAATATATAAAAAAACTATTTTTTTCCTCAGTTTAGGCCGATACGTATTCTTCTACATATTTTTCGTAAAAAAAAATCACAATAAGCGTTTATTAATTGGTTTGCGCAAAAGTTATAGCGTCTACAATATAGGGGATAGTTTTATGGCATTTTTATTAATATTTTTTTTTTTACTAGTAATGGCGGCAATCACTGTTTTTTATCGGTACTGCGACCTTATGGCAGACACTTTTGACACATTTTTGGGACCATTGGCATTTTTATAGCGATCAGTGCTATAAAAATGCATTAATTACTGTAAAAATGTCACTGGCAGGGAAGGGGTTAACAATAGGGGGCGAGGAAGGGGTTAATTATGTTCCCTAGGTGTGTTCTAGCTGAAGGGGGGGTGGGACTGACTAGGGGAAATGACAGATCGCTGTTCATACATTGTATGAACAGACAATCAGTAATTTCTCCCCCTGACAGGACCGGGAGCTGTGTGTTTACACACACAGCTCCCGGTTCACGCTCTGTAACGAGCGATCGCGGGTGCCCGGCGGTGATCGCGCCCGCCAGGCACGCGCGCGCCCCTAGTGGCTGAAATGCGAAATCACGTAATATTACCGAGCCGACCTGCCGCCACGGCTGGTCGGCAAGCAGTTAAAAGCCAACCAAAAAAAGGGGAGCTGCGGTGGCTCAACGCGATTGGCACTGCGCTGACAAGCCATTCACCTCTGCAGCTAGAGGTTCAGATCCCGGTCTCAGCTACACGTGAATTGAGTTTGGTGGTCTCAGCCCGGCTCCCGGTGGGTGTGCTATGCGAGGTAAGCTTGCGCTTAGTACGCCCACCCCCCTCCCACAAAAACCACCACACTTACACGCACTCGAAATTGGGTTAACATCACGCACTTTGACCACGCGGTCTCTAAAAAGAGAGGCGAAGGACTAACGGGGCTGGTTGAGCGGGCAAATCCTCTCACTCCCTTATAGCGAGTCCCTCTGCCCCGTTGGGCTTCAAAGCGGAGCAGGTAGGTCGGGCTGTGTGGAAGGACCCCCTCACACACCCACCATTGCCACCCGGGGCATGGAGAAAGGTGGCAGATTGCCTCTGGGGGAGGCCTGCCTACTCCCAACTCCTACAGTCCGGCTCCTCTCTCGAGTACACGCACAAAATACACTTAAAAAAAAAAAAGGCCAACCAAAATACAACAATGTAAGTAAGGGGATACCTCCTGTATCATCAGCTCCATCTGGTGGCCAAAATACAGTATAGTTCTCTCATTGAGGCATTTCATAAAACTCCATTAGATGGAGCTAACGATTCGGGCATTACATGCCTCTGACATTCGTACAACTATTTTTTTATAAATAGGCCCCCAATGTGTACTGGCAAGGCCACTTGTAGTCTAGCAGTAGAGCACATGACCGGTGACAAAACAGAAGCACACGTATGAGACAGTTGTCACCACATAACAGGAAGTACATGAACAAGGACCTGCATGGCAGGATCACTTCATTTTATTTGTAATAAAAGTTGCTTGATAAAGATTGAAAGCAATCTTTGAAATTACAGGAACATTTTAAAGGTTATAGGAGTTTTAATGATTGGATTTAGATCTATTTTAATTTACAAAATGGCTGCCGGTACAGTGTTCACTAAATACAATGATGGAAGACATGAAGCATAAAAAAACGTATTTTGCCAGGAGCATATCTGTAAGTTTTGGTTAGCTGGCCTAACAGATTGAAGGTATTCCTTAGTGTGTTCAGAGTAGGCCTGATCACGCATCATGGAGGAAAACCGGGGGAACGCCATGTGGATGTGAAACAGTGTAACTCCCTGGCTATGCCTAAAGGTAGGTGATGATGGGTCACATTGGTGGATTCAAGAAAAATGGAAGCAGGGTGCTCTAAAACGTGCGTCTTCCTTTTTTAAACATCCCAAACCAAGACACGTTATACTTTCACAAATAGTCCCTAGGTGATCGCCAACCGCGACTGTGTTGATAAGTTCTGCACCTTTTATAGGCTACAAAATAACGCATTTTTTATTTCGGATTCTGCGCGTTCGTTACCGTTTTGTTAAAACGAACACGAAAATCCCTGAAATTCAGACGAGAATGCATTCGGACGATAAATGCACATGTCTACTGCTTAAAGCGGAGGTTCACCCTAAAAAAACATCTATATACCATTACATCCAGCATACTTCCGACATCTACAGTATGCTGGTATTTTTTATTTTTTTTTCGCTGTACATACCGTCTTATAGTTCTTTTTCACCCGGCTTCCGGGTTCTTACTCCCGTGGGGAATAGGCGTTCCTATGAAGAGGCGTAGATGATTGACGTGCGGATAAGGAGCGTCACGCATTCCGAAAATAGCCAAACTGGGACTCGGCTTTATACAGGGCCTGCGCACAGACTAGGAGCTGTGTAGAGCTGACTGCGCAGGCGCCGTATATAGCCGAGTCCCAGTTCGGCTATTTTCGGAACGCGTGACATGCCTTATCCGCACATCAATCATCTACGCCTCTTCATAGGAACGCCTACTCCCGGCGGTAGTGAGAACCCGAAAGCCGGGTGAAAAAGAATTATGAAGACGGTATGTACAGCGAAAAAGAAAAAAAATACCAGCATACTGTACATGTCGGAAGTATGCTGGGTGTAATGGAATATAATTGTTTTAGGGTGAACCTCCGCTTTAACCACCTCTGAGGGTTGCTTTAGAGATGGGTGGTAAAGTCCACCTCCCAGGTAAAAGGGCCCTAAAGGACACAGTAGAAATGTGGATCCAAACACTAGGCTCTGCAGAATAGCACTGATTAGAAACTTGGGTAGCAAAAAAGGCAACTATGACCTCCGTTCTTTACAGGGGACGCTCTGCTTTTCACTATTATATTATATTATATACTATTAGAGAGAACCAGTCACTCAATGGCTTCTCCATGCTGACAGCTCCAACTCTACAGGCACCAAGAAAGAGAGAGTGCGGCCAAGTAGCTGCAGATAAATAAAGAAATTAAAGCTGATATTTTTTCATAATCAATACTCTATATTTATAGAATATGGCCCAGATTCACAGAGAGCAAGGCGCACATTACGCCGCCGTAGAGCAAACACTGTACGCTACGCCAACGCAGCGCAGAGAGGCAAGCATTGCATTCAGCAAGCCAGTGCTCCCAACGCTGCGCCAGCGTGGCGTGGGTTTCGAAGGCGCACGTTGGCGTAGGTGGAAGTGGGCGTGAACCCATGCAAATGAGGCGTGACCCCATGCAAATGATGGGCCGAGCGCCAGACAGGTACGTATCACGAACTGCGCATGCGCCATGACGTGGACGCATGCACAGCACCCCCCTGCGCCTGCTCACAACCACGCCGGCACAACTGCCTAAGCTACTCCGGATCACTGCGTACGCCCACTTAGGTGGAAGTGGGCGTGAACCCATGCAAATGAGGCGTGACCCCATGCAAATGATGTGCCGAGCGCCAGATAGGAACGTATCACGAACTGCGCATTCGCCGTGACGTAGACGCATGCACAGCACCCCCCTGCACCTGCTGATCACCACGCCGGCACAACTGCCTAAGCTACGCCGGACCACTGCGTACGCTGTGAACATAATGTACGCCCAGCCATACACACGTCCAACCCACAATACGCCGGCTTGTGTTCCCTGGTGCAGACCTGTGCATGTCTGTTGCCGGGTTGCACCTCATTTATGGGGAATAACTTTACGCCGGACGTACAACTTCTGCGCATCTCGCGTAGCATGCGCCGGGCGCACGCACATTTGTGAATCGCCGTATTTGCCTCATTTGCATGTTTGAATGGCTAATCAATGGGAGCAGCCCCATGCGTCCAGCCTAAATTTGCGCCCACCCTACGCCGGCGTGTGCAAGCTACGTCGGCGGGGTGTAGCCTGTTTTTGGACGCGTGTTGGTTTGTGGGTCTGGCGCACACATACGCCGGCGCACATTTGCACTTACGTCGGCGCAACATGCTATACGTCGGCGTAAGTGCTTTGTGAATCTGGGCCTATATCAACACAATGGGGTTGATTTTGCTAAAACTGTAGAGTTCAAAATCTGGTGCAGCTGTGCATAGAAACCAATTAGCTACCAAGTTTTTTTTGTTGTCAAAGCTTTATTGAACAAGCTAGAAGTTAGACACTGATTGGCTACCATGCATAGCTGCACTAGATTTTGCACTCTTCAGTTTTAGTAAATAATCCCCAATGCCACACATGTTTGTGAACAGCAGAATTTACATCCACTCTAAGCCTGAATAGTCACATTCTTTCCTAAGGTCAGTTGTGCTTTTTGCTAGGTTGGCCTAGGTCACAGGTGTCAAACACAAGGCCCGTGGGCCGAATCCGGCACTCCAGACCATTTCATGTGGCCCTCGCACCTCTCCTGCAGCTGCAGGAGAGATCCAGCCCTTCTCTGGCCCTCTTTCAGACCCTTATTTTCTGCTTTCAAGCAATGCATCCATCTTTTTCCCAGCAGCAGCATAAGGAAAGGGTGGCGCACTGAGTGGGGGACTCAACTTCTGATGGTGGGGTGGCTCTTGACATCTAATGTAAGGGGAGGCGATGCGCTGGACATCTAATCTTACAGATACAACCGGCCCTTTTGAGGGCAATCATAATTCTAAAGCGGCCCATGATGAAATTGAGTTTGACACCCTTGGCCTAGGTGTACATGTACAGTATTTGGTTCCAATGATAATTTTCCATTAATAATAGAAGAATTCAGGTAAGAGGTGAGATTTTGAAAAATTGTACTTATCTGCTTTACACTTCTCATCCAATCTAAAACCCAGTGCCAATCCTGACCTCCCCAGGGCCCTAAGCAAAACGACATGTCACATTAAAGTTGAGAAGCGCGCGGGGGGGGGGGGTGGGCTGCTGTCGGAAATGACATGACATCTTACATTAAAGTGAGAAGCGGGGGGTGCTGACTTCTTGCCTCTTCTCCCGTGCAGCCAGCGAGTTGAGAAGTGGTGTGAGGGACTGAAAATGACCTCTCACCAGGCGGGGCCTCTAGTAATTTGGGGGGGCCCTCTGCAACTTTGCAGGGCCCTAAGCGGCTTGCATAGTGAGCCTAAAGGGCGGATCGACCCTGCTAAAACCAACCCATATACAAAACCCAACCATATTTATACACAAATGATCAAAAGCAGGTTCAAAGATGGAGGTTTCCCTGAATTTGGTTTGTCTGGCTTTTTTTTAATGGCCACCTCATAGCCTCTATATTATGAATGGTCATATAAACTGCAGGCATAGGCAAACAGTTACTCTCTAAGCTCAGTGGGACTACAAGTCCCAGTATGCCATTCTAATAATAGTCATTCCCCAACAGCTAGAAAGCTACAGTTTGCTATTGCCTTCATTACCAAATGCTAAATTTGGCTCTAACCATTTGTTAAATGCAACAGCATGCATATTGGGGGTGTGTGCATAAAGATGTACTGTACATGTATATTGTATTGGAGTTTATGCAAACTTCATGTTATCTCTCAAAAAGGTTACATGAAGAAGTTGGTAATGATTTTAGGCGCCCTTGTTCTCTCCCAAGCCATGCTTTGATGAATTATAACTAAAAAACTGTGTTACTCCAACATAAATATTAGTAGTTTTGCTGCAATTAAAGCAGTACCAGCAACATAATATAATACAGTGGAATCTTGGATTACGAGCATAATCCGTTCCAGGAAAATACTCGTAATCCAAAGCACTCGCATATCAAAGCGAGTTTCCCCATAGAAGTCAACCTGGAACGAAAATAATTTTTTCCGCATTGACTTCTATGGCATGCAATACTGCATGTGGCCAAATGCGGTACTGCACACCGCATTGGCTTGAATACTTCTCGTTTTGCGAGACAACACTCGCAAACCGAGTCAGGATTTTAAAAAAAATTGTCGTATTGCAAAACGCGCGTTACTCACAATCTGAGGTTTCACTGTATAAACAAAGTGTGTCACTAAAAGTATAATCAGCATAGAGCAGGGGTCTCCAAACTTTTCAAACAAAGGGCCAGTCTACTGTCCATCAGACTTTAGGTAGGCTGGATTGTGACCTGCGGGGGTAGAAAATGTCTCGAGTCCAGCATCAGTGAGAAAAAATATGGCCTCAGGGTTGGTGGTCAGTAGGAGGAGTAGTGCTCCATTATTGGTATTAGTTGGAGGAATAGTATCCCATCATTGGTATCAGTGGAAGACATAGTGACCTATTGCTGGTATCAGTGGGAGGAAAAGTGCCCCAAGGGCCGGATAAAGGCTAGCAAAGGGCACATCTGGCCCTCAAGCCGCAGTTTGGAGACCCCTGGCATAGAGGATAGTGAAAGATCTTACTCAAGATCGATATTACTGATATTCGGAATAAAGAAGAATGCTATGTTAAACTAGTCATACATGGCTTGAAAAGCCATAGGTGGCCCGGCTGACACTACCCAATTCAACAAACTTCAAATGAGCAATCGAAGGTGGCCTTTAGAAATAAAGTCAGCTGAACAGTGACTGCAACCAATCAGCCGCAGTCTTTCATTTTACAGGTGCCGATGCCATTTGTCAGAATACAAGAGTCGGCAGTGGGAGTTTAGTCCATCAACACTATTCAGTAGACATGTGCATTCGTTTTCGTTAGAATGCATTTTCATCCGAAAATCGGGTTTTTTCGTTATCGTTTTAACAAACGATAACGAAAGTGCAAGAAACGAAAACCGAAAGATCCGACATAAAAAATGCTTTATTTTCGTTTTCGTTGCGGTAAAAATTAGATATAGAGAGATTCGACATTATAGGGAAAAGATTTGACATCATAGAGAAAAGATTCGACATCATAGAGAAAAGATTCAACACTATAGAAATAATAGATTCGACATTACAGAGAATAGATTTCGATTTATGAGAAAATAGATTCGACATTATAGAGAATAGCAAAAAGTTGGATTAAGGGATGGTGGCGCTGCTTATGCTTATTGTTAAGTGTCCACAAGATGTCCTATGTGTTGTAAAATATTTGTAGGGGAGCTTCAGTTACTAGGAGAGGCCAATGGGGATGGGTCTCCTAGGCCTACACGCTATTGTGTCCAAGCGTCCAGGTGCTACCCCTTATAATTGCTTATAATCAACACTGGTGACTCAATAGTCTGTTGGTTCTTCCAGTGAGAATAATGTATATGTATACAGAGGGTGAGAGGACAGCCAATAGATTAAATTTCTGATCTGATGATGCCCTGTGTGCTTTATCTAATTCAGATAATTGCATCAAAATATATTGAAAAATAACTCAGGTGATTCCGATGTGTAACCCCAAAGTGATAATGTGTGCAATGGGTGCACAAATCCAAATGATGAATGCAGGATTCTGTAAGATCCAAAATTAATATAGTAAAAATAAAAAATAAAAAATAATGGGAATTATAAGGAAATAATTAAGTGTCTCCCAGGACACTGTGCAAGTGAGTGATAATTCAGGGTCTAAACCCCTTCAAATTGACAAAATAGATGGGTGTTGTTCAAAAAATGCAAATAAATAAGTTAGTGGTGCATAGTCCAGGACACTGTGCAGGCCAGAAGGGAACCGTGTGCTACGGGCCTTTGTGTAGGTCAGCTCTGGCCAAAAACGTGTTGAAGAATAAGTGTTAAGAAAAAATAAATAAAAAGAAACAGAGATAATTATGACCAACAACGGGCTTTGCCAGGTTATGAACCAAAATATGTGCAAAGCA